>NC_143441.1:39796250-40160000 GCF_987193195.1 Phasianus colchicus
GCTGGGGAAAGAAGGTTGAGCTCATCGTCATGAGCCACAGGGCAGCAGGTCCAAGCATGGGGGCACGGAGGCACCGGGCTCTATACCAGGCAGTTCTGCAGAGACAGCTGCTCCCTTTTGAGCCTGGAGCAGAGGGGAAACTATCTCGGGTTCACTTTGCTTGGCAGCACAGCAGCACTGAGCCCAGGTTGCAAGGAGAGCAGCCACTCTGCACTCAAGGCTCAGCAGGCAGCAGAAGGCAGTCACCTCAAAGTTCAGCTTTGGGCTTCAATTTTTCATTTATACAAAACTTTTCACCTGGTTTCCTGGTAGGCTGAGCAGATCTGGTCTGAAACAGTGTCCTCTGGTGCACAGGCATGGCGTTTTGGGTCTCTATCCTAAACACGTCCCTCAGAGATGCTAAATCCAGTTAAAAATGGAGTTTACAGTTTTAAAGCAGGTACACGTAGAAAATGTCACCCGTACTGTTCAGCTCTACATTTTAAAATATAACACGAATAGAATCTTTGACCTCATGACCCTCAAAATGGAAGCCTACATTTGCATAAGAAGGAATTTTCTTGTTTTCAGTGGTCTTTTTTTTTTTTTTTTCTGACTCAGCAGCTAAGTTGTTCTATTTTATTTTATTTGCTGCTTCCTGCGCTTTGTTGGGTCTTCGAATACTTTTCTTGTATAGTGAAGGTAACATTTGATCAATCAAATCTTTTGACAACATTTTCTTGCTTGTCAGAGAAAAGGTATCCAGAGCACTGTTTTTATCAGAACTAATCTATACATTTACAGCAGTGGCTGAACTTTTCTTTGAAATCTATATGTCATACCTCTAATTTCCTTCCTGCATTCTAATGTCTGGGCATATACAGTTGTGAAATGTCTTTGATGCCATTTACACCTTTATTCAAAATGATCTGCAGTAAGCACCGTTGTCACACTTGTATCATTTTCCTTTCAAAGCTTGAAATGCAATGTGTTAATTGTCAGCTGTGACTTATTTATGATCACTCCACGAAATCCACGTCTGCTTTTTTGTGGTTCTGAAATTATGTTCTAGTCTGTTACTGTTTCTATTGCTACTATACAATAATTATGTATTGTTATTATAAAGGTGTGCATATGCAAATGATACCTATCAACTGAGATTAAGATTCTTTTCTAATCTTGATATATTTATACTCTGCTGAATTAAGTAATGGCAGTAGTAATTTAAAGATGCATACAGAAAGACTGCTGACAATGAAGTTTGGTCAAATCAGGTTTGGGGGAAAATTGTCAAGATACAAAGGGATTTATGCACACATTTATTACTTGCACTAGTGGGAGTTCCACTAATAAATCCCTTGGGATGAATGGGAGCATACATTTTTCAGTGCTAGTAGAGCAGGCCTTATCTTTGGCAATCATTTTATTTCTACACTTTAATGTTCCCATTCTATACTGAAGCTCTTCATAATTTTTCTAAAAGATTTTTTATCAGTCTTGATCAAGTGTGTTAGCTGATAAATGGTTGAGAGGTGCAGACTACAGGGAAGATGCAATGAGTCATGCTGTCTCCTAGAAACCAAATAGCAAATAGCTTTCAACAACAATTTCAGCCTTCCCAAGCACCCTCCACTCCAGCACTTGTCTCAAGATGTAATGCAGACTGTCTCATTACCTGTATCTTCACCTGCCCAGGAAATTTTGGGAAGCAACTGTAATAAAACAGATTTTGAGTGGAGTTCTTCAGTACCTACCCAGAGGCATGAGACGTCCTGAGCGAAGGCAAAGAGCCCTTCCAGGGACTTCCATCCTTCCTCCATGTGCTGCAGTGGCATTGCACTTGATGTAAGGATACAATAAAGAACATTGTGGAGTAACTGCAATCAGATTCACCGCTTGGTGAAGAGTGAGGACCTTCCGGGTAACACGCAGTTGTTTCCTTGAGACACAAGCAAAGTCATTGAGATGGTGGGATGCAAGGAGTCCCTAGACCAGAGCCAGTATTAGAGATTGAAAGGCACTCCAAAAAACAGTTGGGTTGTCTTCTTCAGCTTTCTGTCCACACAGAATGAGACTTCCTCCTAGCACTCTAATGAGATGGACTGGGGATTTTATTCCCCCTTAGCAGACAGTGAAAATAAGAATATAAGTTGTTTATCTGAAAATGGAGTAAACCTTCATAAATATTAATAATACTGGACACAAGAGCATGAGACCCTCTTATATGTGCCCCCATGATCTAGCCATTTCTCTTTAGATCCTGTAGCAATAGTTTCTATGGCAATGACCTACAAGAAAAAAGTTATATTTGCATATGCCTTTACTGATCTTGCACTTCCTTCGTATTCTGTCCGAATAGATTAGTAATAAAGGATAAACACCAAAGGAGCTCTGTGTGGAAATTCTGAATGACAGCACCAAACCTCACGTTCTTTTCCAGCTGCAGTGCTCCTTCAAGCACTGGCCTCAGCTCTGAGGCTGCAGTGATTCTCAGGGTCTCATCCAGCTGTGTGTGGGAGCATCCTCAGGCAGTCTTCTCCCTCTTCCTGAAGAAATTTGTGGAGTGATTTCTTTGTCCTTTAATGTGACACCAGTCAAGGAACGTGGTACTGCTCAGACATGCCTGTGACCCACCGGATCTGTGAGCTGCTTGGATGTAAGCACACTGTAGCAGTTGCTTCTGTTAAGAAATCTCACCATAGGCCTCCACAGTGGTATGGCCAAAATCTCGTGTGTTTTCTTCAAAAATGAGAGTACAAGAAGGTCATTAAATGGGCAGGTGATAGAGATTGAAATGAACTTTCTTTGTATAAACTCAATTTATAAAGGTATTTTATTATAGCTTTTTTATCCTACCTGGTGGGAATGTGTTTTGCACAAATAAATATATATATCTTTTTCTGTGTTTTGCCTAAGAAACTATTGTGCAAGCCTGTCTGCCTTGCATCCTTATCCAACTTTTTGTAGGGGGCTGTCAAGGGATGTTAACCTTTAACAGGTTCTTTACTCTGTCCATGAAGTTAATAAGCCGCAGCAATCTGGAATCTGATCTCAGGTTTCCAGGACATGCATAAGCCTGATCTTAAAAGGTCTGAGAGGACGATCTATCCATCTTCCCTGAGGATGTTTTGTTTCTCACGGAACCAATCTCTTCTTTCTGTTTGCTCCCACTTTGAGGTCGTAATCCCCTGTTTGTGATACCAGCAGGATTCCCACAGCAACAGATTATGATGTCACGGGCAGAGATTTATGAGGCCGTAGGACAGGGAGGCAGGAAGAAGGGCTCTGTTGTGAGAGGACCCAGTCTGCAGGCTTTTTTTTCAAGTAATTGCTCAAGCGGGAGGAAACCCAGCTCACAGAAGTTATATTTTAACCAACTAAGTGACTGGTTATCAAAGTGTGACTGAGCATGGATATTCAACAGCAGGTTTTCTGCTTTAAAGCCCATTCATAAATCTTGACTGAATATTCTAAAATCCTTTGAGACGATTTCACAAATGTCACTAACAAAAAGAGCAAAATGCATTGGCATGGACAACAATTATATCAAATGTCTTTGTAAAAAAGAAAGAAGAGATAAGATGGCTGTGGGAGCTTCAGAAAGCTGCTCAAGGGACATCCTAAGTAGTGGCTGAGCCTGGGGTGGCTATTGTCCCTTTCTCAGCTTCATGGCAAACAGGGAAGTGAGTCTGCACTTTTCAGAAATGTCACTGCTTCTCCACGAATACCTCTTTGGCTCTGTCTTGGCTGGGTTGCCTCATTTGAGGCAATATTCATTGCTCATTGCAAACACGTTAATGAGACAAGGCATTTAAGACAGCTCTTCCACATGGACAGAAGCTCACACAGAGGTCTGTCTGTGTGGGATAGAGGGGCAGTCACAAAACTGGTCACCCACATTCTATAGTGTTCAGCTCAGCTGGGAAACACACCTTTGCTGGACCTCTACCCCACCCATGTGCTGAACAGGATTGTAGATTTGTCTCTCCAGCTGGCTCTGACACCTGGGTCCCAGAGCAGAAGAACAGCTTCAGCATTGCTGTGAAAATGAAAAATGCCTGTTTGCTGGCACGTGTTTTGGGAACTGAATGTGCAGAGTTTACTCTCAGTGTTTGTGTGAGCCTTAACTGATTTGCATGTTCTTCCTGAATTTGTACTTAAGAGGAACAATAGCTACTTCAAGTACCCAAGTGACCACAATATTGTTTTGAATCTAACTTGCACAGTGGCTGGGAGGCATTTGATCTGGCATGTTTCTGAAGTGTAATCAAATGTGAGTTGTATAAATAATTCCTCAGAAGTGGTTCTTGTGTCCTTTAAGTGTGATTGTTTGCCTACGTTCTGGACTTCAGTTTTCCCCGTGTTTTAGCTTTGGATTGAATTCCAACCAGAAGGAGCCCATAGAATCACAGAATCACAGAAACACCAAGGTTGGAAAAGACCTACAAGATCATCCAGTCCAACCATCCACCTATCACCAACAGTTCTTATTAAACCATACCCCTCAACACAAAGTCCAAATGTTCCTTGAACACCTCCAGAGTTGGTGACTCCACCACATCCCTGGGCAGTCCATTCCAGTGCCTGACCACTCTTTCAGAAAAGTAGTATTTCCTAACGTCCAGCCTAAGTCTCCCCTGGCACAACTTGAAGCCATTCCCTCTAGAATTTTTCCCATTTTCCAGAACAAATCAGGTACCAAAAAGAATAACTGAAATTCTGCAAGAACATCTAAAACACGAAACTGACCCCCTCATGAAAACAGAATCATGGAACTGTAGGGATTGGAAGGGACCTCCAAAGATCACCTATTCCAACCTCCCTGCCAAAGCAGGTGCCCTACAATAGGTCACAAAGGTGGGCATCCACGTGGGTCTTGAATATCTCCATAGAAGGAGACTCCACATTCTCTCTGGGAAGCCTGTTCTACTGCTCTGTCACTCTGACAGAGAAGTGGTTCTGCTTGCATTATTACACTACTATGGAAATCCTATGTTCCAGTTTCTGCCCATTGCCCCTTGTTCTACTGTTGTTTGCCAAAACAATTTTTTTTCTGCTGCAGACATGAACTGCACTTTTGCTGTGACAAGAGTTACTGGTGTCACCTAGGAGTCCCAGCATCCTCCTGCTGCTCATCACTATCTTCCCACTGCTCTTTCTATAATTCTGACAAAACCATGCATATGAACTCTTATGATGAGAGCAATGGTGACATAAAGGCACAAACAAGCAGCCTGCAGTAGTAGGTGCAAGATCACTGTTGGCATGAGTTCTGACTGGTTCTGCCTTAAAATGCATACGAAATGACAGTTACATTAGCATAACTGTGTGTTGGCTTAAACTCTTTTCATTATGTTTCTTGCACAGATCATATTTCTGCAAAACTAAAAATCATGCAAAATGCTCTATAGGCTTGTCCCAAAATACTAATCCTGGAACCAGCTGAATCGTGGTTTCAGTACCAGATCCCTCCAGACACACTCCAGTTTGGACATGATCTGAACATTCATAATTTGACTTTATGTCAGCCTTTGACCTTCACATGTGTAGGATAAATGTCAGGTAGCAGAGCATTTGGAGGGTTTGGTGGCTGCTGCTAGACTTTCAAGATAAATCTGATTATGATACTTGATTTACTACTTCTTGTTGGAATCGTATAGACACTCTGATTATGAATAAGCACTAAACAGCTGTGGTAATAAAAGAGATGGGCAGACAAGCAGGCAGAGCCAACACATGGTGTTTGATTTAATTCTCTGAGACTGTTACTGATATATATCAGCTTTAGCGTCATTCACTTTAAGGTCATTCAAAACAACATTATTAAAAAAAAAGTATAGAATTAAGTAACAATCACACTGACATTTTTGAAGTTCCTTTTTTTTTTATCAAAAAATGAGTTGTCATGCTGTTTTAAATTTGTCACAAGCAGAGCCAGTAAGGCAAAAAACAAGTCCTCCCTTAGGAGGATATTAATTTGCGATCAAATTTCCTAAGTTCATGTCTTTTTACTTTGTTCATTAAAAACTTTTCTAACTTTTATGAACTACCACATCCTCAGAAACAGGAAAAAACATGCACAAGTGTTAAAATCCATTAGTCTCTCAATGCTTTGAATGCCAAGTGAGAAATGAATAATAAAACAAAGAAAGTGTGTTTGTTCAATATGACATATTAGTCTTAACACCCACACTTTCCTTAAATAACTCTCAGAGTAGAACTCTATTTACTTTGTTTCTTTCTCAGCCCATACTAATGATTGTTTGGCCCTGTAAAGTCCTGCCACTTGAGGATGTGACGTGACTTTATAAACGTCATCATGACAAGCCTATAGAGATGTGGGTCTTGAGGCATAGAAGTTTAAATGGCATTCCCAGTGATGCAGAAGGAGCCAGTAATAGATGAGAAACCCAGAGCTCCCAAATTCCATGTCCTGCACACTAATCATATATTTTTAGTACCTCAGAGACTTTTCTATTCCTGCTGGAGAACTGACCATTCAGAAATGCCAAATTAATTGAGTAGCAAGTGCAATCTAACATTTTTGAAGTGAAAGGTCCAGAGTCTACTTCCTGCCATCTTAGCCTTAGAAAGTACAAGACATGTATTCCTACAGGGTTGGTCCCTGATAGACAATAGTCTCAGCTCTGGTTCCTCTTCCCTTTGGCTATAGCATATGGCATGTACCTGAGAAAAATAAAGAGCTGTTACAACTGAAGGACTGGGCACAGGTACTAGTGGTTTTGTTGGGCATAGGTAGCAGCTGGGCTGTGCCCTGGTGGTTGCAGAAATGCTGGAGTCAAGTCAATTCTGATAAGCTACAAAGGACATGGGCCCCCTGGAAACAAGTTTGTAAAATTTATAACAACCTTCAGGGAGTCATAAGAAATTCTTCTATGCTTCTTTCCTGGATACAAAAGGAAATAAGTCCATTATCTGTAAAAGAAGATGCATCTACAAGTGACAATGCTTATTTATATTTCAAAGATATTCTACATATTATCCTTTTTTTTGTGTGCGTGTTCCCTGAATCCAGTTTAGATTTAAGAACAAATACACATTTCTTGCATTTCCCGAAGCTGACTTCCTTTTGTCAGGTGCAATGTTTCTTTGGGGATTTTTCATTCAGGCTTTGCCTTCATGGTGCTGGGCATCTTATCTTGGCTTCCTAATGACTACTATAGAGAGGGGGGAAGAGGTGAAGCTCTCTATCAAATATTTCCTATTACATTTCATTGCTGTTTGAAGTACTTTTTCTTGTTCTGAACTAATGCATATTGAAATAAATGTAGCAAGATACACCGTAAGTAGGCAGAAGTGGGAGAAAACTCAAGGGATGATAAAGTCCTCTTCATCCCTGTTTAACACAGGCAGTCAGATCATGTGATTTCATGCAGCTAAAATCTGTTCAGAATGTGTTATCTTTTTGTTCTTGCTGAGAGAATGATCCAGATCTTCATCACTGTAATGGTTCCTTTTAATTTCTTTGCTGTTGTCACTGTTGTTAGCTTGGAGCAGTGTGAAAATACTTGGGCTAATTATAAATAAGCATTTGAAACAATCTAGCTGGGCAATGGTGCTCAGTGTGGGCTCTCTTAGTTGGCTTCTGAGTAAGTAGACATTATTTGGTTATATCTATATTAGTGAGAATCATGGCATAGAATGACCAAATCTGCACAATGAAAGTTGTTGCTGAGGAGTCCACATCAACATTACACATGTTTGGGGTTTTTATACTTACTCTGCTTAGCTGAGTCCGATTCCATGGATTGACCCACTGATAGTGGCTAGAGCTCATGAGATGGACTTTTATTACATATTCCATATTAATTTAATATGAAAGGAATCCAGGTCATGCCAAAAACCATTCTGCACCATGAAGTAATCAGATCAGGAGATCTGCTTCAAAAGCACACTCTTGATCTGAATGAAAATACTGATATACATACATCTTCTGCCTTCATAGCCTGAACAAGCCACAACTGTGTGCATGAAGACAAACCAAGATCAATCTTGCCATACTCTAAATGGGCTGAATATGACCTAGCTACGGCATGAAAGTGGAGTGCTGCGGTCTGGCTGGTATAGTCTAAGGACAGCTTAAGTGTCTATCTTTATTTTTACACAGTGTTGTTCTCAGTCTTTTTTCCTAAAAAAAAAAATAATAAAAAAATCAATTCCCATTGAACTAGGAGTAATTTTCCTGGCCTGCACTAGTTTGACTATGTCTTTTTGGAACAGGAAGAAACTGAACTGGACATGCTGCTCCAGAGACTGACAGTGTTTGCAGCTTGTCATTTAGATTCTGCAAATGCTTCTAGACGTCACTACATCAGTTACAGGCAATTCCCATTTCAAGGCTATTTCAGCAATTGTATCAGATAGAAATTTAGCCATCAGCTACAAATAAGACAGGCAGACACTGCAGATCAAGAATAAAAGAGTTCTGTACTGCTGTTCACTGGCCTAATCTGGGCAGAATCCACAGAAAAATGTACAGATGGTTAGAAATGATCCATTCTCAAAAACCTAGGATATAGCCTGAAGAGTTTTATATAAGCAACTACAGCATTAATGTGAGAAAAGTTAGATGTAAATGTCCTGAAAAAAACACATACATCTTTTGTGATGTCCAGTGTAAGATATTACTGGGGTAGTTATTAAAACACTTTTCTCGCCAACTGCTTAGATCTCAACACTCCTAGAGTTTGAAACAGGCCACTGATGGGGCACTAAGGACTTTAGTGGGGCAGTTAAGTTACAGAAAGTATTTCAGATTTGTACTTTTTATTTTTTATTTTATATTTTTTTATTTGTACTATTTTCTGGTGTCTAATGAACCCTACATTCTTGCCTTCATAACTCATTCCTTTGCATTTACGTACTGCAGGCAGAAATCTTAACTATCAGCGGGACAGAAAGTAGATGGGAGGGAAGCCACCTAGTTGTAAAATAAAAGACTGAAAGAACAAAGAGTAATGGAAAAAATGCTATTTTTGACAGCTATACATTTTAAATGCATAGAAAGCCTTAAAGTTAGAAGGCAGCACATTCCCAAACACTTCACAGTTTCTGTCATTGGGCACTTCATGTCAGAAATATGATTCTGACTGACATTTGTGGAATTAGTATTCAGAGGAAGGATTGTACTGAAAAGTAGCTTTGATTTGGCATGTCTATACTGTACCATGCGACACAGTATAGATATTTCCCAGCCAGTTTCTCATCTGGCTTCATGACAATGTTTTTCCTTTTGTGATTAGCCATTCTATGAAGCAGAGTTAATTTAGTTAGAGTCTTGTGCTATATAAATGTAGATCTTCTGCCTCCAGGGTCTGAGCTAAGATGATGTTGTGAGGGTTCTTTTGCTTGCAGTGGATTTAGGCAACAGCTAAAGCTGCAGCATTTCCCTGGAAGGTATGGACATGTCCTAAGCTGATGATGCTGTAGAGAATCAGAGGTTTATCTACACCACTTCTTCCATATCTTATCTTCCATTTTCTTCTTTCAATATAAGCAGGACTTTTGGACTCCGGGTGGTTTTACTTAAGTTTGAACAAAGTCAAATGCTCTGGGTTCAAAAGTTTAATTTCAGTGTTAATGGTTTCAAGTTCTGCTAGGATAAAGTTAGGGTAGAAGGCTCAGGAGGAATCATTTTCAATACAAGAATAAAAAAAAAGAAGAGGAGAGCAAGGATTTTGTAGAACTATAAACAAATGTTGAGATGAGCAGAAAAAGAAAGGAAATTTAATGGAAAAACTAATACAATAAATACATTCCATATGGACAATGTAAGGGGCAACCTGGCTTTAAGGGCAGCATATTGCATACTAACTTTTTTGTAGTTCTTAGTATTTAGTTTTTAGTTTGAATTTTGTGCCAGTGTGGATTGTTTCTTTTTTAATTCAGTAATTGAATCATTCTGGAAAAAAAAAAAAAAAGTAGGGAGGCTAGCAATCTTACAGCTCTCAGCAAATAGTTTTAGAGTGTCACAAAAATCTCTGTCATTCTTTCTTTGATCTTTGATTTCTAACCGCCTTTTAGAAACTTTATTCCCACACTGGTGATAGGATGGGAGCCCATGACTTATATACTTTCTGTTGGATTCTGGCCAGTGGTATTGAAACCACCTATACTCCTTGCCAAATCTGTTGAGAACCTGTGATGACATTTTTGGAAGGGCAAGATGTCTCTTAGAGTTCAGGGAATGGGTGGAGTATCTATCACTGTAAGTGTGTATGTAATCTAAATAATCACTTGGCTGAGGTGATGGTTCACTGCTCTGATCTCTGAACCAGTAAGTCCATCTCAAGAACTTGGGATGTGCCCTGTCCCTGTCCAAGTTTTCATAGTTATTTTCTAAATTGTAGGGAAGCATTCAAAAATAAAAATGTTTAGATGCTTTGTAGTCCTCTGCATAATAAAATGAACTTAACTTCCATGACCTCCCGGGCCTTATACAAAGACCCTTGAAGTAGGGTAAGCCTGAGGGTTGAGTTAGCTGGGCATCTGCTCATCATATTTAAGACTAGAGTGCACAACTGAAATTCTTGGTTAATGTTTATCCCCAATCAATTAGCGTTCTGGAAAGGCATGAAATTCTGACTTGCCCTGGGCTCTGTTTGGTTAAAGGCCAGCCATGGCTGGAAGCCCCAGAAGGGTTGCAGATCTTGACTCTGTGGGAGGCCTAGCTCTACAGTGGCAAAAAAGCTTCCCTCCAAAGATCCTCAATGCTCCATTCAAAAGAATTATTCATCTTCCACCTGTGGCCATGAAAGAGAATTGACAGATGGGCTGTTGTAATGGGCTATTGTGTAAATAGCACACAAACAGAAATGTTGAGGGTATGTATTTACAGAGGACTTACATGGATTTTCTTTGTAGCTGGGGAGGGGTCCAGAAGAGTCATGGCAGTCCTGCTGCATTAATTCCCTATGCAGAGTAAAGAATTTTCCTTTTCTTCATTAGCTTCTGTTGTAAAGTTCATATAACAATTCAGAGGATGAAGGGGTTGCTCTGAAATAACATTTGGCCTGCTTACTAATGGCCAACTTTGAATGACCTGTCCACTCAAACGTCATATTTGCAATGGCATTTGTACCCATGCACAACCATTACATGTTTTGGGTGATTTTACTTCTCCTCACAGTCTTGTCCTGAATATTCAGGGAAATCAACAGAGTGGAGAGGGCTGTCAAGTATATATTGATAGGATGAAAGAAAAGGTGAAGTAATGTATGGAGGAGAGCCAGAAAACTGGCTGCAGAGGATTCATGGGAACCTGAAGGCTGGAAGGGAAATCTGAGCAATAGCAAAAAATATTTCCAAAAAAAAAAAAAAAAAAAAGGGAGGAGAGGAAAGAAAATAGATCATTTCAACAAAGCAGTGAGGAGCTGACAGGAAGAAGAAGATCCCAAATAAAGAGAGAGTGAGGAAAGGACAGAAATAGTGACAAGGCTGGAGTTACAGGAGAAGCACTGGAGGGGTCAGTCTGAAGGACAGTGGTAAGAAAGCTGGAGAGGTGATGAGCTCTGGTCCCTGGGTGACCCAACAGGCAGGTGGGGATGACTGGCCATCACTGCAGTGGTGTGTCAGCTGGCAGGGCTGGAAGCTGGCAGTACAGCACTGACAGGGAGATGAGCAGCACATGGTTTCACTGGCAAAGGACAACTGTTCCCATGGGACTTCAGAAATTTTGATATATTTAGAAGCAGGTCTGGCTCTTGGGCACAAGGCCAGCAAGTAAGAAAAGAGTCCGCACACATGTCCATGTTAGTACTCCCCTCTAATGGGACTCAGCCTTGTGAAAGCTCTCAGGTCTGCACAGAGCAACTTCTGATCGCCATCAAGCAAGTTGAGTGTGGGGCACCCAGTGATAAAATTGTCCCTCCTTTTTTTTCCAAGTCCCACAGTAAGTCCACAATTCCAGCTCAGGATGATATAGTCTGGCTGACAATATAGAACAATCACAACCAGCCAGACTCGCTGTGAAAGCCCACAGGGCTATTTTTGGAGGATGAGAAAGTTTGATGGAATCCATACCAAATACCAATGGGTTCAGCCAGCAGTGAAAATTAGTGCCACTCACTTCAGGTGCCTCAGTTTTTCCGAGCCTTCACTGCTGGTGTTTTGCCCAGCAAAAAGAGTTGGCTCTGTGTGAAACATTTAGAGGGAGTGTTACTGCCTTTCTTGTGCAGTTCAGTGTGCTGACAGCAGTACCAACACTGTTTCCTGAGAAGATATGAGAAGCTATGAATCTTACAGTGGATCTCACTTTCCTTCCCTAAAAGTATTAATTGTTTGAACTGGTGGAACAAAGAATTTGTTTTGACTAGTTGAGGGATGACTCAGTTCTAGAAATTGTTACCAAATTGGTGTGGAATCGGGATACCCATGTCTTGCAGAGAATGGGCCTAAGGGAGAGAGGAAAGATTTGCTAGATATTTCAAGACTGGGTCTTGTGCCATCTTCATGGGTTATCTCCTTTCAGCTCCACTGCAGCTCTCAAGTGGAAGACAAATGCACCTGTTAAAGACAGTTGTGCTTTGGTGAAATTCAGTGAGCCATTTGTGCCTTCCAAGCACACAAAAAAGAAGTATAGGCAGTTTTGTTGTTGCTTTTTCTTTTCTGATTCCAGTCAATTGTTAATAATCATGTTGTCATTTTATTTAAAGAGTTGGCACCAAAACTTCATTCATTCCACTTAGAAAGAACCACCACCAACCTATTACAAAACCTGTCATTATCTCACAAAGTCATATTCTTGACATCTGTTAAGTAAAGGTTTATTTTACACTTCAAAAGTCAATCTGCACAGCTGACTAAACTTCTTCAGAACTGTACAGTCTGCTCCTGTCAAATATTTGGGAAAATAAAAGTTAGTTTAAGAAAAATATTTGGTTTAGTTGGAAAAATGAAGTTTTTTTTTTTCTTTTTTTTTTCTGTATATGGGAAAATGTTACTTTCTGTCCTTATAAAATTAAGCAGGAGGTGGAAGAAAGAAGATGAAGTGCTTCCTATTTACTATATCTTTTTTTTATCAGTATCAGAAAATGACAGCTGAATCAGTTTTCTGTACTTCTCATTTCAAGCTCTGTATTTTTCATTTTTTAGCTACAACATACTGGAAGGTTGATGGGGGTCAGCTAAGCTCCTGGAGAATTTACTAAGATAATTCTAGAAACTATTTGATTCAGACTATCTGTGATTTGCAACAGAGTCTATGCTACATGACAATTTTGGCTTGGCTCTCAGACTAGCTTACATCATTAAGTGGGGTGCAAGAATCTAATGTTATAATTATAAGCCTTGGTAATGACACTTAGAAACATGAAAGTGCTGAAGGAAACTTAAAGCTTTTCTATCAGTTAATCCTAGCCTTTTCTTTCTCTTTATTATTAAGTAGAAACGTTTACTTCCGTTAGATCAAAAATATTCCTTTCCTTTTCATCCCTCTCTCCTGCAGAAAACAACAGCAACAGCCAACCAATCTACAAACCAACTCCCCCTTCCCCCCCAAAAAAAAAACAACCAACAAAACCACCACCAACAGAACAACAACAAAAACAACAAAAACAGCAACAACCCAGGAACATGTAATCTCAGAGCTCAGGATATCTGGAGGTTGGAAATTTCAGATATCTCATCTAGAGTAGAGTCACTCTTTGCAGTTACTTGTCACAGACCTATACTAAGGAAAGGAATCGATTTACCAGCCAGCGGCCAGCAGTCAGAGCAGATACGTTTCTGATGATCAGTCAGATAAGACAAGGATACAGAAAATTCAGTTAATAAGTTGTTATCTTTACTTTAATACAAAGAAATTTTGATTGCTTCTGGCCAAGTAGTCTTGGACCTTATCTTTGGCCTTCAGGTCGGTTTGGGGTCAACCGTACTGAGATCTGAATTGGAGCTTAGTAAAGTACATTGGGTCAGGCATATGGAACGCAACCTATCAGTGCAGTTAAACTCTGAAAAGAATGTTTTGTTTGTTTGTTTGTTTGTTTGTTTGTTTGTTTTTTCAGATTATGCTGGTGCAGCTTGGGCAAAGGACAGGGGAGTCATGTGATACAAATTTTGTATGTAGTGCTGGACTTACAAAAAGTGATTCTCAAAGAGGTGATCTTGAATTTCTGTAGAAGAAATAAGCAAAAAGAAGTAAGTTTCTTTAATCTAACTATGAAGCACTGGACCATAACCAAAAGGACTATTAAATAGGATTGGTTGCCTGAAATACTCTGATGCACAAATTAACACAACTCTTTCACTATCTGTCCCTCAAACCTGAAGTTTGTGTATATCTGTGGTTGCAAGAGCAGGGTAAATTTTACCTTCATTTAGCCATAAAAAATGAGGTGTCTAAGCTGAGTGATTCATTTAGCTTCACTCTACAGTCACTGGAGGCACATATGCAAGGTGTCCTTTTTATGACAACTGAAGTGACTTGCTCTGACATAACAAAATGAGCTGACTTACCACCTTAGAGCCCACTCTGATTTCCAGACCTATTCTATAAGAACTTTTTGGGCATTTTGATTAAATTTAATTTTATTACACTTCTGTCCATTGCACTTCACTTATGGAATACTGTTTATTATTTCTGTTGCCTTTATGAGGGTAAGCTACTTTATAATAAATAATGGGAATTTTCTTTGTCTTTTAGTATGGTATTACCACTGTTATATGGGCTTTGGAGAAATCTAAATGGCTTGGATTTGATGCATCCTTTTATATACTGACCTATGTTATCATAATAAATTTAATGTTTTTCTTAAATAAGCACACTCATGTAGTCTATAGATCAGTGATTTTTTTTCTCACATGGGAAGATTGATTTTCTGGAAGCCTAAGGCTTAAATATGACTACTTGCTTAGATTAATTTGTAGTGAAGTGTTTACACTCTTACCCCAGCCATTTCACTTGTATAAGGCAGCCTCTTTGCAGTGATGGCTGTGTTATATTATATGACAAAAGTCAGGGATAGGTTTAATATAAGTTAGAATCCACTTAATATAAAATGACCTGCAGAATTTCCAGAGGGGCAGAATACAGTCTTTCAGCACTTGATGGAATAATTCCTCATGAAATGTTATCAATTGGGATACTGCAACTTCCAAAAGAGCATAATATATTAAATGTCAATCAACATGAGTTTATGAAAATAGTTCTTGTCAAACCAACCAGATGTCTTTCTCTGATGGGATTACAAGATGGGTTAATAAAGGTAAATAGCACTGGTACAGTATACACAGATTTGTGTCAGGAATTCATTTGAGTGTCCAGCAAACATTTTCTTTAAGAAACTGTATTGACTAATAGCGAACACAGAACACACTGAGTTTATTAGAACTGGCTAACCAGTAGGTCACAAAATGTAAACAGACTTGTAATTGAACAAATATGTTTTCTGTGATCCTTGAAGAGTGATGAGGAGTTAGACTATTGTGTCTTCTTTATATTTTCTATCTCTATGCCTGTGACTAGATTAATGAATTCAGTTTAGAGGCTTACCATCTTACAAAGACCTACTGGGAGAGAGGCAGTTTGGGGAAGAAATACAGGAGTGGTTTAACAAGAAAACAAGGCTTGTAAACTCAGTGAGTTCAATCTGTTTAGTTTACCAAAAGAAAGGTTAAGAGATGACATATACACGGTTTATAAGTATCTCCATGGAGAGAATACGTTTGGTAGTTATGGGTTCTCCCATCCAACAGACAAAGACATAACAAAATGAAGTAGATGGACACTGATGCTAGAAAAAAATAAGATTTACAGGCAGTAGTTTTATAAGGAAGATTATTAACCCCTGGAACAATTTAACAAGGATTATGGTGGAACTTCTGTCCCTGACAATCTCCAACAACAGGATATCAGAAAGATTGGATTTTATTAGCACTGTAGTTCCTCACAGTTTTATAACCCAAGAAATGTTTGGGTGACTGAAGAATTGTCTGCTGTTTCCTGTTTTCCATTTGTTTCATTACCTTTTTTTTTTTTTTTTTTGCTGGCTCAAAAGTGAAAGAATGGATCAAAAAACCCTCTCTCAGATGAGAATGTGTTTATATGCTGATGCACTATGTGGATTGCCATAAAACTTAAACTATTCCTTTAAGTAGTTCAAAATGAAATACAGTTTCTGGCATCAGCAGGATGCACACAGCTGTAGCATGTGTGCCTGTCATGTCATACCCCTAGAAAGCATTCAGATCCTGGCATGCATTTTCTTAACATAAATAGTTTAGAGTACATGCTCATGCTCTGAGAGAGAAAAAAAAAATTGCTCAGTCTACTGTAGCAACCCTGACCAATGGGGATTTAATGCCCTCTTTAGAGAAGCCATCTCAATGACACAAATCTACTGGCTTAGGCCATGATTTAACAGCTTTCAGAAGTTCAGCGGCCTAGTCAAAATCTGAACTACAAGCTGCCCAAGAATAATACCAGCCTATGTGCTGTGTGATGAGTGTGTGCAGTCTAAGTCTATGAGAAGGATAGGACTTAAGCACTGCTCTTCTTCGGGCTATATTTTAATGACTAAGGAAAGTGGTTTAGAAAATGGTTTAGTGTTGGTTCCTGTCCTTTGTGATGGTTAGCAGCTCTGACACAAGGAAGGACAGGGGCTTCATCCAGCCAGCTTGTAGTGCTCGCCCCCATTTCCTTCCATCTGCATACTGTCACACCTGGATGCCTCCAACTTGTGTTTCATTTGCTATATTTTTGCCATACCTAATGCAGTCATGTAGTTAAAAGGGAAAATGCATACATTTTTTGAGATTATCCATAACCTCTTGGCTGTAATCAAATTTACATCATTGCATTGTCCCTATATGGTTTTTTTTCACATTTCATCTGGTTGCAGTATTTCTTCATATTTGATCCTTCATAATACATGACTACAATAACATGTAACTGAGAAAAAGAATGTAGATATTTCAAAAGAAAGGATAACCCACTGTATGAATTATAAGGATAGCTGTGGTTTCTCCAGGACATAAATCAATGCACATTCTTCAGAATATAAATCATGCACTAAATGTCTGAGACTTAAAGGAAAAAAAACTTTCCTCACCAACATGTTGTTGTATAATTGCCTATTATGGGAGTTTTACATCTTCCTCCAAAGCATCTGGTCGTGGTACCATTAGTTTGATCTGGAACGGCAGTTCCTGTGCGCCTTTGTGGAGCATTCCTGTGGCAGTTCAGCAGCTGCTCCATTCCATCTTAGATAGGGTAGCCAGATGTCCCACTGTTTTAAGATTGTCCATCGCTCTTACAGCATCCTATTTGACTTCATTTGCTTGCCTTAAGGAAGGAAAGCTAACCTTGTGTTGTGCAGTTTATTGGGATGTAAAGCTGTCCCCAGTATGATTATGGCATTGTAGGAAACTGGTAGCAGTTAGGGAATTTGTAGATGTCTGGTACTCACAAGAAAGTACACAGAGAAAGTATTGCTCTCTGACTAATTTCATGTTTTATATCTTTTTTTTTTTTTTACTGCAAGGAGTTATATGTATTGTAAATCACAATCATGGCAACAGTGATAACTATAATTAATTGTGTATAATATTTTCCATTCTAGTCCTTTCTTTTCAGTATTTCTTAACTTTCTAAAGCTTTCAGTTATTGATTTTGAATAAGGGAAGAAAATGAAAAAAAATATCACCCATATTTTTCTTTGTTACTAAGCAGTTCTAGTCACTGTTTTAAAATGGCTCTACCATGTGAGTAAACAGCTGCAACTGAGAAAGTTGTAGATGTTTTGAAGTAGATTTTTATTTTTTTCAAGATTGGAGCATGTAAATAGCTCATTCTGGAAATTCTGAGCAGATTTTCCAGGAAATATCTTGTGACAAATGACAAGGCAAGAAAAATTGCAGTTATTGTCCATGTCTATCTTGGATGTCCTAAGATGAATAAGATGATTTTCAAAGTCTGCTGGGGACAAACTTACCAAAAATTTTAACCAAGGGAACTGAACTTTTTAGAATCAATGTGGGCTACCGACTTATAAGTTATTTAATTTTTCTAGTCACAAGCAAGGTGGAAAAACATAAGGTGGGGTTCTACAAAGATGGTATCTACTTCTGAACTAGTTTTCCCAAGATTTTTTTTACAGTCAGTGTTGATATAATCAATCTTGTCATTGAAATCAAGGGTACAATTAATTCTGATAAGAACATGCCAAAGAAGTTGTGTGAATGGCTTCCTAAAAATACCTGCCTTTGCTGGCAAAAGGGAGTTTGGAGTAATGAGCTTAGGTATAGATGTCAAATGCCTGAAGCCTAGAGGCCTACTCTGAAGCATACTCATTTTGATTTACATTTCTTCCATCTTCCTTCACAGAAGTTTCCAGGGATAGTGTTCTTACAGAGTACATTTGGTGCTCTGCTTTTTCTTTAAATGGAATCTCTTATGACACATACATGAAAATTATTCCAAGTAGGAAGTACTTGAATTTTGAGCTAGCTAATACTGCTTCCAGAACATCGCAGTCCAATGGGATATGCTCTCAAGGCACACACTGGTGAAGACAGAAGAGAAGATAGAGCAACTCTGTAAGATTTTGTAGATTGATGTTGTGCACTCTCTTTCTTGCTCAGCCCTCTTCTTATCTTTACTTCATTCCTTTTTACTTTCTCCTGCTGTGTCTTATTTGTAAGATATTCTATTTAATTTACCACAGTTAATACACAAAAAGGCTTCATAAGCCCACACAAAATCACCACATAGGAGGTGGAAATCATATACCTGTGCTTTTTTGCCCTATACTTTGTCTTATTTGTCAGTTAGAGGCACTACATACAGTGGCCACCATGGTCCAAACAAGTGAGTTTTGTGATCAGTGTAGGTTGATGATTTCAAGGTTACGCTTACTCATTCACCTTACCACTGGGGTAGTGGAATAACAAGCTTCTACATTTGACAGTATCAGCTTATACTATTCCTACCTCCCTGTTTAAAAATAGCCCAGCAAAAAAACTGCAGGTCACTTGCCTGATCCAGTTTACTGTGTCACCCCAGTCCAGGTCATAGACAGCTACTCCAGCCGTGCTGAGAGTATGCAGCTGGTACAAGCTGGTTAAACCAGCACTGCCTCAGAAAGAAGTGTCAAAAATGACCTGAAAAAAGAATGTAGGCAGTAAGGTAAGAAAATATGCTGATGATACAAGTTATTCAGACTCACAGGCCAAGGGCAGACTGTGAAGTATTACAAAGACTGAATGACTGGGCAATAAAATGATAGATGAAATGCAATGTAGATGTATGTAAAGTGATGCACATAAGGAAAAGCGGTCCCATCTCCACTTATAAAATGGTCTCTGAGGTGTATTAGAATTTGAGAAGGTCCAGAGAAGGGCAGAAAGGATGATTTTTTATTTTTCGTAATGATTTCTTCACAAACAGCAATTGCTATAGACCAGAGCTCTTAAGTCAAAAAAGAAATGTAGGGAGTATCTGGTAGAGCTTTACATAATTATGGCTGATGGGAAGACTGGCAGCTCACTTTCTTCATCATAAACAAGAAATGGATCCATCACGTTCACAGATGAGAGCCAGGTTCATAACAAACTTCGGAGTGTGGTTTTCCACGTGGCCAGTGATGGACCGGTGGGACAGCTTGCTTGATGTTCTTGTGCGTAAAACTGGCATGGTATCAATGGGATTCTGGACAAATTCTTGCAAAAAGTCATCCTCTGGAGACTTTGTTAAAAAGATAAATCTCATCAATGTGTGGAAATTTTTGAGATGAAAATAGTTTGAGTGTGAATATGTAAAGCATTATATATGCTTGTTCTTCCTTGGACTTTCACTTGTGGATACTGGCAGATGCAAGATACTTAGCTAGATGGACTGTTGACCTAAACCAGAATAGCTGTTTTTGCCTTCTTCTTACCATGGCCTCGTGAGGTGGAATTTTCCCTTTTGTGCAGTTTTGCATTAGACTCTGTGCTGTTTGTTTTACAGATACAGAGTCAAGAGATAGCCCTTATCCACAAAATATTATCTTCATGGCAAGATACAACCTGTACAGCAATAGATGGGAAGAAGCTTACTCCAGCAACCAGTTCTGCAAGTTTTTCAACGCTCTGCCTTTACCACATACGGATGTGTAAATAGGAGCCAGAAAATCACTCGTTAGACTGTATTTGGAGGTGTGTTTTGTTGAGGAGTTCTTAATGGGTTTAGCACTTCTAAGATCTTTACTTCATTCTTAACATCCCTATAAAGAATTTCATACTTCAAGAAATTTGTGGGTAAGTTTGGGAATGCACAGAGATGAAAAAACATTGTAACTGAAAGCAAATGTTTTCTTTTGCTTTTAGGAAATATACCTCCTTCAATCAGTCAGTAAGGCTGTTCCTATATTACTCCCAGAGACACTGTATTCTGGCACAAATAAATGGTGGAAATCATTAAAACACAATGATGCTAGACTAAAAATATTCTAATTAGATCAGTGAATATGAATATGATGTGATATGTGCCAATCTATATATAATTTTGTATGGTGAATAAAGAATGCAAACTGTATGCCTATGCTCATATCCCTGTATGAGTATACAAATGTCTGCATGAGTTGATGTATTTGCATATATTTAGGTATTATTTTTACATTCACAAAGAATGTACATGTGTGAGCACTCATCTTTCTACATATGGCTGAGTAAGCCTGTTTTCTTTCCTTTTTCTAAACTTTAATTTACCTTCTGCTTCCATCGCATTCATTTCTTAAAGGAAAAACCTTGCCTGTTCTACAAGACCGACAGGATTTTTTTTCCAGGATACTTCAGGAAAAATTAACATCCAAGTCATTCCATGCAGTTTAAAAACCCCAATATCAAAATAAACATGGAAGAAACTGAATGGGGAAGGAAAACAGTACTGCAACTTTTGTTCTCTGATCAGCATTTTTGCTGTTCAAGACTTCCTGAGTGGTAAAATAGCTCAGCCACCCATGCAGTCAAGTCAGAGGGCAGAAAATTTTATATTACTCAGATTTCCTCAAGGGGTTGACCACACTGTGACCTCTTTGCATTCTGTAAAGCTCTGTGACTCAGAAACATTATGATGCTTCTATTTTAAATAGTTTCTCCAGGCTTTCCTTTGTGATGCTTTTCAACTCAAGGTAGGTAAAAGCATCTTGCCAGATTCAGTAACCCAAGGTCATCCTCAGACTCCAAATATTAACATTTGATTAGCTGTAATAGTTCATTTTACTGTTCAAGTTATGCTTTACTTATGTAACTTGACTCACTTGAGTACCCTACTCATTTCAAGCTCTGATGTAAATGAACGATTCTACTTAGAGTCATCCCATCTGTTTTTTCCTAGTACAAGCCTGGTAAGCCTTTTTTAATTAATCTGGGAAAAAAATCCTTTATGGCTTGTAAAATGGCAACATGTTCCTGTTTTTTGTTTTCTTTTTTTTTGTAGTTTTTTTTTTAGAAAAAGAGAGAAAGAGGAAAAAAAAAAAGCTGCATGACTGCAGGTTAAAAAAAAGAAAAGAAGAAAACAAACAATAAAATGAGTGAGCAAGTCACTGATGTTTAATTTACCCACATTTCCAGGATGAGAATACAGAAGCAAATGTAAACGTGAATTTCACGTTGAGATTTAATTGTGACAAGTGCTGTAAACTAAAATGAACAATTTTTCAGTACTGTCCTGATGTACTTCATTCTGTTGCCTTCTATTTTCATGGCTTTGTTACTTAACAAACACAGCAAAAGAGAACATTTGGAAGTATACAGCAGACTTTTCTTATATCTATCTAAACAGTGGGTAGCAGAAGAAACAGCTCTCACAGTTTAAGAAGTGGGGCGATTAATGCAAATTTTTCAGACTGATGAAACACGTGAAAGTGATGATGCAGTTGTTTATGAGGGAATGGAAATATATTCTCTACATTGTATTTGAATACGTTGAGAGAGTACTTGATCCATCAGCTCATTATGACTCTTTTCCCCACAGAGCATGGCTGAGGAGGCTGGTAATGAAAACAAGAACCATTCAGCATATGTAAGAAAACAGGAGAGAGAGAATGCCTAAAAGCAGTGGTCAACTGGGAGATAAGTATGTATCACATCCTCCTTTTTTCCTGCTTTTCAAGGAGCACGAAGCAGGAAGGGAGCCAGGATGAGGCCATGCGTGTGATTCACAGCTCCTGCCCTACACTCTTGTATAGCTGCAAATGCATTTGCTCCCATCTTTCTGGTCAGCCTCCAGTCTCCAGCCTCCCAGTTGGCTCTGGGAACCAAGTGGTGCACACATAAGGATGCAATGGTGTGAATGTCATTAAAGGAGAAGAAAATCCATCATCTCATACACTGAAATGGTATGATCTTTCCATATTATCCCTGCTTATTTGCTGTAGGATGTAAGAGCTAATGTTTCCTAAGATGTGTTTGGGTTTTAAATAAAAAAAATGGAATCTAGAATACAGTATCTAAGTAACACTGAGCATCTTCTCAAAGCACAGGTAAGGGCGGAGATTTTACAGTAGTTATTCAATTCTTATGTAGTCTAAAAGTTAGAGCTATATTTTTCCTTGTGTAGAGACATCTACTGCAAAGTTATACAGCCTAGTGTATGCAGAACATGAGTGCAGGGCTGGCAGGTATGGAACAGGTCCTAGTAGAAATCCACAGCTCTCTGAATAGGCCTTTGGAGGCCACATGGGATACCTGCTATTTCTAACATCCTGCTATGAATCCCACCTTGTGCAAATGGAAAAACCTTTTTATCCAATCTGCTCCCACTGTCAGTCATCTCTCCTGTTCCAGGCTATGGATTTGTTCTCTTTCTACTGAAAGAATCTAGATGACTAAATGGAATAGTCCCTGGCATTTTACATAGCTGAAGGTAAGGAATGTCAATCTGACTCTGTACTTGAATACTATTAAAAAAGGAATTGCCAGTTCCATACAGTATCTAGTATATGTTCAATACAGTTCAGACATCAGTCATCCCACTGGACTAGGATTATAGCACTAGTGTCACTGCCTGAACAGAAAAGGAACAGTCACAAGCTTCTGTGGTCTCTGTCTTTCACAGATAATCTAAGAACATTAATAGGGGATTGGATCCAGTCCCGACACAATCTTTCTGGGGCTTCCCAAAAGTTGTTAAAATCAGCTTTCTCTAGTTAACTATCAAAATTGATTGATTATTTAGGTACTTAAGCAGGCATGGATTTTCAGGTTTAATCAAATGCAGTCATGCCTCAGTTTATTGCTGATCAATGTGACTAAAAATACCTGGAACTCTAAAAAAGGGTGGGCAACAAGGTGCTGTAAAGATTTCAAGTATTGTTTAGCATCTCATACAAACCGAAATTTGCTAGAAAAGAGCATGTTCTACAGTCAGCTTTGATGGCAGGGCAGAGAAGGAAAATGCTACTTGACATTTCCTGAGAAGAGAATCACAGATTCTGCTGAATTCTCTTTCATCTATGACTGATTGAATTATCCTTTGCAAATAGTGTTTGTTGCTAATTTGGCCGTTTTGCTGTTCGTGAATCATTCTGGAAATAATCCTGATTTCTACAAACACATTTGTTCTTTGTAAGTATTCACTGAACAGTTTCTATGTGAACAGATTTCAACCTATTTTTTTGTTCTCAGATTGTTAGTGTCATCTATTCACTATTTGAAGTGTTTGACTGGTCAACCAAATCACATAGCATTGTCTGTGCTCCCTGATTGGGTAACTGAAACTTATAAATACAAGTATAATGAATAGCAAATGATGAATAGCAAATAGAGTATAACAAATATTGAATAATCTGAAATTTCATGCAAGGGATACATAATTCATGTAACTTTTAGGACTAAAACACTTCCCTGTATACCTGGCAGCTTCAAGAAAATGCTGGAACTACAAGAAATGTAAGTCAGAAATATCAGCAATTATATTTTCCATTTCTTTAAAATAACATTCAAAGATCATAACTTCTGAGAGCCAAGAAATGTTGATCATCCTGTCAAGAATGCATTTATCTGAATGTGTGAATGTGTTTCATTACTATTTTCCACTGATTTTCTAAGCATTTTGGTATAGATGTATGAATCTAGCACATGATGCTTTTCAGACAGTAAAAGGGCAAATATTCTTTGTATTTACCAAAAAAGGTTAAGAGGAAAGGTTCAGAGACAGGGAGTATGTTTTGAACTGGGATTTGGTGGGATAGAAGAAAATATTCCTGGATTGCAGGAGCTTCAAGGAAGATTTTCCAATAACCATTTTTTTTCCAATTTCTTGTTTTTTTTTTTTAACTTCATATGTTTTGTTTTTAATGTCTTGATTGTTTTTAATAAAAATATTAAAAAATTTTGGATAGCTATTCATTTCTTCTTTATGATTTTAAACATGAAGCTGTCACATATTCATAAATAAACTCTTGCACTGTGAGATGTAATAATCAACTGATTTTTAAAGCTGTAAGTATTTACTTTGAAGGAAGAAAGTTACAGTGAAGAAGTGACAGTTATTTATCTAACAATTCTTCCTGGTTTCCATCCAAATTATCAGTGTACTCAATATCTTGACTCACAGAGCTCACTAGCTGTGTATAGTTGCTCTTCCATGAAGAAATTCCTAGATCTTCCTTTCTACCTGCTTTGTGATAAGGCAATATTTTCTCAATTTTCTTGGCCATGGCTATGACTACTACTCTCACTCTGTTCATTTGATATTCACTTCCTCTGCTGCGACATCTATCCATAGCTTGCCACATCAGTTTTACATCGCTGCAGTTTTAACTAGTCGAACTCCTAGGCCACGGGTACCAGCTCCTTATCAAGCCTCGCCCTATGACCAGCTGCCTTGGGCAATGGCTTCTGCCATTTCTAGGAATCTCACTAAATGAAGTAGTTTAATTACTCCTTTCCATAAGGCTGAATGATGGCTCTTTAGTATGACCATTGCTTAAACCAGTTCAATAATTGTCTGGAGACCACACAGTCACTTGAGAGCAGTCACTCATTTTTTCCAGCATAACAATATTATTATTTCCTGTCTTTGCCATATGGGCTGCATAGGAGTGCGATACATAGCCAATTAACTGAGACAAAGGTTTAACTTAAAGCAATAAGGATAGTGCATTTAGTGCACTTTGGAGCCATGGTTATCATTACTGAATTATAAATATTAATAACAGTTAAACACATTGTCAATGGTGCAGCTATTAAACATCTGCTACCTCTGTTATGTGGTGCTTTTTAGCTAAAGTGAAACCTCTGCTTTGGGGCATATGCAAGTGCTTCAGTCTCTGTAATGGCATTCTGACCTCAGTGTGGGTAATATAGCACATATAATTTTCAGGGACGACTGTTTTTCCAGACTGCTGATAAGGGCTGTTTTTACCAATGAATGTAGAAACATAAGACAGGATCCACTGTTGCTTGCACTGCAGACTGAGGGCTTCTGGTGTGCCTGCAGGATTTGGATGCAGAAGTCCCTCATATGTGCTCTATGCCTTTTCCTCACTGATACACTGCAGAAAATCATATCTATGCCTCAGTATGGCCAAGAAATATGTTCTTCAAGAAAGCAATGTTTATCTGATAATTATCAAAGAACGTGTGTTGGAAGGTGCTCAGGTCTTCTCCCAAGGTCTGATTTTCTTAGTATCCACCAAGACGCCTTGAGAAAATGTTGTCAAACACAGATTATTCTGAGAGGGGTAATTTATTTTCAATACAATCTTTTCCTCAGAAGTGAAGGCCACAGATATGTTTTAATGTATAAGCACATAAATGAACAAGTAACTGTGCATAAACCTTAGGAGGCCTTATGGAAAGAAAGAAACTTTACTCTGGCAGTCTTTATTTTTTTTAGAATTTCATTTGGTGCTTTTGTCACAGGTAAATGTACTTTGACAATATGCCAGAGAAAGAAAGAAAATAATTTCATCTGCCAGATCTTTTTCCTAGAATTATTTTGTTCCAAATCTATGGCCCAGTGGGGAAGAAGTGATTAGCTCCCAAGGTCATTTAGGCATCAAACTGTACTTCTGGTAAGAAAAAGCTGTCTCAGAAGGAACAACCAATGACACCATTATACTCAAAGCAGGTGTAATCAGAATTTTGTAAAAGCAGAAAGAAATAAAGCACGAAAAGAAAAGAGGAAGAAAGGAGGTTGTAAAAAGCACAGCATGTTAATATCTTCATTCCTTCTAATTTTATAGGCGCAAAGAACAAACTAACCTCCAGTTCACAGGCAAGATATTATGTGAACAGGTATTGTGTTGTATTGGTTCCAAAACCAGAGAGCACTCAAGACAAAGAAGGTGCTTAGTCTATTCTGTTGATCAAGTAGAAAGTTAAGAGATGGCTTAGTCTAAAAGGAAGAAGCTATCTTATAGCAAATTCTTAAACGTAGCACATTAATTCCCAACAAGAAGTGATGAAAAGTCAGGAAATATTAGCTGGAAATGAAACAATTTTTAAATTATAGAATTATAGACTATCTTGTGTTGGAAGAGACCCACAAGAATTACTGAGTCCAAATCCTGGCTTCATACAGGACCACCCAAAAATCAAACCATATTTCTGAGATCATTGTTCAAACACTTCTTACACTCCAGCAGCTCAGTGCCATGACCACTGCCCTAAGGAGCCTGTTCCAGTACCAGACCACCTTCCCGACAAAGAACATTTTCCATACTCAACCTGAACATCCCCTGACTCAGCTTCATGCCATTTCCTTGGGCAATATGCAATGGGAACAGCTACTATACTAACAACTATCAAAATAAAAAATATTATTAAGAACATTAAGTGACCATGAAATAAGGACTTAAAGAATGATTTGTTGCTTTGAATTTAAACACAGACTTTTTTTGGAATAATCTTTAGATCTCACTCTACCTCTATTCGATTGCAAGCATTGTTTCTTTAGCATATCTCCAAGGACATCTGGAGGTAAAAATGTTTATACATTTCTAATATTTTAGTTCTTGCTTTATATAAAAATCATATGTGGTTTATTTCCATGTATATTAAATTACAAAAAAGAAGACTAGAATTCAATATGCAATATTCATTTAGAGTATAATTGAATCAATGGTATTAACCATACAGATGAACTTAACCACTACAGGATTATGGATAAAAGCGTATTTAGCAGAAGCAATAAAATGGCAGTTTAGCATATTAAAGGACTACTAGCAATTTGACGTATATAAAATAAAGACAAAAGTAGACCCCAAGTGGAAATTGTTAAATAAACTGTATAGTTAAACAAGACTATAATTGTGAAACAACACTATAGATTGCCAGTTTAGAAGATGTCACAGTGTAAATGCCTGGTCTAAAATCAATGTTATATAGTTTGGAAAACCACTGAAGTGGTGTTAGGCAATTTTACAGGAAGGTGTTGGAGAGTGGTAACAGTGGGTACTACCTATAACAGGGGTAAGTGTTCACAATACTTCAATGGAGGTAGATGCCATGGGAATATTACTTTAGATATTGAGTGCTTTCTAAGTATGTTTGATTGCTTCTTGCAGTTTAGGACACAAGAGAATAAGGCCGTTTATTCTTCATGAATCTTTTTATTGCAGTGAATTTCTGATACAAAAATAAACGTAAAGTGAGTGAAGAATTCTATCTCCAGTTTCTGATCTATTCTTGATATCCAAGTAAGCTACAATTGCCCAACTTCCATTATGCTTTATAGTTTACATTAGATGTTTCTCTGTAGATGCCAATATCTGCAAGCCAAAACCAGAAGTGTTTTTTGGCTAGAAAATAAGGCCGTAACTCTGGATGTACTGGGCTTGGTGAGTTTGTTGGCAGGATGGGATGGTGAACTGATACCCTGGTACACACCTGGGACTGTTGGCACACACTACGTGCTGCTCTTGCTTTGTCATGTGCTATAAATTCCTGCTCCATAGGTATCACATGAAAAGCTGACTGAAAAATAAAGTGTTACACTTTCTCTGCTAAAGGGAAGCATTGCACAGTGATACTTGCTAAAGGATTTAGTGTTGCTAAATTCAGTCTAAAAGTAGCTTGGGGATAATCTGATAAAGTTAAATTCACTCAACTTATAAACATTTGCATGTTATTTATTCATATCGTTTACATGTGTTTGCCCTGATAACATGATTCTATGTGAAACAGCTGTCAGCAGCCACCAGATTCTGCTTGTTCACTGCTTTTTGCTGGAAGCCAAAAACAACTGCCCAGGCCCCATGAATACATTCAGTTCATTTATCCCAATTAGAAACTAATTTCAGGCAAGTGCCACTAACCAAGAACAATGTGAGACAGAACAAGAGAAATGATCTACAGCACTGTAGTAAGAGAAAAAAGAAATAGCAAATGAATATTTAGAGATATCGTGGCCTCAGAAGTGTCTTCTTTTTGCCAAGCTGTACATAATGTGTCTTTTTGCTACTGAGGTTTCTATTATCTGTGCAGACACACTAGGCTCAAATTTTAAATTGAGTTGGGGTGTTTGCCTATTTGTTCACAGAACTGATAAGGATCTTGCATGAAAATATTTCCTTTTTCCAGCATCAATGCTGCAGGAACAACCCTCTTCACAGCTTGCTAGGATGCTTACCTTCTGCAGTTGGCCAGCAAGACTGAGTGCTAAAACAACTTGAAATTTAAGAATGTTTCATTCATTACATAGATTTTGCTTATCTGCAAGGTAAAGCTGCTATATTTCCCTTTTATTGATACTGATCATAAGTTTGAATACTTATGTGTCATAATCTAACTTCTATTGTACACTGAAAAAGCCCAATATCCTAAAGCCACATACGCATACATGCAAGCAGAATGAATAATCAAGCACTAATTTGATAGCTACCATCACTTTTATCAATGTGCAAACTTCAGTGTCAGGTCAGCAGTGGTTCCACTTGGCTTTGGCTTCATTTTTATTTGTTTATAAATTTGCTTGAAATGTTAACAGCCGCAATGTAGAATTATGGTACATCATGTGTAAACATATCAAAAAGCATCACTTCACATAATTTTAAAAATAACTACAAACAGACATTAATTTGTTCTAATTGAAATGCACAATCTTTTTCAAGAACAGGGTGTCAACCATGTGTGTTGTAATGGAATTATTTGATACTTAATGCTTCATTGAACTACACGCTTTAGAGAATTTATTCAAGGTATGAATTAGGTGAACAGTACTTTTATTAATATTAAAGTATGTAGCAAAATGATAGTGAAAATATAGTCCTGATATGTATACTATTTGCCTTCATCTCTAAATGATACTGGATTTTTTGTAAGACATTTCACTATAGGATAGACAGGAGATTCTAATCTAGAAAAGATGTGCAAACATAATCAATGTGAGTACAGATCTCATTTATCTTTAAAATAACAGAAATTATGATATGCCATGCTATGACCTTGTAAACTGAGTGAATATAACCAAAGAATACTGAAATAAAGAAAGTAAATTTGTATGTTTTTCAGAGTACAAACAATGGTTTTGAAATGTTACTTTGCAGAACATTTTCTATTGTTCTGATTCCAAATGAAAAGAATCAAAAAAACCAATTAAATGTAGATTTCCAAACCTTGATTATATCCAGTGCTCAAGTGCACAACTGCTACTAGAAAAATAATTATCTTTCAGGGAAAGGAACAAAATTTGAACAAATTTATGTTAGCCTTTTAGTGTAAAAATTTGAGACCAATACAATTATGTTAAGCAAAGTATCAGCGAAGAGAGATTAAACTGCAATCATGGGTCCTTCAATTCAGTGTTCTACTTCACAAGGAGTTTGACTTTTGAATGCCGCAGACTAAGTAGATGCTACAGATCATTGCCCATGCTTTGTAAATGACACCTGTGATGCCTAGCAATTAGTTTTGGAGCTTTGCAGGAAGACATAGTTGTGTACAATAAAATTTAAGAATTCTTGTTTGAAAATGACAGCACAAGCTAAATACTTCTCAGCATATGAGACATTAGTTTTGTCCATATGTGTTCTTCTGTTCCTTCCTTATTTCTTTCCTTTCTTCATTCCTTTTTCATTCCCATCTTCTCTTCCTCACTTTTTCCTTTTTCCCATTTTTTTCCTTTTTCTAAACATTTTTTTAAATGGCAGGATGCTTCTCAGGCTTCTAGGGTAAGACAACTGGAAAGAGAAGTTAAACACTTCTGTCATTTCAAGTATTCAACAGTACATCAGTTTTATACAACATTTAATAAAGTCATGTGTCTATTTTAAAACATACACCATGTTTTGGAAATGAGTGCCAGGCTGATTAATAAGGGCCAAAATCACATTGGTCCCTTTAGTTCAAATGATTTACATGATGTCTTTTTTGGGTTACATAACTCTTCATATATAATGATTCATGTATATTTTCAAAGCTGTTATGTAGCTCACTACTGGCACAGAAATTACAGACAGTCCATGTTAAATATGCTTATCTTCTTAATGTTCTTATAACACTTCTTATACATGAAGTGTTAGAATGAGACTGAAACAAAGCATTTTAGTTTTACAATACCTATTCACTGTGCATGATTACAGTTTTAGACTAGGGAATATTAAGAAGAATATTTCATTGTTTGCTTGACTGCTGTAAAAGAACCATAAAAAGTGAGAAGTGGAAATGGATGTTACAATCTGCAAAACTACATCACTATGTTATTCCCAGAGAGAAGAATATGCATTGCATCTTACTAACAACCTTTCTTTATCCTCCTTCAAGTGTATCCTGGTTATCAATTTCCAGTTCTGCATCTTGAGCCTTTTTGTTTTTGAATGTGATTGCCATTAAAAATAATAAAATACACTTTGTTTTTCCTTGCTAAGATTTTGGAGGGGGAAACTCATGTTTTATAAAATTACACTGATGTCTTCATTAATTACCTCTTGTTTACGCACCAAGATCACATTGGAAAACCATTTACTTTCCTTAAAAGATGTGTAACATACGCGCTGTTGTCCGTTGAGACACCATTGTTTTCTAAGTTCAATTTCAGATGCATTCTGGCATGACTGAGCACAGTACTGCAAGCCTCTGCTCTTGTCACTATAAGTTTATAGATGTTTTTCAGTGAGATTTCTGTTAACCCTACGGCTATCAAACAACATTTAAGATGAAACAGCACCTGATCACCATTGATGATTTGCTTACTTATAAAGAAGAAAAGAGAACATGCTAAAGAACAAACAATAACAAAAAAGTAAAATAATTAATAATTACTTCATTCCCACACAGAAGAAACTAGATGTCAACCAATTGGTTTTTATGGTTGAGTATATTTTTAATGTCATTTTTTTCAGCCGCTATCCCCATTGGAACATCTTCTACTAACATAAATCAGTGTCAGTGATATAAATTTTGCTCAGGGCATTGTGTACAATTATGGTGTAGACTTTAGTGAGGGGAAAATTGTGGAATCTTAGAAACAAACAAGGAAAAATGTTTTACATGACTTATTAACTGATTTAGTATAAATGAATCAGAAAATAATGACAGCACCAGGATCCATCCAAAATACATTTTTTTTGAGAAAATATTTCACCAGTTGCTTAGAACATGTTATTCTTTCATCCTGTTTTCTGTGCTTCTCTATGAGTGAACCATAGATTCAGATTTAAAAAAAAAAAAAGAAAGAAAGAAAGAAAGGAAGAAGAAAGAATCATGGCACTGCAAGTAAAATATTGTATAAAAGAGAATTTCTATATCAGAGGGTCATGGTAAAGACAGTGATTAACAGAAGAGAATGTATGAGCTAGAAGAAAAGCAATACTTCTCTAATAAAGGAATTGCTAAGACAGGAAGCATGAAAAGCCTTGCCATGGTGCTGGATGTGTTGTTGTTTCTTTCTGACCTCACCTTGTCCAGTCAAGATGACTAAAAGCCTTACTTTGTTATTTACTAGCTTTTAAGCATATGGTTTTTGACAGTCTTCATTATTCTTTAATAAGTTTCTTTTGTAGTGGAACTCACCCTTTAGAAACTCGCTTAAGAAATGGAATTGAATGCCTCAACTAGAGAAGACTCATTTTAATTCATTTAAATATGTAAAGACATTCTGTTTTGTTTTGTGGGTTTTTTTAAATACCCGTGGGCTTGTAGGCAGAGAAGTATATAGCCTTATCTCCAAGTGAAAAGTCAGGTTTCAGTTCTCCGCAAACTTTTCCTTGTTCAAATTAGGGCATCTCAATGCAAGAGCTCGTTAAAGTTTCATGCTATAAGGGATGGGTCTACCAGCAGGAAAATCTACTTCTGTTTTTCTCAGTGCCAAGTTTTAAAGCCTGCTTACTTTGTGGGTGGTGAGAATCGAGAGGAAGCAGGGTAGCCACCGGCATGGGATCAGAACTTCGTCCTTGTGCACATGAGTAGATGTGTGGGTGTGAGAGAAAAGCAGGAGCGAAGGATCTACCCTTCCCTCTTGCATGCCAGCAGCTCACCTCAGCACCTCAGGGTGCGTGGTTAGGGCTGAATGTGCTGGGCCCATGTGTTTCCCAATCCTTCTGACAGGGCTGGGAAACTTGAAAGTCTTGCAAACATACTCCTGGGTCTGAAACAGGAGGGGAGAGAAGAGGCAACGTGTAAGATCTGTATAACCCCCAGGAGGGTTTTACAATGCCCAGAGCAAATTCCACCAACACCATGGCTGTAAGAGGGGACAGCAGGACTCCCAGGCCACCAGACCTTCGGCACTTGCAGGATAACATCTGCACAAAGGTCTGGAAGCCAAACAGTGCCCCAAAAGTCCAGTTTTGCAGCCAACCCCACATAGTGATCGGGTCTTTTCCCATGCACACCAATTTGGAAATAACTGTCAAATTAAAATGAGAGCTTTTGTATATGTTGATGCTGGTGGTTAATGTAATAAAAGGTAGCATTTATAATATGGGACGTGTGAAACCATGTAGGAGCGTGTTAGCAAATCCCAGTGAGTTTTCATGTGGGTACAATGATAAAAGAAGACAACAGAACGTACAGACATTTGCAGGCCGGATCGGTCATTGATACAGCCAAGTGAATCCGCTGGGGACTGAGAGGAATCACAGTGATTCCACCCATCACAAATCTGAGTTTTGCAATTTTAACTACGGAAGACTGTGTGGACCGATCGTAATGTCACAGAATGGCTTGGGCTGGAAGGGTCATAAAATCACCCAGTTCTGGCACTCTGCCATGTCAGGGCTGCCCCCCACAAGCTCAGGCTGCCCAGGGTCCCATCTAACCTCCACGGATGGAGCACACACAGCTTCTCTGGGCAGCAGTGCCAGGGCCTCACCTCACCCTCAGACAGCTTACACATTCCTGACGTCCTGCAGACATAACTGGGCTAGATTTCAAACAAGCTCAAGTGCAACTGCTGACCAGAGGCCCCTCCTGGAGGTGCCCAATGGCGCTGCTGCTGCAGTCACTTGTACCTGCTGCCCTCAGCCAGGCTGGCCCAAAGGCACCAGGCATGCTTCTGTATAAGCTGTGGTACAGAAATGCCCAGAGATACTCCACATTCAGACACCTTGCTTTCACCTTGCCCATAGGATACTGGAGACAAACACTAAATGCAGTGTGGAATGACTGGTTTTACAGTGCAATGACTGGGGCTTCTCCAAATTTGAAATGCATTTACTGCTTCACTGAGAGAAGTCCAAGTCAGAATACTGTCTTTACTGTACAATTTTCTTCTGCTTGCCAAAGCAGGACTAGGAATATCTGAGAGTAAAACCTATCTTCTGGTTGCTGTTGCACACTCCATAACTGTACAGAGTCATTACGGTTGCACTATGTTCTCTCTAATTGGTTTTCTCAAGAAGCAGTTTGTCTCTGAAAATATTGATACAGGAGAGGTGGGAGGACAGTGGAGGACCTGTTCAGAGTGCCCTCCTCTACAGCCTGCCCTGGGACTGGGAGCCCTTCTGCCGCTCACAGTCCAATGTTTTTCTCACCTCTTCCATCTCCCCTGACTTGGGCTGAGCAGCCCCTGCACCTGCTACTGCAGGATATTGCTATCTATGACTTTCCAACACTTCATATTCTGATGAATAGTTGGCTTCTTGTCACTTCAGAGAAAGGCCCCAACTGCTGCTGAATTTTCTTTCCAAGTCCAAAACAGAACAGAAGGAGCCTTTATTTACCTTAATGGGTTCTGAAGATTAATGCTGCAAACAGTCTGAGGTGCCTGGTCTCCTCATGCTGATTTCTGCCTTTGGTTTCATGAGTTCTGGCACATAAAGGAGTATTTCTGCCCAAGGTGCTCAGATCTGTAAAGCATGATGTTCTTGGCTAACTGCAGCACCTGCATATTAAGAGATGCCATGGAATAACAAACTGTCCCATGTCTTATGTCGATGTAATTTACAAACTCTCTCAATGGAGCCCCATAATGATAGAATAAAATGAACTGACTTGAAAGCAGCAAAGTGATCCTTTGCAATAAGCATAGAAATTATCCTGAAATTAAAGAAACAAAACAAAACAAAAAAACAGAAAACCAACAGAAGTCTTCCTCTTTCAAACAGAGACCACAGCTTTATTACTGTATGCTCTTTTTTTTTTTTCTTTTTTTTTTCTGGTGAACTTGCAGGTTACTGTGCTAATACTATACAACATTCCTTTAGGGCTTAAGCACATACATTTTAAAAGCTGATAACCTTTTTTTTTCCCATTAGAAGAGCTTACATCTTTCTACGATGTGTTCAGGGATCACATTTCACAAATTCATTTTCCAAGACAAGTAAAATCAGATGTCCTAACACCACAAACTTAATGAGTGAACTTTTGCCTTGCTGACGCCTGGAAGATAAGAAGAAATGAAGACTTTAAAATAAAGGCAAACATTTGCTTGAACATGTAAATGTAATTGTTCAGACTGTAAATTAAATTCAATTAAGTTCAGAGAGTAGTGTCTGAAGCCTTTTGTTGGTTATACTTCTGAGTTTCAACTCATTAAATTCAAATACTACTTTGAAGAAAAGGGAATCTACCATTTAACTGCCCATTACACATACTGGTTATCTTTAGTGCTTACCATTGAAGTACCACGACAACTTGGAGACCCATCTCCAAGTTATTCAATAGGAAAAGGAAGGAAGAGAAGACAGCAGCTAGGATCTGTCTGTCAACCATGGCAAAAGGATGTGAGCCCCCGAAAGCAAAACATACTTACTTAGGGTGCACAAGCCTAGAGCTGCACATCCACGGATATCCATCTTCATCCCTGGGGTGACCACTGTTGATTACTTGTGATGCTGTCCACCTTGACGGACAGACTGGGACTGACTGCTGTCTCTCTGGGCACACACCTTCTCAAAAGAGAAAGCTCATTTCAAACAAATCAAAACAAAAAAAAACCTTAAATCTCTCAGCAATTTAAGTTCAAATTAGTGTTCCATTTTTTTAGAGCTGCAACACTTGCCTGAACTTGAAGGCCTGATCTGTGTGTCATTTGACCTCAAAATATGAAGGAAACTATGTAAGGGAGCAGGGAAATGAGAGGGAGAAATGGGTCAAACTGAAACTTGGATACAGGGGAAGAAAGTCCATGAGGCACATAACTGAGGCATATGCAGTCAGAATAGTATGAGAAAGGAATGAGGGAGTCAGGAAGAAACTATGAATTGAGAACCCACAAGTTCCCTGATTTGGGGAGTAAACAGCATAAAGAGGAAGGAACCTATGCTGTATCAACAGCCTGGCATGAAAGAGCAGAGAGGAGGCATTACAGGGAAGCAGAAAAATAAAAATCAACAGGAGGATGACATGTCAGGAGAGAGACTGGAAAGGCTGCAGCCTGTGGAGAGTAAGCCAAGAACATGGCTTACAGAAGCTACAAAATGTGCATCTGAGTGTTTTTATAGAGGGACTAGCTAGTGTTGGCACAAGACAGCAAGTGTTAGCACTGGGAGACAGAAGTGCTCAGTGTGTGACAGTGACGAAGTCCCACGCAGCCCTGTGAAAGTATGTCTGAGCTGCATAAAACCGAGGAGTTCTGAGCTTCCCAGCCAAACCTCAGAAGCAGTCTGTGCACGTTAGCACTGCTCAGATTAATTTAACGGGGCTAATACTCCTAATTTGTTACAGGTATCTGGAATGTGCACTTTGCAGACTCAGTGTATTTTTGTCAGAAAGAGTCACTGCAGAGACATCAGAACAACAGGTCACTGCCTTCCAAACCCACTCAAACATTTCATTTTCCTGTTGCATGTCCTTGGTCAGTGATTTTGAACACCAGAGCAATAGGCACGGAGCAGGGACTGCCAACAAGCCTACGCTGCTGAATAACTGCCCCCTCTCAACTGCTGCCAAAGCTAACAACCATGGCTATGTTCATACCAGGTGGTCTCTCTTTAAAGAAATGCTCTTTCACTTTCCTTCTCTTTTTAAAAATAATAAAAAAAATAAAAACAAAAACATTTTGTTGTAAAACAGAAAAAGTCACCCAAATGCACACTGAATATTTGTAGTGGACAAAAAGTGCTGCTTGCATGATTATCTTGTGTTGTGTTTTCATACTGTTCTGAACTTTCTTCTGGGTTTGTACTCCTGCCAGTATTCTAGCATAGCAACTTGCTTTCTTCATGACATTCAGCAAGTGGTTTTGCCTCCTGAAAGGCTTGGGCTGCAGCCCAGGGAGAATTTTACATTATGAAAGAATGGAAAGTCAGTTACATCAGGAACAGCAAAACCTACACATCTCCTTTTCCTGACTGCAGACTAACCCAGCATGCTCTCTGTATGGCCTAGGTACGTGATGCTACGATTGTGATCATGTGGTACCCAGCTCTTCCAGACAGGAGGGAACATACCATACTTATTCTATGGAGCAGAGGCTATTCGGGCCTCCTGTGGACTTGCTGTTACTTGCACAGCTTTATATGCTCATGTTTATGTGACTGACTTTGCACACATTGTAAATTAGAAGTGTACAGGTAGGAGCCTGCTGGATCCCTGAAAAAGTGGGAAGCCGGACAGAGGCATCGTCTCCTCAGCCCTCCAGCCTGCCTAATCCTGGCTATGATCTTTCCAAATCACCATTGCATGATGGGGAGGCAACATTTTCTCAGGAGAACAGGGAAGTTTGGGACAGGCCAATGACCTAGGTAAATGATGACAGTCATAGAATCATAGAATGGTTTGGCTTGGAGGAGACCCTTAAGATCATCTAGTTCCAATCCCCCTGCCATAGGCAGGGACACCTTCCTAGACCAGGTTGCTCACAGCCCCATCCAGCCTGGCCTTGACTGCTTCTAGGGAGGATGCACTCACAACCTCACTGGGCAACCTATTCCAATGTCTCACCACCCTCATAGTAAAGAATTTCTTCCTGATATCTAGTCTAAATCTATCCTCTTCCAGTTTAAAAGCGTTTCCCCTCATCCTGTTGTTATCTGCTCTTATAAAAAGTCCCTCCCCTTCTCCAGTCCCCAGTTCTCTCAGCCTGTCCTATAAGGAAGGTACTCCAGCCCTCTGATAATCTTCATGTCCTTCCTCTGGAACTGCTCCAACAACTCCATGTCCTTCTTACATTGCTGCAGAACTGCATGCAATACTCCTGGTGGGGTTAGCTAGGGGTGATCCTATCTAACCAAGTAAGTTGAACAGTCCTGATTCACACCAGGTCAGCAAGAGTCAAATCTCACTGAAGTAAAGAGAAAGCTTTCTACTGGCATTTGTGAACATGGGATCAAGCCATAAGAGATGGGCAAAAAAAACCCAAACCAACACCACCAAACCAAACATGAATTTGTGGATTGCTGGCATGTTGACAGTGAACACAATTAGAACTGAAACAACCTCAAGGCACCCTGAGTTTTCACCAAAGTTGCGGTCCAGTGACTGGCTTTTATGCTTTCCCTTCCTCAGTGAAGCTATTTTACATCAGTGTGAAAATTTGTCACACACTCTCTGCTCAGGAAGGTTTAAGTCTACGTGCTTTTAGCTTTGGGCACAGATTACATCAGGTGCCATGTGCAAAGAAACTTTATTTTGTTTTATCAGCATGCAGACTGAGAAAGGTATCCTCGTAACGTAGATAAACTGGACAAAGTTGAAGCCACTGCTCCTGAGCCAGAAAGACACATTCCTCTTCCCATAGCTGACTTCCTGTCTCCTAGACTCAATGCGATACCCCTTGCAAGGAGGAGCAGAGCTCCTCCACTGCATGTTGTTCATTCAGCTTTCACTGCTGCATGGCTTTAAGTAGATTATTTTTCTGCCTCTAGCTTTAATCATCAGCTAGTGACAAGTTAGTGATGGCTTTACACAGGCACTTGCTGGAGATGAGATGTTAATTTATGGGGATTTTTTAAATTTATATATATTGTTTAAATTGAAACCACTTGTTGCTAGGCAGTAGGTGTTATAAATTAGTAAAATAAGCAATAAGAAATGCAATAATAATAACAAATACTGACTTAGAATACAACAACAATGCTGTACATCAGCAAAAACAATGAAGAGAGGTAAAAGGACATCACCTCCTTGTGGATTTCTCTGGATCCAAGCTCACACTCACCATCGCAGCTAGGAAGCCCGCCCCAGAAGCCTCAGGTCTTGCACATGTGAACCCACTAGCCCAGGCCAAACCCTAAAACACCTTACGTTTGTCACAGCAATGGAAAATTTACCTTAGAGTGTTCAAGCCTGTGTTTATTATGAGACAAGACACCTGCATTTCAGTGTACTGCCTCCTTTCTTGTGCTTTCAAATACACAGCCAGATCACTGGCACAGAGTAAGTAGTTTCAGGTGTATGTCTTGAGTCTTACTTTTCCAAACTGACATTCACAGCTGTGGGCAGGCAGATGAAAGCCTGAAGTCTCAATCCTGAAGGACTTGAAGGGCTGCTCTGGGTACAGCAGGACAGAAAGTCCAGGCCTTCAGTTTTCTGGTGTATCTGTTCCTACCTAATTTCCAATACTTTCTTGCCCACTCTTCTCTGTCTACATAAAAAGCTAACATTAACATCTTTAAATAAATAAAATAAAACAAGCATACATCTTAATACTTTGTGACTTCTCTTATGTTCATTTACTGTATAAGAGCAAAATTGCTAACTTTGCCCAAGGACTGTGGCGATAAATCTCAAGAAGGGCAGGACCTTCCATTATGAATGGGAAGATGGCTTTAACTTAAAAAATAAAAATAAAAAAAAAATCAATACTTTATTTTCAATCATTAAAATTTTGTGCCAGTTGCAAAATCAATCCCTTTCTTATTAAAGTGCTTACATTCACTGTAAAATACACTGACACTGAGTCCCCATTATGAAAGAGCTGGACTATGTTCTCAGGAAGCCAGCGACTTGCACAGTAATCACACATATTGCATAATAGATTAGAGTCTGAGTTTTCAGTTCTGGAATTCTTTTTGGTGAGCAGCTGACTTGTATCTTGAGTCATTCAAAGGAAGGCTCAGAGTGTGGGCAGTTATATGCAAGGAAAATTGGACCTAGGACATGTAATTAAGATGTCCCTAGTCCAGAACAGAAAGTCATTAAATGCTGCTTGGCTAAGTCTGTAGTAACAATAATAATAAAAAAACAACAACAGATTCTGCAGACAGAAAGAGACAGACTGACCCAATTTATTCCAATCAGACATGCACAGTGATGAAAAAAAATGGTAGAGACAAAAATAAAATGTCAGGAATTTGGTTTGCACCAGAATTTTGGTTTGTTGTTATCTCTACTGAAAGTGACTGCTCTATTTAGCTTTGAATAATTGCTCTGCAAGTTGGATTAAATTTCCTCCTCTCCCTTGGTTTAACACTGTAGGAGAGACAGTGCATATAATACAATGGCATAACACCTGCCTTTTAGGAAAAAAACTGAAAACATGAGATTCCCACAGGTGCTGTGTTCAAAAAGCATTAACATAATGATGTCAGGGAGAGATCTTTGCTCTTATGGAAACTGTTTATATCTGTCCTGGTCTTATATACAGACTGTTGCCAACACTATGGAAATGACAGAAAAAAAACAAAAAACAAAACAAAACAAAAACAAAAAACAAAAAAAAAAAAACCCCAAAAACAAAGAAAACCCCCAACAAACTAAGATGGTGAAGTTCTGTTAGGGATTGAGCAAAAGCAGTATTTGAAAATGAGAGGTGAAAATCCTTCCATTGAAATAGCTGCGTTTTTACTTGTAAAATACAAGAAAGGAAGCATTGGAAAATGCAGATGGAAATTATAGGCCAGTCTGATATTAGTATGGGACACTTCAAGGCCTAATTCAAAGCCTTCGAAGCCAGTGTTATGTCTTACAGGTCTAATAGTAATAATAACAGTAATAACGGTTGTTCTTCATAATTAAGGATGATTGTGAAGCACTTAGGGTAATGCAGCTATTTACTTTCACCACTCATGTATTTGCTTGTGTGATGAACAGCTATGGTTGTATGTTTGTTTTTGATGACTGGAAAGTGCTAATTGATTCTCCTTGAGCTTTATTCCTTGAGGCTACCTTGGCCTCCATTTCATTATGCATTTTGCCTCATAGGCTGTTGTATCATCAAAAATCTGAAGCTTGTTCTAAAGTTCCCCAGTTTTTGATAAAGATCTTGGAGGCTTTAAGGGATGATTTCAGCAAGCACTTCAAACTATATTTTAGCTGTTTGCTTGCCACGGGCAAGCAAGGTCCCCTCCAAGAATCAAGAGCATCTGTGCTGTCCTCCAATCTAGCTCTGGACTGATAGGACCTTACCAAGAGACCTACAGCACCTGCAGCTGTTCACAGAGCAGAAACCCATGTCTCTCATCTGACTTTGTCTGGATCTCATGTAGGCAGAACCATACTGTTCTGAATACCGCATCTATGCAAACCACAGGATCCGCTGAGAAGGGTGGGCATTGCAACAGCCTTATGCACGCCAACCTTTTTGACTGGGGACACTCTGCTGTGAAGAAGTTACAAGCTAAACATGAGAGAAGATCTACAGGGCAGAAAGAACTGCAGTTTGTCCAGAACAAAGAACTAGGACGAAGACATCCTGAAAAAGGACTGTTTTTGTTTTTCCTCTTGGACAAATCATATTGCCATTTTCTCAGCAGACTGGCATGAGCCTTAGCATTCATAAGAAGTCACTGGAGGGAGAGTCAGATTAATAGATCACTTGCAGATTAACAGTAATTGTCTCATTTTAAGATATTGAACCACCAGCCTGCATTCAGAAAAGATATCCTGATTCGCTGGGATCCCCATCTTCCCCAACTACTTCTGAGTAGCTGGAGAAGAGAGGCAACGTTCTTCTGCAGTCAGTGATCCAGAGGGGTACACCCCCTTTAATTCCTTGCTGGATTTCCAACAGCAAAATCAGGTTTACAAAGAAGAATGACAAAGGTTTGCTCTGGCTCCAACATTCAAGGAAAATTTTGATTCTACAGTTTATTTACTGAAGAATTCCCACCATATCCAGGTAAGATGCAAGGTTCTAAGGAAGCAGCCTATCCTGCTTTCACTTCTTCCACAGATCAGCTGGTTCCTTAAGGGGATAGATATGGGCTTGAGCAATTGTGAAATAATTGATGGCTTTCTTGTTAAGTTTTCTGTGTAATTAACTCAGGCTTGAAGAATAAAATTTAAAAAGTCTTAGTATTTAAAGCATGTAAACTTTTAAAATGTGAATTAATTAAACAACAAGAAGCTATGAAACAAATTAATAATAATAAAACAACACCTTTTCCTGAGCTGAGGCTTCACTCCTTTTCTTTGAGGAGTATGTGGCTTTTGCAATTGAGGTGGAAAGCCCTAAGAAAAGGTACTTAGGAGCATGGAAGTCCTGATCCAAGCATAGGCACTGTGGTGCCACAAAGCCTCCATTCTAATTCCTTTCATCTTTAGCAGGTGCCTGTAGCATCTGCCACAAAATGAGTCTTGATAAAGTAGCCTTATATCTTAATCCAAGGTATAATATATTCATAAACAATTTTCATCCTTCCTTCTTCTTCTGCCTTTGAAACAGAATAATATACTACTAAAAATAGGATTTCTGCTTTCCAGCCGAGTACATTAATAGTGAAAAAATAAATAGTCCCCTTCATTACCAAAGCCTCACAGGAATGCAAACAGAAAGGGAGCAAACATAAAACCTGTTTCTAAGGTGTTCTGGAGTAATGGATCAGTGTCTGATCTTCAGATATACATCAGTAAATCCAGACTTTGATGTACAAAAGCACTTAAGCACTTGCATAACTTTGAGCATATGAGTAGCCTCTTCACTTGAGATTAGCATGTGGTTAGGTGCTTTTCTGGACTGTGGCTTTTAAAATGAATGTAAAGATTAGTTGTGTGTTTTGTACTGTGGGATGGAGAGGAAGGAAGGAAGAAGGAAGGAAGGAATGAAGGAAGGAGGGAAGGAGGGAAGGAATGAAGGAAGGAAAGAAGGAAACCTGGCTTAGGTTAAAGAACAACAAACTCAAATTGAATATTCAAGCAGATAAAAAATATCAAGTTCTTCTGCTTGAGGACAAAGAGAAATAAGGATGTACATACAGTACATTGAAGAAACAATTAAACAACTCTTGTCCATATATTAAAATCACCGCACTGAAGAATTGAGGAAATTTACACATTTTAGGGAAAAAGAGGATGCTTTCTGAGCATCTCATAGCTCCAGGACCACGTGGGATCAGTTTTAATTACATATCTTTTGGCTTGCTCTGCTCATTCAGTCTCCCTGTTGGAAATCTTATAGAATTCAGATGAGATGATTATACAAGATGCAGCTCTCTGTTTTGGACAAAACAAGGAGAACTCATTTAAATAGATGGTCTGAGTTCATTATTTTTTTAATTGAACAAGTTTGGGATGCTCAACTCATACTCAGCTTATAGATTATGCGTAACTCACATGAGCAGTGAATTGGCGCACTGGAAGCAGAGATGGCTATGCACAAACTGCCCAAGGGTAGGAATATTGGAGTTTCATGTTATACGGTTAATTAGACAGGGCCAGGGGACATTCCCAGGCACTGGAGCTTGATTATTTATACTATGAAATTGTTAGGATGATGGCTGGCATATTTTTGGCAAAGACATAAGCACTCCCAGCTATCACACTGCCAAATAATTCCCAGGAACAACACAGGGAAGGAGCCCCCCTCTGTAGGCAGTTTGTATTCAGCCACTCTCTTGTGGAGGATAAGCTAATTCAGTGGTATGGATGCAGGCTGTTCTGCATCAGCTTGCCTCAGAGTCAGCAAATGTTCCTGAGCATGCTTAATTTACTAATACAGATGTAGCTATAGGTCCTATTCATGAACACCGTTCATTCAGTTGACTTACTAGTCTATTAAAATCCAGATAGAACTTGATTCATTGTAAGCAAAATAAATACTTGGAAATGCAGTAGAGATGAAACCAGAGGGAGCCTAGGAAAAAAGTGCAGATGCAAGAGGACCTGCTTAGAGCAAAAACTGTAATAAAACTACACTGGCTGTAGATGTAAGGTCACCTAAGGAAACAAACTGAGAATTTGTTGAGCTGGCACAAGAAAACAATTAATGTTGGTGAGCCTTAGAATTAATGAAGTCTGATTTGCTACGATTTATGTTTCTCAGTTGATTGACTTCAGTATTTAAGGAGCTTATTTCTATTTTAGATATATTTTTGTACGGTCTCTCTACTGCCTGGATTCTCTGAAGTCTTACCACATGTGCATGCATAATGCATTTTTCCTCCAGTCAAGTGACTTAGAATATCCTTCTGTATGTTGCAAATTATTTTATTGAAGCTTTTAGGAACTTCCTTGCCTTTCGAACTTCTACCTCTTTGCCAGATTCAGTCAATGGGCTCAAAATTTAGAGGAGTGAAAGCTCAAGAGTTGGCTGCCAAAGCTTGTTTCCATAGGAAACAGGCCTGTAGATTGTGGTGCATTAGGATACTGCTCATTCACTCAACATGGAAACAATGAGCAAGAAAAATCAAGTGGGGAGTGTGTTAAAACTAATATATGATAATGTAGCTAACAGTAGTCATTAATACATGTTTGGTTTTTTTAAGTTAAGACAATTAACTAATTTCAAATCACTATTTCCTCATTTTCTAATTCATTAATCTCTTGAAGAAGCACCCACTCTGTTCAAAATACCCCTCTGAATATACTGCTGAGCTCTTGAAAAGATTTATTTTCAGCAACAACCAGAAAAATAAAAAGATACGGAAGAATAATAAAAAATGGATTAAAGTGAACAGAAATAATTTATCAACTGCAGATGCACAGGAATGGAAAAGGCTGACTACAAAAGATTTCTCAGAAAAAAAAATCAAGGAAGGAAAGGAATTAAGCACAACTGTTCTACAGTAACAATACATTTGTGTATATTTGTCAGTGTTGCAGACAAGTTGCTTACCTGCCTGTTGGTACAACAAGGTATTACACAGTATAAGGAAAATCACACAGACAGCTGCATTGGAAAAATGAATACTGTTTTTCAGGTCAGACATCTAGCAAGGCTGAATACCTCTTGTTTACATTGGCATAAATCAGGAATAGAATCATAGAATCACTCAGGTTGGAAAAGATCTTAAAGATCGAGTCCAACCACGACCTAATCATACTACCCTCCACTAAATTCTAACAACCCACCACTAAGTCTCTGAGCTCCACATCCAAACAGTTTTTAAACACATCCAGAGATGGTGACTCAACCAGCTCCCCAGGGAGCCTGTTCCTGTGCTTATCACAGAATCACAGAATCAAAGAATCACAGAATGGCCTGGGTTGGAAGGGACCTCGAGGATCATGAGTCTCCAGCCCCCCTGCCTCATGCAGGGCCACCAACCTCCACATTTAATACTAGACCAGGTTGCCCAGGGCCCCATCCAATCTGGACTTGAACACCTCCAGGGGCAGCCTGTTCCTGCACCTCACCATTCTCTCTGCAAAGAATTCCCCCCTGACATCCAACATGAATCTCCCCTCCCTCAACTTAAAACCATTTCCCCTTGTCCTGCAGTTATCTACCCTTTCAAAGAGTTGATTCCCCTCCTGTTTGTAGGCTCCCTTTAGGTACTGAAATGCTGCATTGAGGTCACCCCGCAGCCTTCTTTTCTCCAGGCTGAACAAGCCCAGCTCCCTCAGCCTGTCTTCATAGGGGAGGTGCTCCAGTCCCCAGATCATCTTCACGGCTCTCCTATGGGCCCTCTCCAACAGATTCCTGTCTTGTATTTTCTTGTACCCTTTCTGTAAAGAAGTTTTTCCTGATATCCAACCTAAACTTATCCTGGCACAACTTCAGGCCATTTCCCCTTGTTCTGTCACCTGTAACCAGTGAGAAGAGACCACCCCCGCTCTCGCTGTAAGCACCTTTCAGATATTGGAAGAAGGCAATAAGGTCTCCCCTCAGCCTCCTTTTCCTCAGACTAAACAGCCCCAGTTCATTCAGTCTCTCCTTGTAGCTTAGTCTAATTTCAGTAATTCAAAACCTGAGGGAACAAGTAGAAAATCAACAGGTTGTCTGTTTGGGAGTAACTTACAAGCTTGGGTGATGCTTCTGAGCATGAAGTGTATAGGAGAAAAACAGGCCTTAAATGTACTCCTTGGAGCAGACAGATCTAATTGATAGACTGAGGTTGTATATTAGGAAAAATTTCTTTTTGGAGTGAGAAGTATTGGAACAGGCTGCCCAGGGAGCTGGTGGAGTAATCATTCCTGGAGGTGTTCAAGAAAAGTTTAGATTAGTGGGGATGTAGTTGGTGGGCATGATGGGGATGGGTTGATGGTTAGATTGGATGATCTTAGCAGTCTTTTCCAACCTTAATGATTCTATGCTTCTGTAATCTTACTTACCCAAATCTCTCTATTAAAACCCTATATATGCTTTCCTAAAAACAGCTTCTTATTTCTATACATTATTTTCTAATTCTGCTTAATTTTTCCCACCATCAGGTTTCCCATTTGTACTGAAATAAGAATGATGTGCCTGCCAGAGCACTCTTGTCCCTTATTGTTTTACACTAGAGAGGCAAACTGGTGACTGGAGGCTACTCTGGGAGCTATTGGAAGAACTTAAAATTAAACTCAAGCTTTATGCATTTCTCCCAGCTAACGAGTTAAAATCCTGTTTCCTGATAGAAGTGGAGGTGGGCACAAACCTGTCCAATTTGTAGACACAGCTCACTTGAACCCTGTAGTCTCAGCCTCTTCCACTTTAATGCTAAATTATAATAAAATTAACATGGCTATTTATGTTTATCTGGTCTTTTGATGAGATGAAGCGTGATACCATGTCTCAAGTACCCTCAGATGAAGGTAGGACTTTCACAAGCTCTCTTTGTCTTTCAGGCCAAGGCCCGTGTTGCTCTAAGACTCTTGGGCCAACACCAAGCCTGGTTGATGGAGCAGCCATGTGGTCCCACCTCGGAGACCTGTGCTGAGGCCGCCATGTATTGGCCCTGGGTGTACAAGATCACAGCACTTCTCAGACTGGAATATATCCCATGCTGTGCCACAGATCAGGTCAAGCTTAAGATATTGTGGTCTCAGTGGTTTCCCCAATTTCATGTGCTCTTCATTGTTTGCCCAACCCTTGGGTTGACCCTTGAGTGCTAGCAGAGGGATGATGTCCTTGGGAGGACATGCTAATGCTGCTCTCCTCACCTTGAGACTCAGTGGTGTCACCTGGGAGACAGAGAGCTAGAAATGGTGACAGAGAGAAGGAGGGAAGTCACATCAAGACTAAAATAAGGATGAACTGGAAGGAAGGAGGAAGCCAAAGGGAAACAGATTGAGAGTTGCAGGAGTTCAGTGCCAGCAGATGTTCCAAATCAGATGGGCTGAGGGAGCTCCATAGGGAAACAAGGGCTGGAAGGGAAATGCATAGGAGAACAGCAGGAACACAGAGGAAACTGCTGCCAGGTTAAAAAAGAGAGCAGGTTGTGCTGACAGGCTCCTCTTAAGCCACTTTTTTTCCCATTCAGTCAGCCTGATTTGTTTATTACACCCTTGAATTTTTCAAGTCATTCTGCTCTGAAATATAAAGCAGAGAAAAGGAGCAAGCTTGTAATAGACATGCATTTCTGACCCTCAGGTCAGTTTATATACAGGTAAAAGCAGTTACACTTGTGCATCTACCGTCTTACAGGCATTTTATTATTTGTGAGTAGATATCCAGCATATCATAGGGAAGATACAGGGAGTCCTTAACCATGGCAAAACACAAAATGAAGAATCAGTCCAGTCAGATCCTTCAGTAGTTCCTGAATTTCAGCCTATCTATCTGTACAACAGTAAGAGCAGATGAAAGGAACTTAGTTTCTTTCTGAAACTTCAAGTTGGTGCAATGCATATTAAGGGATAGGAAATGTACTTCCTTGTCTTTGTCTCACTGACAAATGTGCAGAGTGTGCAAGGCACACATTCACAGATTTTCCTCTCCCTCACATTGCAGAAGGCTGGAAACCTCCTTTGCCTGAAGGTTTTTCTTTCATTAAATTCCATCTGGTTTTATGTGATAATGGGTTGAATAACCCATTTTCCATGAACAAACCAGATATGAGTAAAGAAAGCTGTGTAAACCAAAGATTTTGGAAGAATGAATACAAACTGTTTTTCTTCTTGTCTTCAACTACAAATTTGTGAACAGTATTCTAAACTAAAATTCATTAACTATCTTGAAATACTGCTTCCTCTTTCTTTAAGTTATATACTACACAATTCTGTTGTTGACAAGAATATTGTGTCAAATTCAGCATCACCTTTAAATCTCTCCAGATTAAAAGGAGAGTAGGAGAAGTGTACACTCTTTCTTTCCCTCTTCTGGGCTCATCCTTATTCTTGGGTCTTAAAACGGAGCAAATTTTCCAATTCTTGATACCTAGCACAACTTGTATCATATTATCCTTTCATGTTACAAAAGGGCTTTAGGCACAGAACTTCCCATCTTAGTTATGTTAAGTATATTTTACGGGCTGAGAAAGATGAGACAAGGGAGGTCATTTAAAATGACATGACAACCAGTTTGTTTTTTTTTTTTTTTAAGTAAATTTTATTTGAAAATAAAATATAATTATTTTTTCCATTAGTGAGACAGTGAGCCCATCTTAGTAAAAGAGGAACTGTGGAATTTATATAATCCCTGTGGCAGCAGACCTCCGTGTTCCAGACAATATTGAATCATGTTCAAATTCTGCCTGAAGAACGGAAACAGTGAGAAAGACCTGAGTTCAAAGCAAGTTATGCTATTCAGACCCCCAAAATGTACATGTTCTTAAAAGCATGGCTAAAGCTGACATTTCTCTTGAGCTCTTTTCATTTACAAAGCAGTTATAACCCAGGCAGATACTAATTTTCACAACACTATAGGGAAATCATGATCAAGTATATTTTCCATGAGGAGTTTCTCTAATAAATTAGCCATAAACATATTTTCATTCCTCAGAACTCCATATCTCTTGTGCCCATGACATGAATCTCAGATTCCACTTTCATGATTTAAATGAGTGCTCATATGGCTATTCACATTCTGGAAGTGGTATCAGTAACAAGTGAGCCAAATTTACTGCTTCCTAATTGAAAATCAAACTCTGCTGAACTCTGGGAGTCTCCAAAGAAGGCATCTTTTTCGTGATTCTCATTCTGGAACAAAAGTAAAACTAAATTTCCATCAAAAGAGAGCAAAATGTTAGACGGTGTCATTCTTGTAGATAAGACAATCAAGAAGACTGTCTTTTCCACAAATTCTTTAAATGCCCTTGAAAAAGGCCACAAGTATGTCTGAGCCGATGTCTTCCATTGCTAAAGTGAGAATGCTATTATTTTACTTCTTCCATTCTTTACTTTTCTGGCCTACTTTGAATATAAATAACGAAGAAGTAAGAGCTGCCTATGGAATCAAACACATCAAACACAGTACCTTCCCTCTGGCAGTGACTAAGAGCTGATCTTCAGAAGACTGTGAAAGATACTCCAGGGAAAGGAGCAGTAGCATAATCCACCCTAATGAAAGATTCACTCTAATCCCTAGAAATTAGAGATTGACCTAAACCATGAAGCATGAAGTTCCTATCCAGACAAATTTATTTCACCTATTACAAGCTGTTATCATTATTCACATGCGTACCAAATTCCCTTCTAAATGCTGCTAAATAATGTGGGAATGTATTTTGCTGAATGATTCTTAATGTCTGTTTGAATTAAATCTGTGCTATGGGGTATAATTGTGGCTGGGGTTTTGGTTGTTCTTATAAAGATAAATGGTGGTAGGGAAGCAAATAGGCAGAGGAGGAGGGAAATATGGGTGCTTCTTATAGCTTTTAACTTCCTTTCCTTTGTATTTTGGCAAGAATTTATGCATGAAAGAAAATGTTGAGTTGTGCATTTTGCAGCAGAGTTCTTTGCTAAACTATATCAAACAAATGAGTCTGCTCTTTTGTATCCTCTTTCTAATTTGAGACGTCTCTGAGGCAGCTTTGCTTTCATAAAAACAGGAAGTTTGGGGATTCCTTTCCTCCAGATTTATTATTTTTTCACTTAATAAAGCAAGATAGATGAAGCAAACGACACTGATATCTCCCTATGTGACTTTGTACTGCATGCATTTGGCTTGGGAGAATCAGAGGGGCAGTACCAGGACCCCAAATTACTTGCCCTGAATATGGAACTGCAGCTTGAGTGTATTTCTGTGTACAGATCCCAGGTGGGAAGAGTAGATCACACCTTTTCCTTCCCTCAGGCGGGGTTAAGCAAATTGAAGCTTCATTTTCTTTCAAGCATTGAGCCTCTTCAAACAGCTGTGTGTGTGTGTCAGCTCTGTTTGTCCTTTTTTTACCTCTTGCCCAGGCACAAGAAGCAGGTTTCCCCACTATTGTAGGCTGCATCAGATGCTGGGGCCCCGTGGGAGAAGGGGGAAGTACCCTTTACCAGCACACACCAAGATGAGGAAAAGCAATTACAATTCGCAGCATCAGGCTTACAAAATAAATCACTCTGCACCACCCCAGATAATTTGCAGGGTATCAAATTGAATCCTTTTAAAAGGAAAAGCTTGCATCCAAGAAAAGGGCAGGAAAGTGAAGCTCTGGACTGAGGGAATTGCCAGCCTTACTTACCAGTACCGCAGGACAGAGATAAACATTAAATAGATTCAGTAATCAAAATGAGGGCTGTGTGAAAGCACCACTAACAGAGGGATTCTGTCCCATTGAGCATTCACGAAGGTGGGAATTTATTCTTCATTACATCTGCATGACGACTGAAGGAGCAGCAGCACAAGTGCTTGTGCAGCTCCCAGTTCAGCTCAGCTGTGCCTCTCGTGCCACACAACAGCAGACAGGGGTTGGCTGTGGCTCTGTGCAGTGCTGTGGTGGTACTGACAGGAATGCCACTATCAATAGGTGCAGGAAGAAAATGCATGTCTGCTAGGGCTCATTGCTGCAAGCCATGGGAAGGGAGGGGTGGAGAGCAGAGGGTGTTGTCCTGGGAAGGAGAGCTGGTGGCTTTATGAAGTGATACTGCGTTAATATGCTTCATGAAATAAGTGACGTACTTAAAACTTCAACATTTGAGCATGGGAAAAGAGGAGAGAGAGGATGAGATACTTCAGGGTGATGGAATTGGCTGAGGTAGGGAGGTGCCTCTGAATAGCAAGAGCATGTTGCTCCATTGGGTTCCTGCATAGCATGCTGCCTCCACTGTGATATATGTAAGACAACTGCAGGGGGCTTTGAGCCGTGCTGCAGTGTGCAGAGCAAGTACCCTGGTGTTAGCCCTCCAGGAGCTGGCTCAGCCGTGCCTACGTGGGCCTCTGTGACTGCTTGTAGAAACACCCTGGAGCCACACAGTGCAATTGCCTCCATTCTGAGCCTGGCGAGGTTACAGGTAATGTGGAGCCAAGAATGGAAAGCCTTTCCAGAATTATTTAAGTATCTCAAAAAATAGCTTTTTATTTTTGGCTTGGTTTATTGAAAAACATAAACAATTCTTATATTTTGTTCAAAATTCTTCACGCTACTAGAAAGACAAATTTTATTTTGTATCTATACGTGTTCTGTCATAATCCATGATCCAAACATTTAAAAGAAACAGTAGTGTTACAGTAACTTATTTAAATATATTAGATTTCCTTAAATATAATTTTAATGTAACTGACATAATTCTGTAGCAGGTGAAGATCACAGAATCACAGAATCACTAAGGTTGGAAAAGACCTATAAGATCATCCACTCCAACCATCCACCTATCACCAATGGTTCTCGCTAAACCATAACCCTCAAGATACGAATGTTTCTGCTGAAAAGTGCTCACCAAATTGTGGCTCTATTTTAGTACTGAGTAGGAAAATCTCTCTCAAAAGACAGGGTTGCATTTCCATTAAAATCTTAAAATCCAATCTCGTGTTCTTTGGTCAGGCTAAATTCACACATATTTCACTTGGACTCATTCTTTAATGAAAGCTGCAAGATCTGAGCTCAGCTTGGATTTTTGAAAAGAGTTAATGAAAACAGAAGTACAGGTGGGTGCAGCAGCTCTCTCTCCCATGAGAAAAAGAAGTGAAATAGTTCAGTGAATATCTTTCCCATGAGGATTAAAAGGAAGATATATGTAAAAATGCTTTCAGTATGCAAACTCATCAATTCAAAAGGAAATTGTTAAGGATATGAGCAGCCTTCACATATACTGATTTCAATAAAAATTGAAAATACTTGGGAAAAACGTCACCATGCCCTTAGATATACTGTTTTTAAAGTTCTCATCTTATATTCTGATATAGCTCATGACATCTCATGTGGCATGCAAAACTGGTTCTGTGTCTGCTGCAAACATCCCACTGCCGGGGGCAGGCTTGCAGAGCTAAACCACATCATGAAAAGAGAGCCTGAGATAGCCCCAATTGTTGTTCACTTTTTAGGGGGAAATGCTATAAATCCTCCACCCTGATATCTTTCCAATATTTCTTGCAGCTATTCATAGAGGAGCCCACTCAGGCTAGCAGAATTCAGCAGTATTAGACTAATGCCTGTGTAAAGGGTATGAGAAACCATATCTTTTCATTTACTTTACTGCAAGCTCTCTGCACACAGTCTGCATGCAACACAAGAGGTTAAAGATCCTTAGAGGAAATATCTTTGTCATCTAGCTGCTCTGCTGAGAGATAAGGTTACTAAGACAAATAGGACAATACCAACCACACAACATTAAGGATATGATTCTCAATGGCCTTAGCAAATTTAAGCAAATCCTTTTCAACAGTCTGACACCACAAATGAAGTGTTTGAGATGGTATCTCCAGTATTAGAAAGAGCAGCCTTGACACACTCTTTGATTAGGAAAGCTGACATTTCTGTTAAAGTTCAGCAAGTCACAGAATCCTCTTAACATATGGCCAAAGATTACAATGTTTTCTTCTGAAAAAGGTGAGTGTGATTGCAGATCTCATGACTTCTGGAGTCAGGAACAAAACTTATTGCATCTGCTTCACTTTTTAATTCTCAGCAAAACAAACAAAGATGGGGAGAAAGATAAAATACCAAAGAAGAATAATGATAACAATAAATCCCTCACATGCTTTGAAGATGTAGAAAAGACAATAAAGCAATGTAAATTTTGCTATTATACAAATATTATGGAACTGAAATTGCTGAGATAGAAGTTGAAGGATATTTTGTATGATATTATCACTAACCTGGTTTGATGACGAACAAGCCTCAAACCTAGAGATGGGACTCCAGCCATAGTGTGAGATTCAGCAGCCAATTTTGCCTAAAGCTCAGATTACCCTGTTCATATCTTGAGGTTTGGAGTTCCAGAGAAATACCTGCAAATTCAGAACACATGGAGGAGAAACCAGGCTAGAAACTGTGCCATAACAGAGCCTCCTGAAGAGGATGCAGTATTGCTGAGTTGTGACTGGATTGGTATACTGAGAGATTAACTTTCAGAGGACTGGATTAAACCAGAAAGTGAACACTTTTATGTAAACATCTAGGAAGGGTTAGATTTTATTCAGTTCACAGTGCGGCTGAAGGATCTGGTCAGTTTTTATTTACTCAAAGCAATTTACACTGTCCTCTTGTTCTGTTCTTCATCTAACACCATAAAAAAAGATCTCTGTAGGAAATAAAAAAAAGAATGGAACTATATCATAAACAGTATGTATTTACACAAGGGTTGCAAACGCTAGAAGTGAATGCTCCATTTATGCTATCCACCAGCAGTTCATGCAAGCTCTCCATATAACTGCACATCCTAAAGCACGAGAATAAGGACAATCTTCAGAATTGTTTAGAAGGTTTAGAGCAGCTTTCATTGAAATAAATGTACTGGAAACAACAGAATCAGGAAACTGTGCGAAGGCTATAAAGTTTGCATAAAGAAACCATTATGAAGGTGTGCCAATAGAACAATTGTTTGATGTTGCGTTACAAATGTATTTTTTTTCCCCCTAAGATTCAGTTTATCCAATGGCTTTTGCATTTAAAGAACAAAATGCAGGAATTATTTTCTGAGATGCAAAGTGGAAGTTTTCAAAGAATTAATGAAAACCTAATCAAGACTAGATGTCAGCCTAGAATGTTCTTGATGTTTTTATTGTGATTTAACCGTGCTCATTGCCATCTCAGCTATACCACCAGAATTGCTTCTCACAATGTTTTCATTTCAGGTACCAGATGGAACCATGAAATACAGAATAACCCAGAAACTAGAACAAATCACTCTGAAATTAAAGATTTCTGATGTTCTCATGTTAAGAAAAAAAGTTCTGGCCTCCTTTTTGGTTAAGACATGGTAGCTGTTACGTTGTAGTGCTTGGAGAAGGAGTGCCCTGATGGTCTAGCCATGGAGCCTGAAGTTCCTTTGTGCAAAAGCTTTACCAAAGTTTGTTCTTTTCTAGAGATCTCAGAACGTGTTTCATCCTAAGGCCTTGCAAAATTTTAGCAAAATTTCTCAAGGGAGGTGGAAATACTAATCAGAAAACACCTTGCATTTCCGCATCTGTTCTATCATTTTCCCTGTGTTGCTCTCGGTGTTAGTCTTCCTTTTGGAGAAGAAGCTGAGGCCGGATCCTAGACAAGGCAGTAAGGGCAGCCAGAAAGGTGAAAAGCTTCTTCTTTCCCATGTGTGTTCACCCACAGCCCATCCGTTAACTAGAAGATAATGTGTCAGTATTCAAGAAAAACAAAAGCTGTCTGTAACTTATCCAGAATTACAGCTAACTGTCTGCAAACATGTGAAAGGGAATTATAACATCTTTTGATCATCACACCACAATGCATAAAATACCTTGTATTCTCTGTAATTTATTACCTTCGGATTTTTTTAGGAAACAAATGTTATTACTGGTGAAAGATCCCAGTCTAGCAGCCCTTCAGAGAAAGTCCCCAGCCACTGAAAAAGGAGGATTGTGGCTCATCCCCCTACCTGCCCCTGTGGACAGTTGTCCCAGTGGTCTGTCTGATGCAACTGCTCAGAGGGAGGAGGAGAAGGAATTAGCACTTGGCTTCAGCACAGGCTCTGATGGTGCTTCTGGAGTGGGTTGTAATTTGTTGCTTTGGTAACTAAAGAACGTCATCTAAAACCCATGGGCTTCCCTTTCTAAAATTCCTTATAGAACACGACACCTCTGAAGGGTTTTATAAGAAAACATTAATTTTCCCTAAAGACAGGAATTGCAATACTTAAATTTCTTTCCTAGAAATGTAGGGTGCCATACTGATTTTGGCTCTTCAAATTATTTTTATAAGCTCAGATGTTGAACAACCTTTCCAACACAAGTCCAGAGCCAATGGCTAGGAGGGCTCTGGAGGGCCAGCGGTTGAAGGCTGGAATCCCAGCTCTGCTCAATAGTGCTCCGGGGAATCCTAGAGAGGAAATGAGACTATCGACTAGTCCTAATTCTTTAGCATTTGGAGTGGGCTCTTTGTGATAATCATGCAGCCATAGAGGACTGCAGGAGCGCAAAGGTAATGCAAATGTAGGATATGTTTGTGGGAGGGGTCACTGCATGAAGCATTCAGCTTCCTTTAATCAGCATTTGGCTTCAATTCCAAACAGCATTTTACCTCCATAGTAATCTCCTGTGAGTGATTCCTAAGCATATTTCATACGAGATGCAATGCAGTTAACCATGTGTTCCAATGGCTTTGATTTTTAACCTCTTTCTTCTACCAAAAATCTGCAGGACATTCTTGGCAAAGGCTATCTGGCCAGTGTGCTGCAAACAGTGCAAATATCTTTCTTGGGTTCTCTGTTGTAAGTGAACTCTAATCCTAAAGCTGGGGATGTCACAGGAATCTTTCCCTCAGCTTCTGAGAGCTTTTAAATAAGTCCATAACACAATCACACCTTCAGTCCTCAGACGCTATTTCAGACTAATGCAGCCAGGAAATTTAAGTTCCTCCATTAATTTTGTACATTAAGAAGAATGCAAGCAAGAAAATGGATTGGAAATAGAAACATTTCCAAGAACAAGACAAAAAGACCTGGGAGCATGTCCTCTGCTCACAGAAGCATGGTCAGTATATGGTGACTCCAGCACTGAACTTTACAGGGACTTAAGCTGAAAGGGTCTTTCAAGGGCAAGATAAAGAAACAAGGCCGAAATTATAGGCCAAATACCAAAGTCTTATTCAGAGGAAACTCCCCCTGAGCTCAGTGGGAGTTTCCCTTAAGAAAGGGCAGCAAGGTTTGGCTTAAACCCCTTGAATATAGACTTAGCAAAAAATTGATTCATCTTTTCAGATTGAAGGAAGAGAAGTTTGTTCTCTTGAGAACAAACTATACATATGGACCTTGTTAATTACCAGGGCTTCCATAGTGTTTATCTGTTCACCAGCATATTTATTTCCCCTAACATCTAATGTACCTTTGACCTTTAATACAGCATCAACATGAAACAAGCAAACCAATAAAATAACAAGGTTACTGAAACTTATGAGTTTTTCTTGCATTGTGGAACTATCCTTTTCGCAGTCTCATTCATTTCCTGTCAGGAGAGTTTGGCACTCTGTCTCCAGTACATAAACAAGCCCAGAAGCTGGCCCAAGCCAGACATTTTGCACAGCTAACTGTAGAAGACGCTTTACAATAAAGCAAAAGTTGTTCTTCCCACAGGACCTGATCTCATTTTGGGTGTTCTATGTCCCCCTGCCCAGCTTTTTAAGCATTTATGTCCATCCTTTTGGGGAAACAGCCAAATAAAAGCAGTAAGAAAACTTGCTATTTCTGTGCTGCATTTCAAATTTTTTTTTTTTTTCATCGACTCTGAAGGCGGTTTGGAAATACAGTTGTGGTTGTTCCTGATGCAAAAGAGATGCGCTGGAACTGTCCCTTCCCTTGAAGATAGTGAAAGGAGGATACACTGCAGCTCCACGGGCATATGAATTAGCTTGGGCAGGGAGGTAAATCCTATGTGGAGCACTGTCATTTCCAAATTAATATTGCCCATTAGCAGAGCAGTTTGTCCACATCATTTAGGGAGCTGAGTTGAGTCCTGTAGGCGCAACTTGTGAACCTCTGCTTCTCCTCAGAGCATTTTTTTGCCCCACGGACATACTCATCCATTGTCTGTGTCAAAATATCCCTTTACTACAACAGCTCTTTTTCTTGAGACTTTGCCACAGAATAATCCTTTTCTCCCTATAAAATTTCAGCTTTAATTGCCTTTTTGGGACTCTTATTCACACATTTGTTTTTCTCCATGTAAAATAATTCTGCCTCACACTCCTTTGTTGCACCTTGGACCTAGAGTTATAAAATATCCCCCTTTGCCTTGTTTTCTTGGTTGTTCTCTAAGTGATGTGAGTTTAGTGCTGATACTGCATTAGTGATCAATCAAAGCTTTGCCAAGAGCACACAAAATAAATAAATAAATAAAGCCTCCAGTATATTTTGATATGCCTTTGAAAGGAGGAAAATTCCTTTCACATGGCCTCTTGTCCCTAGAAATCTACAAGTTTCTTTGTCTTGGCGAATGGCCAAGCAGCACCGTGATGTACCATTTTTCTTGGCCAGTGTTTTTAGGTCTTTTGAAACCAGACCAAGTGTTCACATGGTATTTCTTCATCTAACAGCTGCAAGACAGTGACCACAGCTGCATGTGCCGTGAAACCCAGCTTCCATCTATAGTAAGGGATGCTGTGTTTTTGTTTTTTTGAGATAGCTGACTAAACGAATTCAAACTCAAGGCTGATACAAACAGCTCTGCAGCTTCCTATAAAGCCATTTTACTATAGCTATAAACCTTAGTGCTTTAGAAAGTAGAGTTGTAGGGGGCCTTTGCAGGGTGAATGTGTATACACATGCTAATTTTCTACATGCGTGGGACTGCATTAGCATCTCTCTAGGTGAATGCCATGCAAGTGGACTGAAGCTGAACATCTGCAGCCCACCTGACAGCAATCTTTGCAAGCCCACACTGCTTGGTTCCTCCCCTCAACCCAATCCTAGACCCCAGAGGTTGCAAACTTGGCAGCCTGTTTAAATTGACCATATTTGGAGTGGTCCCTTACATCATTTCATTTCATAAGCTGTTAACTAAGCTATTTCTGAGATTGGCCCAAGTTGCTTGCTGACAAATTGCAAAGATGCTTGTAAAAAAGAAGAAAAAAACAAGGAAGGAGAAAAACCCTCAAAATGTGGTTCATGAGCAAGGCATAGTCAGCCAGGAAATATTTATGGTGGCTCTTGAATGATCAGATGTTCTGGAAAGGGAAAAGGAGGAACAAATGTTTCCCTGTCTGCTTGTTAGGGGTTTTTGTGGTGTTCCAGTGAAGAGTGATGAGGTTTTTGTGGGGTTAAGACATCTGAAGCTAAGCCTGGCAGGATGGAAATATTCTGCCCATGCTTAAAAAGAGACTATGCATCTGTGCACTAAAACATGCTGTTTTAAGACCTTGATAATAATATTACTAAGTAGTTGGTGGTGGTTTGAACATGAACTGAGAGTGGAACAGATTTGTTTTAGAAGCTGTAGCAGGAATAGTACCTCATAACTTCTGAGACAAAATTCCCAGTGTGTTTAATGGTTTTTGTCAGGATTAGAGGTCTAGGGCAGTGGTCAGTCAGGTGAATGTGGTACCCTCTTAGTTTCAGTTAAATGCAAAGATGTATGGATATGTTTTATCTGTTTGCTTAGGAATTGTGATAATCTCATTGTGAAAACAGGATTCTTGCCCAAGAGGTCACCTAATCTACACACAATAGGGAATAGATAGACAGATGGGACAAACTCACAAAACCAGCTTGAGATAACAGCTACAGTTAGTAAAATAAACACACTTTTCCTTTTCTTCAGGTTATTTTTTCTTTTTGCTATTGTAGCAGTGGCCTGAGGCTGGGAAGAAGTTGAAATGCAACTCCTGTCCTAGGGTTAATTTTGGGAAAAATGGGGCAAACAAACTGTGCAGGGAGACAGCCTAAGTCTTGTCCTATGCTGAGCCAAAGCCCTGGCAGCAGAGATGGCTGAAACTGCCATTGAAGGGGGGTCACTGGGAACTCAGCACAGCGACCATTATAGACCACCCTGTCTTCAGCTGTGATGGTGGGGCTCTGGGGAGCAGCTTGTGTTTCCTGCCTCCAAAACGCTCCTGGAGGTCCCCTTCCTTCAGAGTCCCTGAGGTATGTGTCTCATGTCTCTCGGCCACACAAAAAATCAGGCACGTGGCTCTTGGGGTCAAGAGGAATGACCACCCTTGTAGCAAAACGAAGCTAATCTGTGTTTATTGAATTCTTTTAGCGTGTTGTTTTTACTGAGGAGAAGCCATCTCACCCCATTTCCTCCCCCAGCACAGGCCACAGCATGTTTGCTTAGGCCTTCCTAACAGTCACTATCTTGCTTGTTGTTTAGGCATATATGCCTCTGCAACCTTGTCTGATGCTATGATGTAATTTTAGTGATTAAAAGCCATGGATTGATAAAATGAAAGGGAAAAGAATTACACCTTCTACTGAGGATTTATTTACAAAATGCATTCAAAGGTTTGCTAACACGTTTTGTATATGTTTAATAAAGGCATAAGCAGACCAATGAGTCAACAGGTTGCTTTTTCCAAAGTTCATCACTAAGCATAGTAACCTATGCCAGCACACTTACGATCAGCTTTGGCAAAGCCCCTTGTGTCTGTTATGTATTCAGACATCATTAATAATTGATTAACCCTTTATAAACCACTTAGATGTGGAATGTCTCTCTGAAGTGGAGACAGGAACTGGTCGGACAGGGACCTGTCAAAGAGGCTATTAGGCAACCTCCTTCCTGTCCAGAGGAACCATGTCAATGAACTTGTATGTTCATTCAGGTAAATTCTGCTCCATTTGTGTCTGGAGTTTGTGCACCAATCATTTATTCTTTGTCTTCTCTGCTTATTCAAAACAGTTCTCAAGTACTGTAGGGGAGATGGGCTGTATTTTTTGTGAAAGAGTATCCAACCTTAGGGTATCTATCCTATGTTGTTAATTCACTCATCCTACGTGACCTGGTCTCCTCAGAACATAGCAGGAGTTGTGCAGATGCCCTCAGAAGAGAGTGGGCTGTAATGATTTCTCCATACAAGGCTTCCAGTGTGTTTGTTTTCAGAATGTGCTGCCATATGACAGCTGAGCTCTGGAGGGAAAACATATGCAGAGGTTACATGAGTGGCTTTGTCTGAAGTCCTGTAAATACAGATAAACTGAACCTATATAATGAGTGTACAGTCATCACAGAAGCCATAGCTTTGTCCACCAGCGTCTGGGGCTTTGGTTTCATCATCCATATTGAGATCACAGAGGCTATAATTCTTAGAAGTGCGAAGCACATTTGTCCTCGTAGCTCCCACAGAAGGACCTCTCCCCTCCTCTCCCAGGCAGCATGCCATAATCTGCCAATGGCAGGATCCGCACATAAGATTTACAGTAACTTTAATGGAATTCACTTGAAGACTCAAAACCTTTCTATACAACAATACTAGTTTTTACAGACTCCTAAACAAGACTCTTTCTAGTCAAAAATCACAAGTCTGTGAAGTGGGAAGCACCAAAGGGACTTGAGACAAAAGAGACTGAGTTGCACAACAGAAAGGTATTGCTGGCAGCAGGCTCAGGGGATTCACTATAGGGGTTTCATAAATTAAAAATAAAGCATCTGATTCTATGTTGGGTACTGTGTTTCTGTGCTACTGAATGCTTCTTTGAAACTAAAGATATTGATATATTCTACACTGCAAGGAGATCAATAAAAATTTTAATCACAAAGTTAAATAAAAACCAAAGCTACTGACATTACAACTTAGTTAAAAAGTTTGTGCCACCATCCTTACCCATTCACCACTTAGATGTTTTCTGAAATTAAAAAGTGAAAAAGCAGCAATGTGAATGTAGAGATGTGCCTATGAAATAGCAAGGTACATTGTGCAGTAAAGAGGCACCAGTCACACACATCACAGTAATGGAGATGCAAATGAAGATTCACAGGTATTTATTCACCCTTTAATAACTTGGTGTATACAAATGTACACACAAACCTATAGGTACATGCTGCTATAAGAATGAAAGAAGTAATTTTTTAATACTATTCATAATTATGTAAGATAGACTCAAATACAGTTGTTCATTCTAAATCTAAGTGATTTTTGTTTGTTTTGTTTTACTGCTTAGTTAATTGCTTCAAAAATAAAAACAATCAAATTCATCAAGAATGGCAGCAACTCTTCCACAAGGGTTGTCTTTATTCTGTAGATTGCTTCACAGGGAAGGAATGGGGTCTGCAGGATATAAGACTTATTTTCTAAATTGGCTTTGGGTTTATTTCAGAATGATGAACAGAAGCCTAGTTTTTCACGTGGATGGGATCTTTAACACCAATTCCTGCTCAGAATCAAAAACAATAGGAGGAAAGTAGTACAATGCCTTTAGATAAGCTCGCTCATGCCTCATTCACATTCATTAGCTCTGAATATGTTCTGAAATCTCAGTCTTTTTCTAATTATCACAATAATTGGTTGGTTGTTCTACAGCTGTAACTTTGAATTCTGGGACAAAAAGCAGGAACAACCTGTTGAGAGTTGTGTCCGTGCAACCATTTCCAGGATGGGGACTGGCTTCTTGAATGTTGCTTTTTGTGGAAGTAATCTTAAGGGTACTTACATAAGAATCCAATACGGACAGACACAATTGTATCTATCATAGCATATAATGACTTCCTGGACTGCATGTCACTGCTTTGCATCTTGAAGGCAATTTGTGAATGGCAGTTGGCGAGACAAGATATGCTATATATATTTTCCTGTAGAATATTGAACGTGACACAATAAAGTCTGGTTTTAATCTCAAGATAAATAATGAAAAATAACATAGAAAAGCTGTTAGTAAACACTGCAAAAGGAAGCGCTTGAGGCTGCATTCTGATAGTGTAGTTATTTATAAATCTTTCCCTTCTACATGCTAAAAGTCTCATTAAGGATGGGGATTCTGTATAAGAGCAATAGACTGCATTGTGCTGTGGGTAGCATGAAGTAAATATTCAATAGACATTGAAGAGTCCTTGTTCAGGGACCAGGCTTGGGAAGTGATGTAAACTGTTCACAGAGCACTTAATTTGATTCTATCAGAGATTTATTTCAGCATATGATTGATGGAAACTGACTAAGTGGTAGTGTGGCAAAAGTACAAAAGCTATTGAACTATTAATGTTATTTATAAGGACAGGAATAACTGTGATAAGCAAGGAGCAACGTGAAATTTTTGCTTGCTTTTTTAGAATGAAAACCGTGCCTTTGTGAGGAGCAAGCACTATTGCACCAGCTTATGGGAAACTAAAGAAAAAGTAGATCTACCATAGTCATCACTGGCTCAAATCCACACTGTATGATGGTGTGGGAAGCAAGTCAGAGAAGGATGATTTTGCATCAGATTTTGGAATCACTTCAGTCAAAAAAACCCAAAACATTAGCACAGAGGTGCTGAACTCCCATGGGTTCAGAAAATGCATCCTCATCCGTGCCGTGCTGTCTCCACTGGGCTTTACCTTTTAATTTCTCTGTTAAGGAAAGTAGAAAGAAAAGTAAACAAAGTGAAGCAGAAATCAGTATTATTTGTATTTCACAACAATTTTATTGCCTTTGTTGAGTCCACATTTCCTGAGTGCTTGGAAAGTGTGACAGTATAGGTAGATAGCTCCAAAAGTAATGCCATCTATTTTGTTTTTCTGGGAACTACAAAAGCTAAAAAGAACACAATAACAGTAGTTGACAGAGAAAATTCTGAGCTACAAAACACTATTTTTCAATGAAGTCACCACCATTAGCTTGGCATTTTTACCTGCATGTCACCATTGCTACCACCACTGTTGAAACACACCACACACTGCCTCACTGTGCTCACATCCACTATTTGGTTTTCATCAACATTCGGCAAGCATCAATGAATGTCAGTGGGCACAATTTTTTCCTCATGGAGAAATCCACACCTTTGTTTCATACACAGTTCCATGTCATATGCCATTTTGTCAGATTGCTCCTCTGCTACCATCTGTCACGTGCCAACAAAATATAATTGAATAATGGTGGGAACGTTCAGTCTCTACTGACATACCACCAACATGCACCTCTGATGTTGTTGGCCAACATAATAAAATAGGAGATATTACTTTTGGATCAGCCCTCATAAATATATTCCAATCAAGTGGTTAGTATAATAACATATTGTGAAATTATATGTAAACATCAAACTACATTGATTGGGCAATTTACTATCCAGTTATTCTCGAATTACCACTTCTCTGAATAAGTCTTTTAGGAATGTCTGAGCTAGAAAGCAATCCGCGATGTTTTATTCTCTTTAGATCTAATTTATTCAAAATATTCCAACTCCTACATACCGGTCGATACATTACAGGCTCCTGTGCCAGCAATAGCAACCCAAATTGGCAAGTGACTGACCAGCTACAGAACTCAAGGAGGAACACGGGTAATTAATTTGTAACTATTTGTATGAAATAATTGAGCAATATCTTGTTCATGATTTACTGCATGAGCTCTCTAACCCATTTAAAACCATTTCCCTGAACTCAAGCAGAGGGATCAGACATACCAGCATTCCTAGTACAGGAATCCCCATGGTACCGTTTAACTTGTAGGAGGAAGGAAGGGTTAAAGTCACAGGTGGCTTCACAATTCTTGGGAAAAGTCCCACTTCCCAGACAGGTCTCCTCAGCAGCTACACAAAGCCAACCAACCTGTCAATCAAATAGCAGCAAGTAGAAGTCGGTCCAAACATCTGCCTTTCTTGTGTGGTTTCCCTGGGTGTTCTGCTTAGATTCTGTTGCATAGAAATGCTTGACATGAAAGAGTTTGCTCACTTCACAGAAAAAGGCACGGCAGCTTCTTGGACTTCTGTCTTATTTGCTTTAGTCAGCCTATCATCTGCACGACAGAGAATGTTTTTTAATTTGATGTCGGTGCACTGATTAACGGCTCAGGTCCCTTTACAGATATATATTTCTTAGACTTGCCAATCAGCAAGATTAAACAGTGAGCTTGTAGTAATTTACTTATAAAGAGTGAGCGGGTGACAGCCTCATATCAGCTAATGTTGGCATATTATCTACTGTAAGAAAAATGAAACCAAATATTTTGTCTCCCAAGAATCAAAGTAGGAAAGTACAGGGGGAATGTGTGGAATTTCTCCCCAGTGGATCAGGCAGCCATTTTTCAGATAATAATTTGGTCTCCTTCCCTTATTGATATTGTAGCCTGGATTTATGCACAAAATAGAGTATCTGATGTAATGCGATACCCATAATCTGCTTTTGAGTTTATTCAGAGTTCATGGAAGCCAAGGAGAATTTTGTTTTAACAAGGCTTTGAATCAGATGCTGCTTTCTCTATGAAGTCTCCACTATTTGGTTATCTCAAATATTTTGGTGATTTTTTTTCTTTTGAGAGTGGGCTTTCTGGCCGCCCTTATGGGTTATGAGGCCAAAATAACATCTAAAAACCTCCCAAATGCCTATGTTTTAATTCTGACAAGAATCAGGATGTACAGAGATCATTTTCATTTTCATACAAATTTAAACCATATTTTTTTCAGAAGCATCCACATGAAAACATTTGGTTTGTAGTCTTTATCTCATCTTCATCTCATCTATCACAAGGATCTCTAGAAGTTGGGGAAAACACATGGGAAGTTCTTCAAAAAGAAGTTCAAATGAACATAGAACTTTTTCTGCCTCTCCATTTGGTCCATAAGCCCAGATCCCAGACACCAGCTGGGGCACTGTCATCTGTTGGCCATGAACTATACAAAAGCACCATGACTGTGATCTTTTCCTCTGGACTACTTTTCCTACTGGGCTACCAACCAGCCTCTGTCAGATCACATAGTGCATGAGTTCAGAATCCTTCTGTTGATCTGCACAGCACATCCCCTGCCCTGCCCATATTACATGCATCCAACACAAGACAAACAAGAAAACTGCCAACCACCAAACCTGCCTGGGCTTAGGTGGAGCAGGACAGCCTGAACAGGCAGTCCTAGAGAGGCTGGGATTGACATTCACATGACTGTGTGGACATATGACTGTGTCTATGCTGCACAATTAACAGCTGCTGAGCACTGGATGAAGACCTGGCCCATGCTGTCCCCTCTGCTTACAGCAAATGCCTCTCTGGTGCTGCTTGGATCTGCACAACAGCAAGCACAGGTCAGATGCTGCACCAGCCAGGACACCTTTCCCCCAGGCTCCAGGAGAAGTGCATCATGTTTTGTGGAAGAAAAGAGCACTCTCTGCTTTGAATCCTGCTCCTGTGGCTCAAGATGACTCCTACTACTGCTGTCACTGTTTTTGTACACACGTGTAATGAAACTTTATTGCGTAGTGCCTGAAATGTAAGTTTGATGCTAATTTTTCTTGTCTGTCCATATTTTAATTTGACCAGACTTATTTTCCCTGTTGCAATCATACCATTCTGTGTGTCTGTTATACTGATAGAACGTCTCATGTGCTTTGCCAGAAACTGTCATGTTTCCATTGTTTAGTGATTACAGGCGAGCTGAGTCATAGTGGCGTTCAAAACAAAACATACACACAGAAGGAAAAAATGCCATTTATTCAGCAATTCAGGCAAAAGCAGAATGTAATTCAGAAAGGTAAATCATAGCAATGCAGAAGGTCAAAAATAGATCTCTTCCCCATCTTCTTAAAGTAAGACACCCAGTCAGACTAAACTTCTACTTAGAGTATCCAAACACAGAGGTTTGGACAGGAGTTCCATGCACTTGAGCAGTAAGCAGGCTCAAAGAGTAGGAGATAAAGATGTTGGACTGGTCACCTATTTTAGGCATTTTTTTTGCTATAATTTATCATTTAATGAGAAATATGCATGATTTTCCTCATGTGCTGGACTCTGTGCTGCTTGTTGGATGTTGCAGCTTCTTGCCCTATCTTTGCTTTTTAATCTTTCTAATTGGTGAGGCAATAACACGGAAGATGCAATGTGCTATGCAAGTGCAAAGCGCAGGGCAGGCTCATTGATTTTAGTGGAAATTAGGGCCTACATCTATGTTTTATGCCTATATAGCACATTCCTTCTTTCACACTTTTCCATTTATGGGATAACATTGTCACTAGAGAGAACACATCGCATTCACTTCTGTATTATTTAGTCATGTAATGTGATAGTGATAAGATCAAGATGTTTGGCACTAAAATCCCAACTGTTTCAGCAAGTGCTTCATGGTTGCTTGGAGTATCATATCTTTTAACAAGCTTATTCATCATCTTTGCTTTTTCCTTGTGGAACAGGTAATGAGCAGTAACTTGTGTATCGTCTCTAGTCATCCATTGCCATTACAGAAACAGTTGTCCTTCAGTTCCTTCAGTTAAGGAGTAAATCTCCCCTTATGTTGGAAAGTTGGATTCTTTGTTTTTTGGGGATCGTTATTTTATGGTGTTTTTTTATTTCATGTTAAAATCTTTCGAGTAATTTGCATAGGAGATTTTTAAGGCAGAGGTACAAAACTCTGGTTTTTAAATACAGGACATCTGGGAATCCCCAGTCTGACACACGCTGTTATAATCACAAACCAGACACTTTACAGTCTCGTCTATTTCTCTGTAAATGTGGGGCAGTCTGACATTTACCCTCCTTGTGGTCGTGTGGTAGGACTTTGGAAATGTTTATTTCACAAGATTGTTACTAACATTACATTGTTTACTCCTGCAAATGTTGATTAAGGCCACTGAAATTATCTGTATGATAACAGTAAGATACAAAAGGAAATGAAAATGATTCTTTAATCACTATGTGTATAAACAAACAAAGATAAGACCATTTCCAAACACATGCTACAAACAGGACTTTGCCTACTGAGTACAATTTTGTCACACATTTTCAGGCAGTTGCATCATAGCATCTCTTTCTGCTTCCTGCCACAGGCTGCTAACCTGCAACCAGGCTCTCAAACATAATGAAAATGATCAAGACAAAGAAAGTTAATGGCTACAGCATCTCATATGGGTCTCACTGTCACAGATTTGGTAACCCAATAAGGAGCTGCTTTCATTATGTGCAATGGCACACTATAGCTTCAATTACATGGGTGCTGCTGTGTTACTGCTCTGCTTACTGACAGCAAGACACTGCCTGAATAAATACTGCCTCCTGAAGAATTGCACTGAGTCAAGAATGATGGTAATTTCTTCTGGACGAGACAAGTTAGCATTTCTCTTGCTGACTCAAGCAGTAGGGGAATCCTTTGTGATTGGCATAGAAACGTTGCTTTGTCCAAGTCTGCATCTGCTCCCCTGCTCAGTAGGAGCAGCCCCAGCTCTCTGAATCTCCAAATTTGGTTGGTGTCTATCTCAGCTTGCTGTGATATTAACACATCAACCCACGCATTTCTTTGTCCTCACCAGGAAACTGCTGCAGATTATGTGACACGCCAAATTTGGAGCACTTTTATTCTAATGAATTTCTTAAAAAGCCCCCAAATTCTCAGAAATGTCAAGAAGTCATAGTGAATGAGAAAATGTAGAAAGCTGAGACAAGATATCTGTGATGCCTGCATAAGCTTTATAAAAATTACATATTTACTGATTAAAATCTTCAGTTCATCACTGTTTTCTTCACAAACCATGTTCACCCCAAGTCTTCTTAGTCCCTTGCAAATGCATTCTGGCAATGTGCATGTAAAATGCTTTGTGCAGTAAAGGTGCAGCAATGTATAGTGCAGATGATAAAGGGCTTTTAAGTGAGTACCAAGAATCTTTCATACAGAGTATGCATTCATTAGCTTTTCCCCTCCTGGAGCTCAGGAAAAACAGAGGAAAGTAAGAAGTTTGTCATGGGCTCTGTTATTTTCCTACCTAAATCTCCAGTTACTATTCTAGATCTCTGCCAAGATCATTCCTTCTATTTCTTGGTGCCAAATCTAGGATGACCATAATGTCTTACAGGGTTAAAGATTTCTAGCCCCATGAAATATATAAACCACTCTTCTATGTAGGTTTTGACAGCACATTTACTAGAACTGGGATTTGAAACTGTTTTGCCTCCCTTTATCCCCAGCCCTCTACCTCTTCCTGGAATGCCACAATGACATCTATGTCGGTAATCTGAGTAAGGTGAGGCTCTGCTACACCACTGTCCATACTGTAAAACTGCTAACATAGCATGTGGCATTTCTTGGACCAGGCAATCCAGCAGTCTCCCAGACAAGTAGTGAGCACGGCTCAGGGGTCAGCACAACCCAGAGATTGTCGCCAACTTGCAGTGTAGATGTATTTACACTACCTGTGAGATAGACAGGGAGGTTACGTAAACATGAACAACTGTCTACAGCTGCAGCCACATGAGGGCTTTAGTTATGAAGTTAGTCAGATATGAAGTGTGTATTAGAAACTAATTTCCTGGTTGGTTCCCTGTTCCTCACAGTCTGATTCTGAAGGAAATACATGGTGCAAACGGCCTCTGTCATCCAAGCCAGTACTTCATCATGAAATAAAATGACAACAAGGAAGCTGATGTGTCACAATTCCTAAGCTACTTTGTACAGAAGTAGCTGTACAAAGTCTTGATGTACCTTCATTGAAACCTGAGGCTTGAACATAACATTGAATATTTTTTTCCTCGTACTCCTCTAACAGTATTGCCCTTGATTAAACAGCCTAGTTTGTAAAGCTGCCATCAAAAGAACCAAGGCTCAGCGGTCTAAGCTTTTGTGGCCAAAACATACTGACATTCCACAAGCAGACAGATTCGAATAGATACTCAAAAGGTACAGTAAGTTCAACATAAAGAAGCATGTAACAGCTGTTCCTTAATTCTCACTTGGCCACTAAGACTAGGCAGCTTTGAATGGCTATTTTCTGGTTATGTTATGGACGTACTTAGTGTTGCAGGTATTACAGCTGCTTTTCTTCTAGTCACGTGTTTGAAGGAACCACTGCTTAAAACAGAATATCCAAGCAATATTGTAATGAGATCTCTCTAGATAATATTGCAAGTTTCCACAATTACCTGTAGACCCATATTATTTATGTGAGGTTGTAATTATTTTTCTTTGAAGTATTGCTGCTGCATTTTGTATAAGAGACAACAACAGACCACAGGTTATTTCGGTAAGTAAAAAAGAGCTTTGATAGGTTAAATTCAGGGATGAGTATAATGCTTTCCCTTTGCCCAGCATGGGGAAAAAAAATAATTCAGAGGCATATCCTGAGGATGCCACTTCAGAGCTTTCCAGGGTGGTCTGGACTGGCATTAACATCAATGCCATTGTACCAAATGCTTTGTGACAAATGATGCCCATCTTCCACATCATAGTTCTTCTGTTGCCAGATTTCATGTGCCCTCACAAAGGAAATCAGAGACTCAAAAAAAAGTATGGAAACAAGTGCTAGAAGATGAGAGATTTCATCCAACAGATCTAGAAAATGATTACATTGAACACATCTACAAGACAAGGTATTTTGTGTTGTGCAAAAAATGCGTATATATCTTCTGTATAATCCGTACTCTGTGGAAATAACACTAAGCTCTAGACCTGGAACATACTTTGTAATAATGCTATAACAGGATGGAAAGTACCACAATAATAGCAGAGTAGCAAAGACTTTGGCTGCAGCAAATGAGAAGGAGCCCAAATGCAGCAGCCACAGTAGCAGAAATGAATGAAAAGAGCATCTTACCCTTGGAAAGCCTCACATAGGTAAGGATCTCCAGCAGGAGGTACCCTCACTGCCACTGCCAACTCTTAAATAAAGTCTGGGAAGGGGTGGATCCTGGCTGCACTCCTTCCAGTTACACGGGGGCACTGCACACACCTGAGCTCCCCTGGATTGACCCCACCTTCCCACCTGGTGCTCAATCACTGTTTCAGGCCATGACTTAGCATTTTCACAGGATACTTACATGGGACTATAAGAACCCATTCTCTGGCTGTCCATCTGCTGGGCAGATGGACATCATAGATCCGTCTTTTATCTGTTTACTTCTTTCTCCAAATCCAGTTGGCAGTACTTGTAATATTCTGGGCTGACCCTTCCAAGGGTTTGATATTGAATCTGCCATCTGGCTAATAATGAGGCCAGCTGGACAATGACACCAAGATTCAGTTCCAGACTCACATTTTTTTCATCTGGCCCCTTTTTGATCTGTTTGTTCTTCCTCTTGTCAGGACCCAGTGGACAAGATGTTGTGCAAAGTCTCATGAAGTCCATTTGAGTTTCTAAATATACTTCACAACAGTTTTGCTCCTCAGGCAAAGTTCTGTTACTGTAAGAGGACCACATAGAACACCCAAAAGAGGAAACCTCAGTGAGTCTACTACCACTGTTAATAAGAAGCTACATCTTCTGGTTGCAGCAGTTGATTTAGATAAATCAAGTGATCATTTTCCTCGGAGTTTAACTGAACCACGGCACTAACTTGTCACTTTGATTTATGTGACAGCATACACAAATTCTTGATTCATAAGAAGAAAATATATTTTGTTGATCATTTAGAGATCATCCTTTAGAGTATTTGGAACAATTGAATCTGACAAAAACATTGGGTGCTACGGGATCCAACTAAGTTACGAAGCAGCGGATTTGATTGTAAAAGAAACACATTTGTATTCTGCAAAAGCTTGCTGCACGGACCCCGTTGTGTCTATCTCTGCCATGTCAAGGACACTACTGTCAGTGAAATGAGAATTAGTGAATCCAGGTATCTTTGTTGTCTACAGGTAGATGACCACTGAGAATGAAGTTCTAGATGTCAGGGAGCAGAAGAGTGGACTGTTTGGTAAGGTAAGGCAAGTGAGCAGCTGAGCATAGCAGCAGAGCAAACAGAACAGGACTCTGGCCAGTCCAGCCCCATAGCATCCCAGCAATGTGGGCAAAGCAGGTCCAGGGACAGAAGCTGGCTTCAGTTAAGAGTCAGGATTACCAGACAAGTCTGTAGTGATGAGACAGGTCTAAAGTCAAATCAGGAGGCCAAGTCTGTCTTTCAGGATCAGAATCCACATCAGTAGGATATATGGTCAGACTGTGTTCAGACTGGCACAGCTGAAACTTTGCTCAGATCAGGACCAAGTGATAGGTTTGATGATTCCTGCCAGAATACATAAGGTGAATCACATCTGTTATCTTTATTAGTTTTAGTAATGTGACATAACAGGTGTCTCGCTTTCCATTATAAAAGTATAAAGTAGCTATTCTTTGATGAATATGTCAAAAAGCATCTTAACTGTTCCACAGACAAGTGTTTCTCTTTATAAACACGACTTTGCAGACATTTTATTCATGAGAGACTGTAAAGTCAATGTCCATGCTGTTATAGCTTTGCTGCTCATATCCAATAACATGCCAGTGCCATGTCTTCACGGAAGAAAGAGATCATTCTCTCCCAAGGGGAGAGTCTTGTTCAACATCTGTTCTATGTTTTCTGCAGCTCCTGCTGCTGCCTCTAACACAGATAAGGCCACTCTCAAGTGTAAAGACCTATTTGAAAATGAGCAGTTTCTTGCCAGCTGTTAAATGAAGTACAGTACAAGGACAATCCTTCACATGTCCATGGAGATAAGTTAATGATACTATGCTAATCAGGTGTGTGTTGTCCTCATTTAGCAAGCCTTACACTATATGTATATGAAGGTCTATTCACCCTGAATCCACAGAAGCTTGTGGCAGAACATTGATTTATGTTATTGTTGCCTTAGAAAGCACAGAAGGGTTCATATTGGCGGGGATGTGGGATCAATTCTGTAATTACAGTCCATTAGCAGGGATGCCACTGTTAGGGCTCTCTTACATTAGAAATAGACTATCATTTCTAAAACTGCCCAAAACAATGAGGTCTATGGAAATATCTTCCTCTTGTGAGGAGGAGGCTTGTACAATCAGCTGGAGAGGTAATTGCATTGGAGCACAGGTCAGCACAGATGGGACATGATCCTTGTCTCCATGCATTAAAAATAATGCACTATGGCTATGCCTGCATCCCTTGGTTTGAGAGTGATTTTCAAGGCCACATTTGAAATCAATCTGCCTGAATGTGGATTTCACCAGAAAGATTTCCCACCAGACTTTTACTTGGTGCTTTGCACTCTGTCTTCTTCAGCTTGCAGAACTTTAAGGAACTGCTTACACATTCTCCATCCAGTTTCTTATAGACACTTCCATGCCTTTACTTTACCCATCTCCATCTGTTACTTTAGACACTTGCCTCTTCTCCTATCCAAATTTCTGTTGACAAATTCACCATTGGTATTTTTTACTGTTTAATTCCAAAAGGTGAAGAACAGCTGAAGCTAAACATGATGCTACTCATGGTCGCATTTCAAACTGTTGTTCCAGAGCTTTACAACACAGGGTTCTGGGTACTTGTGAGCTCATCAATTGCCAATTTTGCTGCCATTAGGTATCTGTCATCTCTAGATACTCAGTTGGAGATACTGTGGTTGGTAAATTATGAGTTCTACATTGATGGCTGTCAAAGATCTGCATTTCTTTGTTCTGCTGCTGATTCACCCAGGAAGGAGGACATTGAGAACCCTCTCTATTGCTCTTATTTAAAGGCTCCAAAACTATGTAATAGGCCAACAATAAGATCATGTTCTGCATTTTCTTTGGTAAATATTTAATTTCTTTGGTAAAGCCTATTGACCTGTGCACTGATGGAAATGTGACACCATTTCTGTGTGTTGCTCAGCTGAATGTGCTGAATATATTCATCACCTTCATCACCTGCTTTTTTTTTCACAACTGGAGAAAAAGAGAAAGCCTAATTGTTAGACTAATAAGAAAAATCTAACGATTATTAATAATGGCTTATTTCCTTGGTCCTCTTTTGCCCTGCGTAATCATTTAGTCATACCTCCAGTTATCCAATCACGCCAATCTATCTCTTCTTCTATCTCATGTCCAAGTGTCAGCAGTTCTGGGCAGGGTGGGGATCAGGCCCTCTGGCTAGGTAGGGCTTAGCAATGTATCCTCTGGATTACTGGAGAAGTTTATGCTAATGTAACTCCCTGGATTTTAGCCTAAAGACTGCACATAAAAGAAATGAAATCAGCACTCCCCAGTCTCTAATTCCTAGCTTGGTCTCTACACACTTACTGTAATCTTCCTGGGCTGCCTGGGCAGTTCTTCTAAAGGAAGGGCAATCTCACTCACTGACCTATAGCATTTTTTTCTCTCAGCTAGGTCAGCAAGCTACCTCAGCCAAGAAAGTGTTTGACCCTTCTGCAGCAAGGATTGCACTGGGTGATGTTTCCCTGGCTCCTCTACAAGAACAGTGTCAGTGATCATTAAGATCATCGTTAATGATCATTTGTTTAAAAACTCAATTATGTGAATTTCTTGGCATGAAAGTCCAGCACAGACCTTTGGGAAATTCAGATTCACTTGCAGAACTTCATTCCTGCAACCTCCCACTAATGTATCCACAAAATGATTTAGAGAAACTTGGAATTGTCTGCAATATTTTATACAAACTTCACAACCGAAACCTATTTTGACCTGTGTGTGCCTTAGGAGAATTGGCTCATTGAAACACAGCACTCACAGCAGCTCTCCACTTTGCTCCAGAACCTATGGAAGAACCAGGAAGCTGTATGAAGCTGCTCTTCTGTCAAGTTAGCAACTGTTCCTCACTTCTGTTGCTTCCATCACCCTCTGTGCAAAAACTGCTCAGTTACACTGTAAATAATTGCATTTCATTGCTCTCCCATGTTCCCTATCTTGTACCAAGTGATCTGAGTGAGTCTGGTATCAGCTCTCTTTTGAAAAAGAAAAATCAACGCAGAGTGCACAATCAGTAGTTAAGGTACATCTCTGAAATATCCCCTTACTGCTGCGTGCATGCTTAGGGGCTCTTGTACCACCTGTCTGAGAAGAAACAGAAGTGTTTCTGTGTTTCTGTGCTGTTTTGCAGAAGAGAACCGAGCGACCGCGCTGCATGTGGTTCATAGAGCCATGGGAAGAATGGGCTGAGCAGCTACTGAGGCTGTGGCTCACAGATTCCTCTGTGGACTTGTTCCCCAGCAGGACCAACAGCCAGCTACCTTCCCCATCAGATGACTGAACAATACAGATGCATTGGTCATGATATCACTGCTGTCTTCAGATCCAGGAATGAGGTGGTGGTCAGGGCAGAAAAAATCGGAGCTGTGTGACAGATGACAGCCACTCAGGTCTGAGAAGGCATCACAGTGGTAAATCCACCCCTCTCCAGTGCAATTCAGTGCTCGAGGGAGTCCTTCTGCACCCTTCACAATGTCACAAAGGAAGCAGGATTCCCACTTCCCCAAGCACACAACAAACCTGAGCACTTTTTGCTTCTTTTTTCCATGTTCTGTGGTGTCTTGCTGTGGGCAACGAGGCCAACACGAGCCCATACAAGGATACTCACTTGCCACGGGAGGTCATGGGTGAACAGGAGGGGAGCTTGCAGTGTGGGCATGACAGCCTGTGCTGCACAGCCTGCCACACACTGCACCAGCAGCAGGCTGTGGAGGTGCTGCTGTGACCTCCCTTCAGCTGTGCAAGCTTTTATGTGAGCCATGGTGTGTGAGCAGTGCTGCAGCTAAATACCTCCTTTCAATCAAGAAAAAGGCCAATTTTGAATCCCTTACGGACAGGCAGAAATTTTCAAAAATGACATACAAAAATCATGGGAGAATCTTTGCTAATATTCGCCTTCAGCAGCTGCTGCACAAGCACAGAGACAGCTACATCCTAAAGTGCCTCCACTCTGAGAGAAAAGATAATAAATTGGTACAGAAAGCTATCTAGGAATTACAAGGAAACAGCTAGAAAACTGGTCAGCACAACAAACACTAGTTTCAGCACAGCAGCAGCCTGCCAATTGTCACATCTTTTGCAGCCATCACAGCGAGAGAGTATTTTAAAAATGGATTTGAAAGAGGGGCAGCCCCCACAGAGGTTCTGGTTTGAAAATGGAGTAAAGGAAGACAGAAGAAAACAAATAAGAATTGAAGTACAGAGTGACATTGGATATTTCTGGCCTTTGTTTTTGCGACTGAGCTGTTCTGGGCTGGTGGGGGTATTTTTAGGTATTTTTAGGGGAAGAGAAGGAATACCTGCATGTAGGTACACGCACACAAAACGTCTCCCCGTTAAGATGTTCTCACTGCCTACATCTCAGAGCCTTTGTTATAGTTACATTTGATTCTCATTTAATCTTTTCTGCCCTGTCATACCTTTGTCTTTCATCCTTCTATTGCATTGAGTCTTCTTTCCAGCCTCTCTGATCACAGTGTCACCAAGGCCTCGTGCCAGTCTTCCCCCTCTTCTCCTCTTAATATTAGGGATAAGGGGTTAAAACAAGGCTTGCTAGAGATAATCCTGGGGGAACATAGATGGGGTTGGGGGTGAGCCAAATGACTCAGCTGAAGAGCATCTACACCAGTGCATGCAGTATGGGCAACAAAAAGAAGGGGCTGGAAGCCATCATGTGGCAGGCAAACTACGACTTATTTGCCATTACTGAAATGTAGAGGGATTGCTCCCACAACTGGAGTGCTGAAATTGATGGCTCTGCAGAAGGGGTAGGCAGGAAGAGCAGGCGATGGTGTGGCTCCCTACACTAGAAAGTATTCTGATGTTGTTAAGCTCAGGGCTGGGAATTATAAGTTTGTGTCTCTGTGGGTAAGGATCAGGGCGAGGGCCAACAAGGCTGACATCCTGGTGGGACTCTGTTACAGACTGCCAAACAAAGATGAAGAGACAGACGAGATGTTCTACAAGCAGCTGGCAGAAGTTGCATGATCGATGGGCCTTGCTCTCATGAGGGACTTCAAGTTCCCTGATGTGCTGGAAATATAATACAGCATAGAAAAAGCAGTCCAGGAGGTTTCTAGATTTCTAGAGTGTGTGGAAGATAATTTCCTCATAAGATAGCCTACCAGGGGAGTTGCCTCACTAGACCTGCTGTTCACAAACAGAGGAGGACTGGTGGGAGATGTGAACAGAAGCTGTTTGAGGCAGAGTGACCACAAAATGGTGTACTTCTCTTTTCTTGATGAAGTCAGGAAGCAGGTCAGCAAAACTGCTGCCTTGGACTTCTAGAGGGCAGACTTTGAACAGTTCAAGACACTCATAAGAAGGGTCCCTTGGGATTCAGTTCTGAAGACTAACAGGGTCGAGGGAGGCTGTACGCTCCTCAAGAAGGTAGTCTTAAATGTGAGGAGCAGTCTGTTACCTTGTGGAGTAAGATGAGCTGGAGGAGAAGAAGACTGGTGAACAGCAAATTTCTGAGACTCCAGGTGAAAAAGAAGTGACAGGCAACTCAAGGAGGGCATAAGGGAGCAGCTAGGATTTGCAGGGGGAAAATGAGATAGCCTAGTATGAGCTCAACCTGACCACTGTAGTAAAAGGGAACAAAAAACTTTTTAACAAATATATTCAAAATATATACAAAGAAGATCAGAGGGTTGGAGTACCTCCCCTAAGAAGACAGGCTGAGGGAGCCGGGCTTGTTCAGCTTGAAGAAGAGGCTGCGGGGCGACTTCATTGCAGCCTTCCAGTACCTAAAGGGAGCCTACAAACAGGAGGGGAGTCAACTCTTTACAAGGGTAGATAATAGCAGTACAAGGGGAGAGATGATTGTTCAGTCTGGAGAAGAGGAGACTCGGGGGAGACTTAATTGCTCTCTACAACTGCCTGAAAGGAGGTTGTGGCAAAGTGGGCGTCAGTCTCTTCTCCCATGTAACTAGCAATAGGACTTGAGGGAATGGTCTCGAGTTGCTCCAGGGAAGGGTCAGGTTTACTCCAAAAGAGTGTTCAGGTGATAGAACAGGCTGCCCAGGGAGGTGGTAGAGTCTCCGACCCTGGAGGTCTTCAAGAAACACCTAGATGTCATACTGAGGGACATGGTTTAGTGGGAAAATATTGGTGGTAGGTGAACAGTTGGACTGGATGATCTTGGAGGTCTTTTCCTATCTTGGTGATTCTATGATTCTATGATTATAACTGGGTGGGTTTTTTTTTGTTGTTGTTGGTTTTTTTTTCCAGTGTTCCTAGCGCTCACTTTTATTTTAAGGCTTTTTCTTTATTTTTGCTTTTCTACAATCTCTCCCGGTCATTATTATTCCCTGTCTCTTTTGTCTGTCATTTTCTACACCCATGTTTTAAGAATGCCCTTTATTTTTGTTTATCTTTTACATCATTTCCAGCCTTTCTTTTTTTCTTCTTCCTCCCTTCCAATTGCTTCGTTCCTCTTCTCTCTTAATCTTGTTCATTTTCTCACGTGTGAGACCGTTGTTACTTAAGCAGCTCTTCAATGTATAGTTTATGATAGTTGTGAATTGAAGATTCCAAGTCCAACTTGTTGAAGAAGATATCTCCACTGACTTCAATAGGTCAGCCTAAGGGTTGAAACTTGTATGACAGTTTTTCATCCAGAAACTGGGTTTCTGAAGGCTTTGATTACAAACAGAACTATTTACACATTAAAGCATGTTCATGACCACAATTCACACTCAGTGTACTGCATTAAGCTTACTTAATTCAGAACAAAAAAGCTTTTTTTCCCTGCTACCTGTTTATTTCCTATTAAAAACGTGAAATTGTGTTGAAGAAACATGGTCTGAGCTGAGGAGTAGTTAAGAGCTCCTTTCTGTTTTAAAGAAACTGATGTTTCTAGCACAAGTGGTGCTACAGCAACTCTGTAGTTGTAAATTAGTAGTTGCTCTTGATGTGGAAAATAAATATTTTGATTTTAGAATTTGGGATATTCTAGATTCTACTTGCTGCTCGGCCTTCATCCCCACTGAGTGAAAACACCAGGACATCTGAGTTTTATTCCATCAAACAGAAAAATATAAACCACTTCTAAGGACACTATTTAAGCATTTGTTTTGTCTTATGCAGTTTAAGTAGTTGCATTTTTTGTTGCCTATTTCAGTCCTGTTTTTTATCCTGCTGATGAGAAGAAGTACAGATCCAGAGGAAGACAGATGGGCTGAATATGCTGGAAGCAGTCAGAGAGATCTTAATGTGAAAGGTCAGAAATGCTCTTTATTAGCCATATAAGTTTATGTGTTGTAAAAGGAACCATCAAATTCAAGTCAGGTTCCTTGAACTGCAGGAACTATGCATTTTCTCCATTCTGGATGATCAAGCAAAACGAAAAACATGCAAAAATACATGTATAGGAGAGAGGAGTTCTTCAGTTTAAAATATTTTTAATTAAATCTCAGCATTTGATGTGAATATCCATCCTGCATCAGGAAATTTTTGAGTGCTATCATACCCTGCTGAAGTTGTTGCACTCCTGATCAATGGTCTCTTTATCTATTCGAATTGCTCAGCATTTTTTATCCCTTTTCATGATGTTATGTCTTCTCAGCATCTTTACTTTTTCAGTCACAAGCGGTCAAATTCCTTCTCACAGCTACAGAAGTGTTTCCTCTTCCACTTTCATCTCACATGTTGTAGAAACCATTTCCTCTTCCGCTGCCATTATCTGGAATGGAATTCTCCATATCAGTGACTCTTTCATCTCCTTTCAAACACCACGTACATCAGTCAGCCTCTCCCTCAGATAGTCTGGCTAGGTCCTCATCACTTTTACATTTAAATTATAGTTTAATTTATAGCCTCATCATGTAAGCACTTAAGGGATATAATCTGTGCAAATGACCACAATGAAACAGATTAGTTCCGTTTTATACAGCAGTCGAAATGTACAGGTTGCAGACTTGTTTAGTCCATATCTCAGCTTGATTAAAAAAAAATCAAAGAAAGAAAGAGGACTAGGAAGAGGGCTCAGAATGGTGATCCCATGACCTGCCACCCGTGGGAAGGGCACTGTCAGTGCAGAACTACTTCATTGATTATGACAGCACACCACATTGTCACCATCTGAAGCCCAGTCCTGGACTGCCTCTACAGCCAAAATCATGGCACCAGGTCCCAGCTGACAGATGACTTCTGAAGTTCCCCTCCCCAGTGGTATAGCTTACGTGACTAAAATTTTGTTAGATTAATTTGGATCCCGTGCCTGAAGCATTGATTCCTTGGAAAAGCTCACTATAATAACCACCAGGTTTCCTCCCCACAAAAAGCAGGCCAAAAATGCAACGGCAGCTTTAATCTGAGAGTATCCACATGGGCTGCAGAAGATTGTTCGCATGAGCACTGAGTGAAAGCCATCCATGCAGAAAAGAGCCTTTGCAACAGTGGAATCCAGCAAACCTCTGGTAATAGCCACTAATTAATGCACCTTCTGCAGAGCTATTTGCAGGTGTCATGCCCATGCCTGAGCTCTGCAGGAGCAACACCTGAAGGCACAACATTCCCATGCCCTGAGAACCTCTGGCATGTGATTCTGCTATGTATTTCTTGCCTGAGTCTTCTTCTGAGCCCTCTTTGGGCTTTTAAAGGCAGAACTGAGTCCAAAGCATAATTGTGTGAAGTTGCAAGAACAGGTAAGAACACATTTTATATACACATCAGACAGGCTTGAAATTAAAATCTGGTATAAGAGACAACTACTCTCAGATCTAGCTGCAAATGGTAAATAAATCCAGCTTGTAAGTTAATGATCCTTGTGTTTGAAACCAGCATTGAAAACTGCCTGAGGAACAAAAGCTGGAACTGTACATGGAAGACAGAATGAAGTCATCAGCAGTGGTATACAGAAAGCACCTGGATTCTATCATTCTGACCTGGAGATACACTCATGTTGGTTGTGGCCAGAAATTCACTGGTTAGCGAGAGCTTCAGGACTGATCCCCTGGATATGAGCTGTGTGCTGCTGCTCATCTCATGCTCACACCCCATGCTGGACACCCAGTGTCACGGAAAGGCTTACATTACTCCTCCTGCCCCCCTTCTGCAGCTCTGACCAAAATCATTTGCCTCACTTGGAATTCATTTCAAAAACAGATTCATGTGGCGCCTGCTATTCCCCAATAAACAAATAAATTAGCTGCTGTGATATGGAAATTTGCATGATTCACTGTACTTAAAAACTGTTAGCTGTGAACTTATTAATTGAAAACCACAGGATGATAATAAGTGTGTCCTTCAGTCTGAACATGAGTCCCTTGTTATAATGAATTTGTAAAGCAATAAAGATGTGTTTTTCAAGGAAAAAACACTACAGCCTCTGGTCAGCTGAGGACCAGTAGAGGCTCAGAGGGAGACTACTGAGTGCTGGGGGCAAGCAGCTGCTTCTGCCTCTGCTGCCCATCTCCAGCCATCCTGCCTTCACTATCCTGCCCCTTATCCCCTTTTCCCTTCCCTCTGCTCCCCGAACCTTGGGGTTCTTCTTGCTCTCTGGCATCCTCGGGGGCGGTGGGGTGGGGAGCAGTAATTTAGCCCTCGTGTAACATCAATTTTCAGCTGACACTGCTTTCCTTGAAGAATAATGTACCTGTTGGTTTATCTGCTATGCTTTAGTTGTACAGACTTAGTACAACTGAGTGTCCTTCTTCCATGCATTTATGGCAGAGAAACCATTTCTCCTCCCTCTTTCTTTTCAGAAAATTCTTAAGCAAACTATTTGTTTTGCAAATGAGACACAAAGGCTAAAAACTGTTAATCTCAAGTACATATAGGCAGGGCAGACCCACTATGTAACAAGCTCCCCAAATGCATTTGTGTGCCTAATGTGGGGAGTCTAGGTCCCCTCTGCATAGACCAACGCTCTGTACAATCCCAGTGCAGTTCTCACCAGTCTGCACTAGAACGTTCTACCATATATTTTCACAGTCACTATGACTTCTAAACAGGAAAATATTAGTTAAACCTGACAACACACACCAATACTTGGTGTGAATCCTGACAGAATTATCCACTGCTTTGTTTTCTGTATTTTTCCTTGCCTGTTGTCCTTCATTTATTCAGCAAGAAACAAGTCTGCCTCTAGTGCCTGTATTTTAATTCTTTGCTTTGCTGTCCTTGTGCAGAGCTGAGTGCTTCTGAGAGGTGTAGAGCGTTGCACAGCATCAGTGTAGTGTCAGTAGCCCTAATGTCAGGACTCATTTCTGCTTTCCTTATTGATGGCTGTTATGTCTTGCTTTTTTTTTTTTTTTTTAAGTACATTGAAAAATACTGATATTTAATTTAATGCAAAATCTACAACCCTTGGAAAAATACAGAAACAACAAACAACCATAGTGTTTGTGGGATTTCATGTAAACACAGATTTGTATTTCTTTTGTTCTTGACGACAACAGTAAACTACTTCATGCATTGCAATGCCAAGGATTTGGGTTTTTTCAGAAGTGTACAGTAGTTACACGAACCTGTTGCTGTTATTGGCTCAGAAAGGAGATCCGTGTGCATTGCTAAAGATACTGTCTTGTGCATGATCCATTTTATGGAGTAGGACAAAGGCATGATGTAAGAGGCTAGAACTTTTATAGCAGGAATAGCTGAAAGATTATAGCTCAGTTTAAAAACAAAGATTTCCTTTACCTGCCAAACACAGTAAAATAAATAAAACTGGTTTTACCCTACCTCAGCCTTTTCTCATCTACTGGGTGTTTCTCAGTCCATCATTTTATACCACTGTGATTTCTGATCTGCTGTTAATGTTGACAGATCACTGCAGAGGCCCAGCCAACAGGGCCATGTCTGCAGGGGGCTCAGCAGATGTGCATCGTCCAGGGATCTTTCTTCGAAGGGGATTCCACATCACTGAGTCCTTGCTATTGTTTTTAAGGTCACCGACACAACTATTACTTATTTCAGGAAAAGTAAAATGAAATCAGAGTAATATTTCTTTCTTATTAAAATGGTATTATTATCCAGATTATTCTTTATTATATATTCCACAGCTATTTTGCATCTTGTGTCAAAACTGTGAACTTGGAGCTTGGAAGCTCACTCACTCTCCCTAATACTTCACAGAAGGGAATTATGATATCTGTGCTTTCAAATGTAAAACAGAATATCTTCAGCAGATCAGCCATTAGGTAAAAGCACTACTGCTCAAAAGCTGCTGTGGGAAAATTGATTTCAACCTGTAGCCCATCCACAAATCGTAAGAACATTAGAAATAAAACAAGGTTATACATACTATCATTATCTATACTCCCTCTTTAACATTTATAAAAATCCAAATAAAAATGAATCAAGAGTGTGACAATCAAATTTCTGAGGAATAAAGTACAAGCCTGCCTGAAAATTCTAGATCTTGTTAACAGAGACTGCTATTTGTCTAAAGGACACCTTTTAAAAATGCATAATTTAACCAGAAAGGCAAGAAAATTATTTGAGCTCACTAAATGAATGCACATGACTAAAACATGAAAAAATCAAGCTTGACATTCAAGATACATCTGAAGTTAAAGGGCAAGAAAATCAAATAAATCAAAAGAACATTTTTATATCAGAAAACCTCAAGAAACTCTTCCATGTCTTTCAGAGTCACAGAAGCATGGCCCATGTTATGATTTTGTATTTATTTTAAACTAAGTTATATCTCACCGTTATCTCATAGAGTTCAGAGAAAATTGGCCATGTCAGAGAAGAGCAAGAACTGCCCAGCTCCTAAGACACCTTTATTAGATGGTCCTTAATACCTGATTCTTGTTAATACAAACTGAAAATGTCTTAATGAAGCAGGAAAGTGACTCAGGCAATGAACAAATAAAAAGGAATCTGGTGAGGCAGTAGCCTAGATTAACATCAGACCCACAAATATTAAAATAATGTCTTTTTCTGAGGCATTTTATCACTAGCATGTATCAAGGGTTTTAAGGAGGAAAAAAATAACCAAACACAAAAAGAATCAAAAGAAGGAGTCAAAAGTTGAAGCTTGTATATTCAGTACTCAGTCAAGCGACAGGGCTTTCAGTTGTTGTTGTTGTTTTTTTTTTTTTTTAATGAAAGGCACACAAATAATAGCTTCAACATCTATAAAAACCAGATTCTCAGCCTACATCCCCTTATCAACTCCAGTACTGTTATCAAGGATGTTTTAACAACTGTCCTTCTTAAGGCTTTCTTAGGTGATAAAAGGAAAGCAACCAACTAAATAGCAAGGAAGCAAACTCAATTAAAAAAGAATCCTTCTCAGATCATTTAACATGTTAGAAATAAATGGCTGCTACATGACCAGGGTCCCCTTGGATTAGTGTGGGTATACAGGCTGGGCTGTAACGCTCACTTTATGAATCAAGTTTTGAAGTGGCGACTTTAATCCTCTGTGGGAAAGAAGATGTAATGTTTTTCTCCCAGAAATGTTAAGGACATATTTTAGTCCTTAGTCCTGCCTTTTAGTCCTGGCATGCCAAAGACTGTAACTAAGTAAGTCATAGAGGAGGTGGACATGAGGAGCACGTGTTCTTTGCTACTGGAGAAAAAGCCAAAAAGGCTGCACTCACTCCTTGGATGGACTAGACTCTTACTGACAGCTCCTTAAGTTGAATACAGTCATCTCAGATTGAATGTCTGCTGTGCTGTGGTTGCTGCCAAACACCATTTTCCTGATTGGGGGTGCAATTCACAGGACATATCTGTGAGTGAGCCAGAAGCCAGCTGTGGGATGGCTCTCCCTGACCCCAAGGGCACTGGGAAGTGATAAATGCATACATCTCCTTGTGATGCAGGGCTGAGGCATGCTGATTTGTCACTTCACAAGTATTTGCTCAGTGGAAGCCACCAGATGCAAGCTTGATTTTTATTTTTATTTTTTTTTCTACCAGTAAAGAAAAAAATGAATAAACAGAGAAGACTTCTGCTGTTGTCCTACTCTTCATAGTCATTTTAAAATTATTGCACCGCATTAGTAGCAAGACGTCTCCTTAGAAGAGTGAGTCATGCATTTTTGGAGACTTGTGGGCTTCCTTTCTTGTGAGTCACAGCAAGTTTATTGTGGAATAGGGCATACCCTTCCCTACTGAGACCAAAAAAGGGGAGAGGGAAGGAGAAAAATGGCTTGGATTAAGAGAACAAATCTCTGAAAAGAGAGGGTGTGGTTAATGACCCTTTTTCTGTCCTCCTAAAATTTAAGAAAATGAATGAAGAAACTGCAGTGCACCACACTAAAGGGAGTTCAGAAATTGCAAACTGTGTCCTATATGGAGGTCATTATACTTTTGGAAGTGGAAACCATTCTCTGGTTTTCTCTAGAATCAGCTTAATACATCCTCATCACCTGCATATTTAATGTCTGACAATAAGTAACAATAGAGGAACAGCAAGAGGCAAGGAGTTCTGCTTTGTTTAACCTGAGAATTGCTATATGCTTATTCAAGCCTTATCTGCATCCTCCTACAAATATGTGAACCTCTGGGCATGAGAAATATTTAGACACCTGCTACAGAAATTAATGGGAGCTGCAAGCACAGAGTTCCCAGGACAATCAGATATCTTAAGTCCACAAAATTAGTTTGAAAATCTCCCAGGGACAATTTTTCTCTCTCATCATATTTACTACTTCCCACCATGCAGGAAATATGTAAAAGCACAGGCTCACTTGTGGTGTGCTGGCAATCCTAATTTTTTTTTTTATGGGAAGAAACCAGGAGACAGAGCAGGGCATCACAAAAACCTTTTAAAGTTACAAATATTCAGTCTGAAAATGCTCAGTTTGGGATTGTCTCAAAATTCTGGGGGGTTTTCAGTTAGTTGTAATTTTTAACACAACAGATGAAGCGCTCTTTCTCTGGAAAGTGCAATGAAAATGGCTTCTTTGGCCCCTTCTTATAATGGAAAACAGATGGGTACACTGCTAAGCTCTTGTACTGCCTTTCTGCTTTCAGTGTGTCTCTGCAGATGCAAGAGTTTTTGGAAAGTATGAGGGACTGCAAGTTTCAGGCTGGTAGGATCAGGATAGCATTTTACACAATCTAAATTAAGAGAAGAGGGTTCTTTTCCATTTAAGTACTCTCTTCAGGGAAAAAAAAAGGCTTTAGGATGACTTCTGCTGTTTCTAAAGCTTAAAATGTTCCCCTAGAGAAAAGGGATCCAGTTATGAGGAAGAATAGGTACTGTGAAGCAGCTCTCTGCAAAGGTCCTTAGCAGAAGAGAGAAACTGGCGGGATTGCTTGTAACTCTGCCTTGTTTGGCTTTAGGGATTTGGTTGCACTTGTTTAAATAAAGTCAAATTTGTGGCTCAACTGGTTGCTTTCAATACTGATCAAATACTGCAAAATATAAAAGTACAAACACATTTTAGTGTAATAAAAATATTATATCCAATCACATCAAATACCACTTTCTTTGTAGGTCTCCACAAACACTCATGCAAAATCTTCCCCCTTCCCCCCCCCCAAATTTTGATTTTGGCATGCCTGGAAATGCTGTATACCCACACAGCAAGTAGGTCTCACATAATTGAGAATACAGCTGACCACACACAGACCACCCTAAGGTCAAGTGAGCCTGTAGTAGGTCTATTTTCCAATCCTGTCCATAGACTCAAGGCACTGAACATTTTCTAAGATGTAACATCTCATGCACATTGATACAAACAATTCAAAACGTGCTCTGTCATTTTATGAGCCTGCATGGGACATCTCGAGTACCATTTCTCAAACTCGTAAGTTGAGATCAGCCTAGCTGCATCTTGTAGAAAAAAATGGGCACTGACGCAGCAGCTAAAATTGAGACGTTGTAAGTTGTGGCTGTGGAAATCAACCACAACCTTTCCAAATGCCATTGCTGCATTTCCTCAGGGGTAATGCAGCATTTACTGTCCCAGAATTTGCAGAGGCTGTGCAGGCTAAGAAAGCCTTTGGGGAAGTGATTTGCCTCCATAGTTATGGCATTCTCCCCAGGCACGTTCCTGTGGCGCTGGATGACATTAGGTGACTTTGCTGGAGCAGCTGTCTCCCTTATTGCCCCCAGTGGAGCCACTTGAACTCAAACACCAGTTCATTGAACAAGCTTTTGTATACTACTATCCTATGAACCTTATGAAGTCTTGCTTAGCTGGTAGATATGGGAAAAGACAGAGGCACGAAGAGACATTTTTGCTCTTGTATCATGTGAATTTGAAGCCCAGTTATCTGTTTGCAATCGTAAACTGCCTGGCAATCAGCAGATTATCTCCATAAGGTTGCTTTCTTTCAACCCTTGGAGAATTTGTTTCTTAAAAGCCTTCTGCAGGAACAACACTGGCTGTGAATTCTTCACCAACTCAGTCCATTAGCCTGAGTGTTTTAAGATTGAACAGGGCTCTTTGCACTTCTCACATCTGTAGAAGATTAAGAGTGTGGTTTACAATGTATGTATGTGGGACTCAATCTTGCATAAGCACAGAGAGATCAGACAATGCATAGTTAAAGCCATGGAACACAGAGTTGTAATCTGTTGTGGGTAGCAGATACTTCTGGGCTTAAAAAAGTTCTCAGGAAGATACATAGTAGGCAGCATCAAGGCCCATGAAAAAGGAAGAAGTCTCCAAAGCTGCAGGAGTGCTCTGACCTGCAGATTGCTGAAAAATAGAAAACAGTACAAGGAAAGTATCGCTACAATCTCTTTTATGACTAACATTTTCACACCTAGCATCCATCAACCACTGGCTGTTTTTGGTGACATGCTGACTGACTTAAAGAGACATCTAATCTTAATTTTTGTAGCCATTTTCACATTCTTTCTTTTTTTGACTAGTGCTGCTCTGTGAAGATAGGTATATATACTATTCATTGGTAAAGGGTTCCTTTTATGGGATCAGGTCATAAGATAGGGCCAAGTCCTGAGACAGGACCATCCTTGAATCCATCTTGAAAAGCTAACGGTCAAGAAGCAGAAGTTATTACTGCCATAGGTCAGTAGATTTTCACTTTTTATACAGGTGTGGTCATGAGTCAAAATCCCATGACTGAGAGCCCATAGCTGAGATTTGAGATTTCATGGGCACATAGTACAAGTAATTGTTTTCTCATACTGCCTTGTAGGAAGACTTGTTAGAGACTGAGGTTTTCATTTTCTTCCAGGACAGCAACAAAAAGGAATTTGTTGGTGTGTAAATTAGTTGATGTAGATAACCCATCAGATCCACTGACCACTGCATATCATCGAGAAATTCCCTGCTGAAGATCCATCACATGTTATTGAGCTGGAGATGCATACAAATAGATACACTGGATGTCATAAGTTCTGTCTGCCATGTGCTAATACTATTAAAGAGCACACAAGGATGCATAGTATTGTATATAAGGAGAGAAGAATGGGAAGCAATACACAACGTGTGGGTGGACATAGAGATGAAGATGCTTTTACCTATTAAGTATAAGATATATAAAAGGCCAGCACAAATCTTTCTAGCTTTCTGTCACAAAAAGGTAGATTCCAGTTTCCCATTTTAAAGATGAATTTAATAAAGTGAACGATAGAGCTAGATTAATTTTGTTTTCATCTGTAGGTATTGTACCAGCGGGAAATGCCATCTGATAAAGGGTCTGATTCAGCTACCGACCTTTCCTAAAAAGGCATAATAGAATAAAAGCTACCTTCAAAGGACATTGATGTATTTATGTACTGAAATTAAAAAGTAGATACTTCCATCTTTGCCAAAGTTGACTGAGTTTATACCACACTTCCCCAGAAATCTAGCAGCTTGGCTTGATGAGAACAGAGTTCTGCTTTTTTGTCTCAAGGTCAATGGCCCAGCCTGATAGTCTCAGAGCCTTTTTTTTTTTGGTATTGTAATAAGCTAACTATGTGAGTTAACAGATCTCAGTTCTGCATAAGGAGATGAGCATTGTTCACAGAGACAGAAGAGGCAGTTTTGAAGCTGAGGAAATAAAAGGCAGTGCAGTGTCTTTATTTTTGTTCTAGCCTAGAAAAGCTCAGTATGGCTGTACTCAAATCTAGGTGGAATATCTACCTTTGACAGTCTTGAAATATCAGCAAAATTAAAACTCTGAACACAGAGGGTTTTTCTTTTAATTAGGCTTTCTGCCTCCAATAACAAATTGCAAACACAGACTGAATATAGCTGTAAACAAAAACCTGCCCATGGAACCCCATGTATTGTTCAAATAGACACCAAACAAACTTTTCAGCATTAATGCTCCTTCTACAGACTCCTTGCACTCTATTTACGTACATGCAAATATAGAAACAAAAACATTTTCCATATTTTTTTAGCCTTAGAAAGTATGGACATCTATCCCCACCAGACTGTTTATAATGATGCTCTAGGTTTAGCTGCATGTCCCCTTTGGCTTTTCTCCTGAAGCAGAGAAACATTTGCACAGAGCACACCAGGTGTTACTTTCATATCCTTAGACGTACTGGAATATATTAACACAAACACTAAATCAAAACACAGCAAAATTAATGATCACTGCTAAGCTAGAGAAACCAAACTCCCTATTACCAAACAAGACTTGTGTGTATTGTTTCTCTTATCCTGGTTCCCAGATTATTATAAAATCAGATACCAATAGCTAATTAGCTGTTCTAATTATTGGTTTGAGTTTGCATAAATTATGCAGAAATGCCTAACTTTCTCTTGCTTTAATCAATATAATATGTCAGGAGGTTGCTTGGGGTTGTAGGATAATGAGATAACTAAAGCAGTATCCTTTACACTTCATTATTATAGGCTTCAGCCAAAGAAATATCACTATTTCCAAGTTACCCCCATTTAAAGCATGCAGTTTGAAGCCTACTGCTCATCAAGCAACTGCTTAACAGTCCTGTTTTCTTGTAATAATGTCTATAAAATAACATGTAGGTTGAATGATGTAAATGGGTGTATCTTTTCCAAAGCCCTCAAATTCCTGAACAATATAAACTGCACTATTGTTTTAATGTGTGGATTTAACCTTTGTATGGATAGGCTTTTTGAGAGGAACCTGTAAACCTCTGAGGGCATAATTTTGCCCAAAGCTAACTCTCATTCAGGTACGACTGTACCTTGTATAATCCAAGTTCATTTCCAGGGCACCATTACCTGCTCTAGCTTGTAATGCTAATACTTTAATACAGATGTTACCTCCACAAGCACCATGGACTTTTACAAATGAAGCAAATTCTTTAAGCTCCTAAAAGTTGACATCTCTCTCTTACTTTCATCTGCTTCTTTAAAACCCTTACTTATTTACAGATTCAAATGCTTTTAGTATAAAATAAAATTTCATGTAGTAATGACATAAGTGAAGGATAAGAATCGAGAAAAATATCACTGTAGTGGAAGAGGTGGGAATGAGTACAGTGACAGATGTGAGTGTTATTACTCATGTATTTATATATGCTAATCTTCATAGTATTAGGCAACACTAGCTCTTCAGCTGTACAAATAAGACAAAGATTAATCCCAAATCCTCCTAAATTACTTAAGCATCCAAAGTGGAACTTGGGCATCTAAGTCCAAAACTGTGATTCTCAAAATGCATTATTTGCTTGCATTTGTGCCAGTAAAGTTCCCTCAGAGACAGAGGTTTTACCAGCATTCAAAGCCTCTTCCACCCTGGCCATCATAGTCTGGCTCTTAGATCATCCTTAACCTCTTATGAGTTATATCGTTAAGCACTGCCCATTGAGATCCTAAAAAGAGGCGATGCTCCTGCCATATACTGAGCACACACTGTACGAACCAGGCTCTAGGTAAAATATAGAGCCGCTGATGCCATCTGTTAAAATTGATTAAATTAAGACTAAACAAGCTAAACAAGAAGGGAAAAAAGAAAAGGAGGAAGAATTCGGTAAGATAAAAATTCATGTTGTTGGGAAATGGACCTGGGTGATAAATACCACTGTCCTGCTGCCTGCCCTTTGCCATTTCTATTGATCATCTTCAGAAAGCCCTTGCTCACTCAATGTCTGGCCTGAGTTCTGCTGAAAGGTTCCTAGCGCTGCCCCAGCAGCAGTAGAAGTCCAGCTTGAGCTTTGGACTCTACAGAAAGAACCAGATACCTAGGGTGGTTGCGGTCAAAGAAAACAACACAAAGCTAGTGTTGGGCAATGCTATTAAGCCCTATGGTCTAAACAATCTTTTGTCATCGTAAGGGGTGAAGGACTAGCATGCAAGTCCAGATCAAAATTCCACACCTTCTGTGAAGAGTTTTCCTCATATGTTTCTCATACTGCTAAGTCCCTAAAATGAGAAGAATGTGGGAAAAAGGATGGAAATCAGGATCTGCATTTAAAATTTGCGGTTGAAATCTTCCAGTAACATCAGAATGTTTACTTTTTAAAATAATCAGTGCTGCTTTTCTATCTACAGTGATCAGGGACAGAAGGTATTCAGAATCTCATAGAAAAATCACATTGTGAATTGTGGTCCTGGTGGAACTGGTTCTGGCAGATCTGAAAATAAATGTATCCATTAAAATAATACAAAAGGAGTTTCTGCATAACACCTTCAACTGTCACTGTGAAAGCAAATCTCTCTGGATTTAATGGCAATTCTTTCCCATTGAAAAACTGGAGACGGTTGTGGTAAACTATGGAAGAGCACATATATAAGAAGTAAATCTGGTATGAGTGCTCTGAAAGAAAGTCTTTTCTTGAAAGAAGGTGAGGGCACACTTGGAATAAATACATTAATTAGTGCTTTGTCATGGGGCTTCCAGACAGGGATGGGTGGCAGATGTCAGAAACACATGGACATCTCCCAAATGGGGAGGAGGAGATATTAAAAAGAAAAACAATTGAGGGTCATAACCTGACAGGTAATCAAGAAATTGAAATGTCTGAAGAATGACAGAACTTTGAGGCCAGATGGGATCCAGCATGCTGGAAAAATATGGCGTTCAGAGACATGGGGGAAAGAGTAATCACTTTAGTGCCCTGTAGATTTATAATGTACATTCATAATGGCAGCACCTGTGTATGCAAGTGTACTGTATACATCCATTTCATCACTTAAGACTTCTGAGTGCATAGCATATCTCTCTTTTGCATTTATTTTTGTTTCCAGCTAAATAGCTTACATTAGTTGGAATTTTTTAAGTTGCCTTTCTTCCTCCAGCTCCTCATCATTTCAGTCTGAACTTCCTTGCCCTCCTCTTTTGTCCTGACTGCCACTTCACAATTGAACAGCAGATGAATCCACTTACTGCCTCTTTATTTCTTCGTTGGTACAGAAAGTGAACAAAATTGATCCTAACACTTATCATTATCCCCCTCCTCAAGGCACAACCCTCCACGGTAAATTGTTCTCATTCAAAATGTCTGTCTTGGTAGCCAGACTAATTCTGTGTTCTTAAGCACTCAAACCATTTCCTAACCCGTTTGTTTGACGAATGACCTTTGCATGTTTTAGCAAAAGCCCTAGTCTCCCTGGAACAGATTTGCAGGTTACAACTTGGTATTAAAATCAAAATGGAACAAAGCAAAGGAAACTTCTTGCGTACTGTGCAGTGTGCTCAGGGTTAAAAGCATCTGAGATGTGGGATGAGCATGAGAAGGTTGCAGCTGCTCCCTCGCTACATGATCAGAAATACATACTATGCTAGCCAGTGCTCATGAGGAAGGTATGATCTCTTTTGCTCATGTTGACAAATTCACACTTGGTTGTAAAAACTAAAATTTTGTTTTGGACAAGAGAGACAAATCCAGGGTTCTCAGCACACAGTACCTTCAGATATCTTGAGAAAGTCACTATTTTTCTTCTACTCAGCCAGGGAATCTGCAAAATAGACTTAATAATGTTCTGAGCTGCTTGTGAAGGAATCATATATTTTTCAGTAAGAAGCTGGAGACAGGGTGTCCTGCCAGAGAAATGTTAGCTGTGGTGTGTGACTGGGTGAGTGAATGTGATACAACAGCAGACATAAAAGTCTTTTTTTCTCTCTTTTTTCCCCCTACTTTAGTTTTCTCTAAAGCCAGAGCCTTTCTATTGTCCCAGTGTTGTGCATCCTCCTGAAAAAACAGCCATGGAAATCAGTCCTCAACTTTAAAGAGAAAGGCTTTTGCACCATTTTCTCCGGGAGGCTAGCAGGAAGTGAGCAGGGGCCAATGACAAGATGACGTGGGATCCAATAGATCCCAATGGAGCATGGTGCCTGCCAGCAGCTCAGACTATGCAGCTGCAGAAGCATGTCTCTGCATAGACATCTTCACTTAGAGTGGAGCTGCAGCAATATCTTTTACTCAGCTAGCTATGTCTAAAGAGGCTGGAGCTCCAGCTCAAGCCAGTCTAATGATGTAAAGCTGGGAGGGCTCAGTTCCTCAAAAGTGATTCTACAGATGTCCAGTTCCTGTGGTAGTTTGTACCATCTTTGAGGAGTTCTGTATTCAGCAAAGATAACTTAAAGAAACTCTATATCATCATGACAATCTTTTTTTTTTTCTTTTTTGTTTTGCTTTGTTTTGGTGTGTTTGTTTGTTTGTTTGTTTTAAATGCATCTCAGTGCCTCAAGTTACCTGTATATGATTTCTGAAAGATAGAAAATTGTTATCTCTGCTCAGAAAAGTAGTAGAAGACTTACGGTAGATTAGATCCATTCCCCAAAATCACACCGGAAACATCTGAGCCAGGGTTTAGAGTCAGGATTCAGATTCCCAGTCCAGTTAACTAAATAATAGATGCTCTTTCACCTCAAAAAAGGTGACTGAAAATCCTCTAACGAAAGAGACCTGTACTGCATATCTAACTGCAGCAGTAGGAAGAAATTTAAGTAGTTGTCAGGGTCAGGAATGGGGGAAATTATGGTTTAATTACAAAAAGTCAGCATGAATTCACAAAAGCAGGCTTGTGCTTAACAATTCACTGATGGGAATTTTTTTTTAGGGTAGATAATAAAAATATCTGATAACAGGAAGCCATACTTTCTGTTTAACTAGATTTCTACATTGAAAAAGATTAGTTTCTTTGTGTTAAATGTCTGACTACAGGGATGCAAAATAAATCCCCTTTTGACACCTGCCATTGACAGCTTTCTGTTAGAAACTACAAAGACTTCTCTCTCACATCTCAGAGATGGGGATGAGAATTCAGCTTTAAGCCTCCAGGAACTTCAAAACATTATTGAGAACATTAGAAGGGAGGGAATCTCCTATAGGGACATTTACAGCGAGACTCACCAAGGAGAAGGAAGCCTGGAGCAGGACCCACATCAGCCTCTGCTGCCCACAGGTAGCTTGCCCCTGGCTGGAGAGGCACCTGGAGGCACTGAAGGGCTGGAGGCTGCTGTTCTCCTGTCCAGTTGGAAAGTCTGATGGCTACCAGGTACTGTCCCATCTTCCTGGTCTATTTCTATATTTGCAGTCTCACCCTTCACAGGATATACGATTTTAATAAGTTACAAACTGGCTTAAGTATTTTTTAAGAGACGACTGTGAATGTTAACAGTTTAACACATAAGGATGTGACTAAAAGAGAATCATAAGGATTAGCATGAGGATCAATTTTATTCACTTTATATATCAATGACCTGGAAGAAAGAAGATGCAGTAAGTGGATTACATTTGCTGACAATGTAAAATCAAGTCAAAACAAAGAAGGAACACAGCAAAATTCAGAATACACAGTCTAGGAACTGGAGACAGATAAATAGCTTACAAGTTTCAAAGTATGTGAGGTAATGAGTCTGGGAACAAAAAACAAGAACAGAGAATAACCACTCAATAGTCACATATTATGAGACATTAAGGAAGTGCAGTGTATGGAGTTAGTGGTGGATAAAACTCCAACATCATCAGCAAAAGTGCTGAATAGCAGCAAGAAAGTGGAAAAAAAACCCTCTAAACTGTAAGATAGAGAAAGATAACTGTAAAATGGGAAAAAATCATTCAAATCCTGCAAATGAGGCTGGTTTTGTGACAAAATATTGCATATTTCCAACCAACTATAAAAAAACATGTTGGAAAAAAAAAAAAATGCTAGAATAGGCCTCTGCCAGAAACTGACAGCTGTTGAAATATCTTGATTATCCAGGGACTGGAGATGAAATCCAGGTTTGTATTACTGAGGATAGAAGATTAAAAGGAGGCCTTGCTGCGGTACACGCGGTCCTAAGGGGAAAAGAGGGGAAGCGATACCCGGCTCCTGGAGCCAGCGACAACCACGAGGGCAAGGAGGCACACACGTCAGCAAAGGGCAGGCGTCAGTGGGGCCAGCAGGAATTTCTTTGTACAGGGAATGAATCACACGGCAAACCAAGAGCAGTCACTGGGACGGGGAGCATAAATAATTTTAAGGAGGATTTTGGGGTGTATGGAGGGAGCAGGACTGACATACAGGGTACAGCGGTGGCCCCAGGAGGCCAAGCGCTGACGTGACTGCCATCTTGCTATCTTCACACACCATGTGGCAGACTGGAAAGCCAGAGGGCTGAATAGGGATCACTGTGAACACTCCATCGAGTCCCACATGAAGCACGGTTTCTCTGCTGCTCTCATTTTCTTTCCAACAGCCACTAATTAGCTCACTCATTCTCTTGTGCTGGCTGCTCTGCTATACGTGGGCAGCAGTGGCTGCATGCAGCTGCCTCAGGAGCTGGCTGCCCCGGCTGCCCCCAGAACTCCTCTTTCTTTTTCTCTCCGTGTGATCTACACTCGCTGTTCATTTGTCACAGCCATTAAGTTGTCTTGCTCCTGCCTCCCTGGGCTGCTGGCAGCTCCCCACTCCCACCCTCCCTATCCCCCCTCCCCATGCCCCTTTTGCTTCCACTGCCCGCTCACAGCATTTCTCTGCTCTCCTGTCCTCTTTGGGTAATTGCTCCCTCTGAATAGGACCTCTTGGCCACCTCTGACAGGGTGACAGGGACTCTGGAAGTCCATTGCTAACTTCCTCCAAATCTGCTGCTCCTTTAATCCTATGCCATTTGATTTGATGTCCCAGTGCAGTGTATGCCGGAGGACAAATGCAGACAAACTCTTTCTGCTTCTATTGAAAAAGACCTGTTTACACAGGTTTTGTGATTTTTGGTCGTAACAATTTCCCAAGCCCAGAGTGTCTGAATGGATTGGAAATTTCCATAGTGTTTTCCTCTCAGCCTAGAAACAAATGTTAACTGAACTGTGAAAAGCAAACCATTGACCATGTTTCTGTCTGAACAGATTTGTGCTAACAATATTCAACCTTGCACTAGCACCCACATTTCTTCTTTGCATCAGAGCCCCTAGCAGCCACTCCACAACCAATATTGCTTTCCCGAGCCCTGATAATTCTCATTCAAGCCAACAGATTTGTCCTGCAGTTCTAATGTCTATGCTGGTCACTGCAACAAGCCTAATGAAATCAAGCCTTGCTGCGAGTTTGCAGCAAGGTGTTGGAAATCCGGCATGGCCCCACACCATGTGATGGGAGCAGCTGGGGGTACTGCTCTCTGGTGAAGCTTGGGAACAGGCTCACCTTGATCCTCCCCAGCATCTTGTGTGCAAGCCTCACATGAGCCACGGAATAAAATACTGCATTTGGCTATTTATAATACTAAAATAAATGGAATAATTTGGCTTATGTTGATTTCCCTATGACAGATAAGGTCAGCAACAGCAAATTCTCTAGGGGGTATATATGATTAATGTATGATGAATTCATAATATTTTTTCCTCTAGCAGACAGTCAGAAGAAGCTGGGACCTCTTCTGTTAACATTCTCTCAAAATAAAATTTCATTTTTTTTTTCTTTTTCTTTTTTTTTTTTTTTTTCTGGTAAGCCAGAAAAGATAAGAGAAATAGATACATTTGGGAAAAGATTTTATATTATTATTGAGTCTTTGTTCCAAGCAATTTTAGCATCTTACGGATCAAGGTGAGCCTCCTGTAATGCACCTGCTAGTAAGCAGGAATAAAAAGAAAATGTTTCTAGGCATTTTTTCTTTGAGATATCAGTCTCTAAGATGAAAAGTAGACCAGAGATTTACTGACCGTCATACACAATGGCTTGCTATGATTAAAGCTACATATGTTACCCGGACAAAACTACATCAAAGTGCTAATTAGGGAACATGTACTCCTGACTGGATCGCCTCTGAGGCTAATATGCTTTCATTTGTGTTAAAATGCCTGGCTGATGCAGAGAATCAGTCCGAGCTAGAAAGATATATCTATGTAATGGACAGTATTACTGCACTCTACCATCTTCCCTGTGTTATACTCTCTTTATGCAGAGAGACAAAATTTGTGTTTTTCTCAGTGCTGAGACATCTAATTAAAGAGCTTTGTCCTACAAGATCATCTAGCTGTAAGTAAAAATGAAAGAAAATTGGCCTGATTCATTTATTCCTGATGATAGGTACTTAACTGTCGCTTCTCAGGAGCTTCTAATCCTATAATATTCCCCAAAGGCTTGCTGTAATAGGGATAGACCATTTTTATGTAGAGAAGAAGCAAAAAATACCACCTATATGTTGTATACGAATATAGATGTTTTTAAAAATAATGTGATATACCAATGCTACAATGGATAGGTAAAAAAGCAACCAGTATATGCATTAAATATATATATATATATAGGTAATGTGACAGCCAAGAGTACTTTATCCTGGAGGGTTCTGAACATCCCCCTGGTTGTGGAGGATCTGTGGGAGCAGAGCTGCGCCTGTTCTGTAGCAAACAGTCTTCCTCTTCAAAAGTGACACATAACAGATAGTGGTACAACAAATCAAGTCATACTGAAGGAAGAACGATGTTGTTCAACCTGAAAAAAGCATCCAGCTAGTCTCCTACTGAGTCAGAAAACAGCATACACTTAAATGTAAAAGAAACCAGACCTATCTCTACAAGTCAGAATGTCTTTGATACTCTTTTATCTAAGAAACAACAGATCCCCATTGTTTCTCAATTGGGCATGGACCATTTGGAGGCCAGATGGGCATCCAGGTTTTACAGCACATGTAGAAGATATTTTACAGTAACAAGTCTACAATCTGAATGCTTCTTCATAGGGTGAATCTGAGGCTGCGGGCAGATCAATTTTTTTCTTCAAAGAAGAAAACAAAACAAGTTCTACCAGTGCTACTAAGTGCACTACATTTAGCACTCTGCTTCATCTGGTACAAAAGTAGGCAAGGGTAGCAAAGGTGTATTGAAAATGACTGCAAAGGTGCTGACCCTCGAAACTCAGCTGCTTTCATTTATTGCTTACTTGAAGAAGTAATTAAGGTTCTCACTTCTTGGCTAATGCCTCCTAATGGTCACTTTATTCTTGAGAATTGTACAGTATTGTAATGGTTGGAAAGTAAAGTAATTGTGTAAAAAAAGGTTTATTAGGAATGGTCCAGTAAAAGTCCAAGGAGGGAGAATATTTTCTCTCAAGACTATGAAGGCTTATTCCCTTCTTTTTTTTTTTTTTCTGAAGAGAGGCAGAACAAAATAATTTGTTTGGTAGAGTGCAGGCAGTATAGGCAATAGGAATACATAATGTAGTCCAAATGCTGTGAATGTGAAAGGCTGATCTTGTGGCTGAACAATGCTGTCAACATGAACTCCTGTTTATCCTTTGGATGTTTCTGTTGGAGAGCAGTTTCTTTCATTCTTCACACAATGTAGTTTCAATTTGAGAAAAACTAGAGGAGGCACTCTCCTCTATTCAGTTATTTTATTCTACTTACCCACATGCTGCTTCTACTGCAGAGGTGCTAGTTAAATACATGGGCAAGAGTACAGATCTGGAGTCTTTCCCATTTGATGGCTGTGTTTCTCTTCATAGCAGTGTTCAGACTGCAGCACCTTCATGTGATGGTGCAGCCCCATGCAGAATGGCAAGTGCTCACCATCCTGGCAAGTGAGGATGCAAAACTCAGTTTAGGAGATGTTCTCAAAGATGGTGAGCACTCAGCACTGGGAGGATGCACATACATCTTCTCATGATGGCCTGGGCAAGGCAGAACTCCTTTTGTCAGTGGAATCTCAACTGTACTGAAGGAGTGCTGGCATGACTAGATGATGAGTTTTAGTTGAGGAAGGTCTTTGGTGCCTGGCCCATCATCTCACTTGCAGAAATCTCACCTTGATTAGAAATATATTGCTTCCAATGCAAGTTTTCTCAGAAATCTCTCACTTCTCTATTATGGTTGATTCCTTACTTCCAATGATGATGCAAATGGAGACTTTAAATCCACAAACTACTAACTCAGCATCATCAATAACTGAGCTGTTAAGTCACTTCCTTCTTGCTGAATGTCACTTCATTCATGATTAAAGCCTGCTGAAGACCATTTTGCTTTTAAAAATAAGGCTGTTCTGAGCTAAAATTCTCCCAATATAAACATACTTTTCCAATCTCTTATGGGCTTTGTTGATGTGTAAAATCCCATTTTTTCCACATATTCACAGTAATTCAAACTTAGGTGTCAATCACTTTTTCATTCCCAGGAAACAATTTTGTACTGTGGAATATATTTCATTCCTGTCACGGCACAAAGTGAACTATTTGAAAAGGATAAATATCACTTAAGGAAATATATTTTGTCCTGCTTCTGCAGTACTGCTTTTAAAATGCTATTTCTTATTGTGTTTTCTCCTACAACCTGTTTTTGTGATGCTGCTGTTTGCATGCAAAAGCTATTTAAGTGGAACATTGCATCTCACTTGTTCAGAGCTTATAATGAAGAAAAATGTGCAAAAGCATTACTTTGTGAAAACCGATAAGTAAGCATACTGCTTGTCAAATGATGTCACCCATGCTTGACAGGCAAAAAAATAAATGACTGCATAAGTCCGGTACAAGAGTCCACAATTTGCAGAGCATGAAATGTCTTGGGGATGAAGAGTCTGTATTCTGCATTTCTTCAGGCGTCTTACTGATTCCCTGCTTCTTTTGCTATGCTGCAGAACCTGCAGTGTATTGCAAAACACTAGCTGGGAGGCCCTTAAAAGTATCTGAGATCAATCCACTATGAGATGTTATCTCATTAAGAATCACACAAACCCCAGCCTGCTCAGTGATATTTAGATTCCTGCATTAAGTTGATAGAATGCAAAGAATCATTAAACTAAGGTACTCAGCACAGAGTATGTATTGCTCCATAAACAATGGAGAAGGGGGAAAGGATTTTTGCTTAAATGTTCTCATAAACAGGCAGAGATAACAAAACCTCTATTAAAACTGTTAAGTTTCTCACACTTGGTATCTGACCGACACGAGTTCTGTATGTTACTCATGGCATCTGGCTGTGTTTTCACTTAAAGTAGGGTTGCTGTTTGTTTTTCTTGCCAGCTCTGCAATCCATATCTGTTTTTGTTTGGGGAAAGCGAGACTATTTGGTGATGCTTCTGACAGAAAGACAATAAGCAGTTTGTATGCATCCCGTGTATGTAGTGTGCCTGGGTAACAGGCCCAGGGAGAGGAAGGGCAGCGAGGTGGCTGTGCCTTGCAAGAGCTCCTGCAATATTGAAGCCAGGGCACAGGCTGCCCTGTAATCCATGCTGTACCTCCAGAAATGCTGCATGGTGACATTTTCTCCCAGGAAAAAAAAAAAAATCGCAAAGAGAGCAGACTGCTCTGACTTTGGCCTCTCCTGGTTTGACATGTCCCCCACATCCAGGAGCTGGAAAAATGCGGCTTAAAGCAGAAAGGTGGAAATGTCAACATAAAAACTTATTTAAAGGAGCAGCTAAATTTCAATGTGTTAGTAAAGAGTGACAATATCCTTTTCTGGTATGCTCAGAGTCAGGGCAGCTGTCTGTGTGAGACATTTCACTTACGAAGAGGAACAATTTAAGCACCTCTGTTTGCAGCCAATTACTCTGAGTAACAGGACAAATCATAGCTACAGCTTTAGAGCTGCCTCCCTACCTGGCCATGGAGGCACAGCAATGCGGATTTCATCAATCACGAAGATCTCTATGATGCAGAGCTGTAGATTTGACTAGATATTTCCTCTAATACAATCTAAATGCAATGATGAGCTCTCCCTTCCCATGCCTGTCTGAGTAAGAGATGTGACAACCCCAAAGAGAGAAGAGATAAGGGAAAGTGTGAAAATAAATTAATCCAGTTCTAACCATGTGAAGGTACACAAAGCACAAAGCGGAGCTTGAAAAAGAGAACATTTTGCTTTGTAAATTCAAATCAGAAGAGTAGATTCTTTCTGCTTTCAAGAACACTGCAACACCACTTGTCTCCCACAGCAGGCTGGAAAGCAGCATGAGGGAAGGAAGTGAAAACCAAAACTGAAATAAAAGCTTGAGGCATCCAGATGCTCAGGAGAGACAAATTTGCCCTTGGTTATGAAGTTACTTGTATAACTCGTGAAATAAAAACGTTGTTCTGTTAAAAAACAACTTGTATTCCATGCCATTATTTCCCAGATCAGTCCTTCCAAAATTAATCACATTCCCTGATGAAGCTTCTGGGCTTTTTCCGGATCATATTTTCTGTGTTCTGAAAACTGTGATACCCGATGCCATTATTTAGACTAGGCAGTAGTTGCGTTCCTTAAAGAAGATCTTTGCTTGCAGCAAGTTCCCATACCTGTAGTTAACAAGCAAATAAATGCATAAATAACTGAGAATAGAAGCATTCTCTATTTTTGCTAGCTGAGTTTTTTGTTAACAAGCCTCAGGAAAAAGTAGTGGAGTGGCATATTTGGAGGTGTTTTTTTCCTTTTCACAGAGGTTATGTATGGGTGCAAAATGGAGACAGTATGCCAACATCATTCTTAATGCTATAGCATGCATCTCTGAACTGCTTGTGGGGAATTTAGATATTATAAGGAAAAAAAGTACATGGTTCTGGCATTATGCCTTACTGTGATATACCTTCAGGAAAGACTAAGGAATATCTGCTGAACTGAATGCAACAAATCACTTTTAAACACCCATTTGATGGGGGGAAAAAAAACCATTCCCCAACCTTGATTCATGAAAGATCTTCCCCCTTCTTCTTTACCCACTGTGCCAGTTTTCCTTTATTGCTCATTCATAAGCAGTACATTACTAACATTCAGTGATCAGCTTTTTTTTCTTTTCCCTGCAGAAATAGTATATGATATTTACTTAAAAGCAAAGTTTAGGGAGTTGTTTTGGTGAAAGTGCCTTCCAGGAAACTCATTTGTACGCGCCTTCTAAAAAAATGAACAATAGGTAGTGTTAATGCACTGATAATGGTGGATATGAAAGTGAATATCTGCATGTATGAATTATAGTAAAACATCAAAACCTTCAAATCTACCTCCCAACTTTTGAAAAAAAAAAAAAAATATATATATATAATATATAATATGCTCTGTGTTAGCCTGTATCTCCAAGCAGGATGTCTTTTTGTATGTAAGACTGTTTTTCAGCAGCAGAAGAGCTTTCCAATACAACAGGCTGAGTCCTGGGGAAATTTCCCTTCATTTCATCCAATTTTCCCCACAAGTGTACGAGTGAGATAACTTGACTTAATGATGTCATTTCAGTGCCAGCCTCTTCAACGGCAATTACCGAAGGGGAGAAAAAAAAACCTAAAAGAATGAATTCCCTGGGTGGTTTTGTTAGTTCTTCATTATTTTCTCTTTGAAAATTATTCTTCCATACTTCATCTTGAACTGCCTTTTTTTCAAGCTGAATAGCCCTATTGCTTCTGCTGAATACATGGACATGACCACCCACACTTAGAAAAACCTTACCTCTTGCTGAGCTCCTCTGAAATGGTAGGCAGCAGGGCTCATGCAGCAATAAAACTTCATGATCATAGGGGAAGGAAATAGCACAAGGCTAGGAATCCTCCTGCTGTTTCCATATGATTTCCTAATTTCAAAATAGGTTGAGAAATAATAGGGGGGAAATATATTGTGAGAGTTTCGTCTGTGTTCTTCTGTAATTTGCTGCCTGGCCTGTTGTATGTGCGAGGAACTCTATTAAGCTGCTACCCCAAAAGCAGCAGCTTGATGCTCAGCCTAACAAGCAGGAAAACTTTATTCTCCAGTGGTGCTAAAAGGAAGTTTTCCTCTTGAACCAAGGAAGTGGAATCACAGTGGTCATTCCCTCCGGCTTTTGATTTTTCCCTTCTCCCCAGATGACGATTGTGATTGCTCACACTCAACTCTCAGTTTTGGTCCAATGCTGGGCTGAGATACAGCTGTGCTGATTTTGATACTTGTCCCCATAGATGGTCAGAATGTCTGGAGATGTCTGGGTGAGTTTCCAGCTTTCTTAAGATAGTTTGAAGCTGAAGTATTAAAATTACTGCAATACTTCCTTCTTTCCTTGTAAGCCAATTTCTGTAAAGGTTCAGCGTTTATAATTTAGTCTAAAAGCTCCTATTTTCAATTAGAGTGTCATGTAAAATGATAATTTTAGAGAGAGAAAATAAAGCCTAAGCACAGATTAAGTTTCACACTGCAAAGTGGCAAAGCTACATAGAAAAAAAATGATCTTGCACTTTCTTTTTAAGAAAAATAGCTAAAATAAAGAGCGTTATAAAATGTATTGATTATGAAATTCAGGGCAAGTCCAGATTTACTCCTCCACCCAGAGGGCTGTCAGCTTTGCACTGCATTATGAACAATCACAGCAAAATCAACCAGGTTCTAAATTACCAGGTCTGCCATCCATACATTTGAAATATCTCTATTCTGAAGTACCGTTTCCTACACCACAGCACAGTGAGCTCTGTCAAGCTGTCCCATTGGCCACAAATCACTTTCTTTGTAGTTTTCTTTTCTTTTTTTTTATATTATTTTTACTTCAAACCAGTCAATTAGCATTATTTGAACATGCATTTTTTGAGGTTTCCTTTTCCTTTATGTGTCTCCAAATTGTTTAAAGACTAACCCGCAGAAGGAAGTGAATGAAAACTGACATCACACTGTGTCAGATGATTAAGCATTCTAGAATTTCTATTTCAAAATATAGTGGATTATTGTCCCTTTAGACAGTGGATTTTCACTGTGTTACCACCTAATGAGAACACATGGTCTTCAGAGTTGAAGTCACAGAGGGGCACTGCTTTTAAATCCCATGAATTGTCTGCCAGTCTTGTTATTTGCTTTTCCCTCTCTCTCCCCAGAGTTTCATAGCCTTTGAACACCTCAGAAGAAGTGCTAATGCACTACTTCACAGAAAACGTCCCAGATACAAACTGGCCTGCTAAAACAACAGCCGGAGTCCCATTGCTCTCCGGTACTGGTCTTGCTTCACTATTTATTTTAAGCATGTTATGAGAGCGGGGAGGCAGGGAAAGGTCAGAAGAAAGGCTAAAATATGTACTTTCGGGGGGTCACAACCGCGGGAAGCAGAGCTCAGCCACACCAGGCCCCTCCACCAGCTCTCCCTGTGCTCCCATTTCTCACCCTGGGTAGCTCAGGCTCTCCCACTGCACATTTGCACAGGCTGAATCCCATTGTGGGACTGTTGCTCAGCAACAGCAGCTAGAACAATTTGTTTTTGGACCATTCGGAAGATGATTACGTTTGCGGCATGTTTCCCCATCCTCCCTCCACCCCCCCTCCCCGTACCTATTCCTGGATGTTGTAAATATTCATCTGAGTTTTGCATATACAGTAGTTTCCCCTTTAGGTAAAAAGCATACCATCTAAATGAGCTTTTAAGAGTACTTTACTCTGATGCATGCCTACATTTCCTCTCATTTGGTAGATATAATATTGCACATGAAATGGCTTTGTTGGGCTTCTGGGGGTTTTGTTTTGTTTTGTCTATGTCAGACAAATTTCAGCTGGAGCGGAGCCGGCCTCTTTATGGCAGTGCTGCTTCATTGCTTTGTTTGAGGCACATAAAACAAGTGAAGGATTTAAATAGTTGTGAACACCTGAATGACTTTAAAGCATTCTAGTAAAAGATATGTTCAGATCTCCAGATTTCCAATTTCCTTCCTAATTGTTTCTTTATCTACATATCTTTCAGCATCCCATTAGAAAAAGATTTCCAATGCTCTTATCTTAAAAGAATTTATGTTAGGACTGTAATGCAATATTTAAATCCTTGTCATACATTTCCCTTTGCTTTCACCTACTGTAATAATTCATTCTGAATCCTCCAGCTTTTTTCCCCTGACACATACGAAGCGCAGTTGTAAGGTTCACTTGCCAGGGCTGCCATCCTGACCCTCCACCCTTTTGCAGGGCATTTTCTCATTACTGGAAAGCAGATAAAATGTTCCAGTCCCTATGCCTTTAGGTGTCTGCTTCATGCCCTACAGACCAGCATACAGAGATCCACACATCTGTTCCATGCCTGGTAGAATCAAAGAATCACAGAATGGTGTGGGTTGGAAGGGACCTTTAAGGATCATTCAGTTCCAACCCTCTGTTGTGAGCAGTGCCACCCAGCAGCTCAGGCTGCCCAGAGCCCCAGCCAACGCAGTCTTGAACGCTAACAAGGATGGGGCATCCACAGCTTCCTTTTCTGGACAGCCTGTGCCAGGGTGTCAGTGCCCTCTGAGTGAAAAATTTGGTGGAGCTCACTTAGATATCATTGCTACAGATGTCACCTGCAACTATCCCCTTAATGTCATTCTTTCAGATATGATGGAGTACAAAAGAGGAAAGAGGGAAAAAGAAGGAGCAAGGAATCCAGAAATCAAATATAACTTACTGAAATATGACGTGTCTGTCTGCCTGTGTGTTCAGAGAGGTTGGGGTCCAGCCCTCTGAGGCACATAGGCATGTTCTTTTACGTAAGATGAGCAACTCCACCACTGTGCTATTAGCTAGGTGCATGCTTCTGTACCTTCTAGCCTTGGAGAAGGGTAGTTTGTTCTGCAGATATAGAATGAGGGAAATAAGGCTTTTTAGAACAGCCCTTGTTACACAGTTCTTGCCTTGGCACCCATTCTGCTCTGTTAAGGTCCAGGTAGGGAAAGGGAAGGAGTCAAAAAAACAGGCACTGCTCTTATGGTTTCAAGAGCTCATGGTTAGGGCTGTTGTTCCCCTTGAGCTCTCCGTGGAGTGGAGACCCCCGTGAGGCTGGATGTGGGGCTGGCATGCAGTGCCTCGCTGCCTGCACTGCCTTACAGACTCCAGCTAATCCTTCTCTGCAGCACAGCATGGCTATGCACTCCCGCAGCCTTGCCATGAAACCTCTCACAGGGAGCTGTGCTGCACAGAAGGAGCCTTTCATGCACTGCAGCCCACAGGATTTGCAGAAGGAGGCAGGTACATACACATGGAGGCAAGTGACAATGGGGTAAGCTCTGATCCAGACCCCACTCTGTGCATGCCGAAAAACAAAAGCTAATTTTTTTCTTCCTAATTAGCTGTATTAGAGCAAACACTAATGCACGGTTGACCTAAATACAAAATCATATTTTTTTCTCACTTTCCTCAGTGCAAATTATATTTAGCTTTTAAGTGTACATTTCATTTCTTAAACATTGTTTTTCTCTTTAAGATGCAGGTTAAATGTTAATCAATGAGGTAATCTTCATTAAAATCGCTAGATATCGATGTTTGGTTCCAACCAGATATTTCCTCATTATTTTGAAGGAACGAATTACCAACTCCTGCTGCAGTGAACTCCTTGATACAACACACATTTATCTATGGCCCACAGGGATCATTACAATGAGATTCACCTCTCTGCCTGTGCATGTATATATTTAAAAATAACCCCTCAAAACTCCCCTTTGGTCTTTCAGCAGGGGACATATCAAACAGCAAGAGCAAATCTCATATACACATCAATACCATGCTAACATAGTTGAGTTTCACTGAACCCAATGCCAAATTAACTTTTACAGGGCAATTACAAAATCTTATAATCATGCAAATTAGTAGTAAGCAGCTTACATCTTCCAATTAAATTGCCACCTGCTATTCCAAGATCCAAGTTAGTCATGGTAAACTTTCTCTCCTTCCATTTTAAAGAAAGATTTTATGTGAAGAGGCATCAATGTATGGATTAGCCTTCCCAGGGACAGGGATCCAGCTCAGAGGAAGCATTGGCAAATTATTTCAGTAGAAGAAAAATAACCACATATCATACTGAGAAGAGAAAAAGGAATCAACCCCAAAGATGATAAAAAAAATGCAAGTGTCCAGGTGCGCTCCTGAGCTGAGGTTCTCATTCTTGCTGCATCATAAATCCATACCCAGGCAAGACAAGAGATCTACCCTCTCCCACCATCCACCTCCTTATGTGAAGCAGGAAAGATACTGCCTGGACCAAGGCTGGCCTCCAGTTCTGGGAGCATCCACACAGCATCTCCAGCAGTGTCCTCCTGACTGCGTAGTCCATCAGTACTATACAGTTTCCCTGCAGCACAAATACATGCCACATTGCACAGCTTTCTGCCAGCTCTCTGCAAGGTAGGCAGTGAACTGAAGGGGTCAGTGGCCATAGTTCTCTTTAAGGTAAGGCAGCAAGGTGAGGCTTCTTGATACATCTACAGAAGCAAATTAGGGGTTTAAGAGTTAGATTTCAAAGTTCAGCACAGTGAAAGCATTATTTCTTATTACGCATTAAATACAAACTTTGTAGAGAAGGAGAGATTTTACTTGTTAAAAGCAAACAGAAAATGAATGAACTGCTTGTTCCTAAAGCCATGAAGATGCCAAAGCATACTGTGGCCTACAGAATTAACTGTGATGATGCAAATGAAATGTTTCAGTGTAAAAGTTAGGCATGAAACACAGCAGATAATGGGAACCAGTGTCATCTCTGGAAAACATTACAGAATAAGGCTTTCTCTTTATTGTCTCATTCTCTCCACCTTACCTCCCCACCCCTGGAAGGGCACACACCAGATACTTTTTGCCTTCAGATTCCAGGAGGTTAATTGTTGATGGTTGCAGCCAACAGCACTGTTCTTCAAAATCAGTTTAGCTGACATCCATCCTAATGAGATTCATATAGCTTTGACAGAAAGCTGTGCTTGTACAGAGAACTACTGCTGCTTGAGATTTTGAGGTGTCACTACAAATTTGTACAGCTGTCCCAGGGACAGCTTTCTGTCTTTTTGGTGGATGTCCCCAGGTGCTCACATTTCCTGGGTTGGACTCTGATCGCAGTTGGGTTTGTTACCCTCTTGGTGGTGTAAGTTTGATAGCTTTTCTGGAGCGTAAGTCTAGCACAAAAACCAAACATATTCTTGCAAAAGATAACAGAAATTGTAGATGTCTTCATTCAGCCTAAGAACTCCAATCTCTTCTCTCAACTGAGACATGGCAAATGCAGCAACATCAGAGGGAAGGCGAATTAGATATTTTGTCTTTGGATGCATCAGCGTTTGAAAACTCTGAATACTTTAAAGTATCTTCTTCTCAAGGACTTCTAGCATGACAGAGATTTTGATTCATAGCTGAAAACACAAATGTTTTTGTTGTTAAATGGCTAGATTAGAATACCAGATGACTACAGAAATTCCTATCTTTTCTTACAGCCCAGCATTTTTCTGGATAAGCCAGTATATTTGCAATCAGTAGCAGTTACAGTTTGTTTACAAGCAGTGTATCAAAGCACCTTTTCATACATAGAAATTGGGGAGAGAAAAAAACCATGGTTCTTGTGCCAAATAGATGTGAAAGATTACACAGCTGCAGTGTCTTGAGGTTACAAAACTGCCAGTTTTACAAGCAAGATAAGCAGCAATGCTGATGTATTTATAGGAGTTTAGACATTTATACTGCTTTTTAAAAGAAACGTAATGAACCAATCCGTAAGTAGTATGGGGATCATAGGTTTATTGCTTCTTAGTGTAATGGAAACCTACAACATAAAAATATGCCAATAAGCAACTTCTGTGTTAATGGCATTGGCAATAAGCTCTTTGGGGCTGGGACTTTGTTTCTGGTGTGTATGCAGAGCCCAGCACAAGGTCACAGTCTTCTGGCTGGAATCTAAGTATTAGAAAATAGCTATGTGAGAACTGAAACCTGCCACATCTTGTGAAAGGATCAGTACCTCGAACCAAAAATATAAATTAAATTTATATTTGTTTAATAGTTGGTATCTAATCTGAAGATCTTGTACTCATTTCAATAGATTGTGGAGAAGTTCTTTGGACGTTGCAAGTGGCAGATGCACTGAAGGAAGCAGCTTGTATCTGTAAGCAATGCTGTAGGAAGAGCAGGAAAGCACAAGGCTCTACAGTCACTTGCCTTTAAGTTAGTGAGATACATTCTCAATTAATTTGAGAAAAGATGTACAGCAGAATCACAGAATCACAGAATTGTAGAGGTTGGAAGGAACCTCTGGAGATCATCCTGTCCAACTCCTCTGCTAAATTAGGATCCCCAGAGCAGGTTGCACAATGTCAAACAATGTATTAAATTCTGACTTCTAAATATGTACAAACAACCAGCAGTTTACAGCTTTACTATTGACTGGGAAGAAAAAAAAAGATGTAAAATATATCACCAAAAATTCTTTCACCATCCCCATTCATATGTAAATGGAAAATATTTCAGTGTTTTAGTGTTGTCATTGTTTACTGAGTGTGCTGGCTTTGCCTTTTCCAGTTGTCCAAAGTGGCTTCTCACCATTTCTTTGATAAGAGGAGAACTGAGATAATTTTGAGCTGTCATCACTGAATTCTCACCTCTCTCCCTGTCATGTAGTGCTGCTCAAGAACAAAACTGTAGACTCCTTGACCAGCCTGTGCTTTAACAGCATAAGCGAACAACATACTAGAGGTTAAAAGTAATTTCCCTGCCAAAAACACTTTTCTGACTGGGGACTTCCTTTTGAAAATTCTGGCTCCAAGAGGAAGGTAGAAGAGGGTATGCTAGATATGTTACCGCTTAATTTTGAAAATATCAGGATGACTCTCTCCAAAATAAATATTGGAGAGGTTCTTAAGCAATGTATGCACTAAGTTATAGCTGTGGATTGGCACATAGCCATGGTTAGATGGTGTTTGGTTTTGGTTTCCCAGCCAACCTCTCATGAGTAAGTGTTAAAATGTGGTGTGAAAGAGTGATGAGGAAAAAGTGATGAGGGAGAAGTTGAGATTACCTCTCTGATACAAAGTGCCCTGCTAAGGTCAAGAGAAATATTAGAAGGGAAAGCTCATCAGAATTCAATACCAAATGTAAGCCAGCAACATGGAATTTCCTCTTTCAAAATTTCAAGCCTGCAATCAAATGACATCCCTCCTAAACCGCCCTTGTTCATTCTCATCACCTAAACCCACTGCTCCTCAGACGTCTCTTCAGGATGGAAGCTTCTGCTTTTTGCTCTCGAGTCCTTTGATTTCTTACAAAGTCAAGGACAGTCGCCTTGCCCACAGCTCCCTCACCCATTAGAACAGCTACACAAGCTCAGCATTGCTGCTACTCTGTCACTTCCATCTCTGAGCAGAAGCCCAGGATCCTCGAGATGCCACTGTTGTTACATCTGCATGGGACCCTCAAATTGCTGTACATCAGTGCACATGTGTTTGTTTTCAAACTCAACAGCAAATGTGACATTAAACACCCTTGACTGCTCCACTGAACATCCTTGTCTGCCTCATGTTTCAAAACAGACCTAATTCCTAGTGTTGCTGGCTTGTGATTGAACTAATGGTGCATGCAGAATCATAATTCAGCAAAGTGAATTAAATCATCAAAGAGTCTTTTACACTCAACACTTATCACTGCCTATGCAGAAACCAAAACTGTGAACTTGGGGGAGAGCAAATGTTTTCACACAGTTTAGAGGTGGACAGTCAGCTGTGGGCAAACAGAAGGTAGAACTGGCAATTCACAGAAGAGCTGAGGGGCTGGAATATGTAAATGACAAATCTAAATGAGTCAGCAGCCCTCCATAGGAAAAGCATCAATGGTTTGTAGGAATAATTTCCTCTTGCAGATCCCATCTGTAAGAAAACTGACTGTCATTCATTATCTAGAGAGTTTAATCAGGGACATGAATTATTTATTCGGGATTTTTTTTTATTTTTATTTTGGGAGAAGGGTTCTCAATTAGTTCCTGGCTCTATCTGGCCCAGTTTTTCCCAGTAAGAACCTGGCCAAGGATCTCTGCATGACAATAGAAATCTTTCTTTTTGCTCTGAAGGAGGCATATCCATTGTCCCCAGGGCACTGGTCCAGATACCATCATGGCAACATAGATCAGTTTTGCCTGACTTACCAAATGACACAATTTCATGTGATCAAGAAAACAACTGATTCTCAGGAACTTGCAGAAAGGCATTTTTATAGACTCTTCATTCTCCTCTGAGGAAGTTATTTGAATACTGCTATGAAGTTTTAGTTGGTTTGGCTATGTTATTTTGTCCTACTTAGTAGGGAAGTTGTTTTCCTTACAGGATATACTTTGACTAATCTTTAGGGCCAGAATGCATCCCAGAGGATGCACAGCAGACCCATCCCAAATAACACTCTGTGTCCAAGACAAGCATTAATCTACAATGGGTTTTGTACAGCAAAGGAGAGTTTCGGCTTAGTAAACACTCTCTCTTACAGGAAGTCAGCTCTGGAAAGTGTCTTACCAATCCTTCTATTTTTATATGTTTAAAAAGTCCTGGTATCTTCACAGCAAATTAAATAGGTCTGGTTCTTGGTTACATATGGAAACATCAGATACAGGAGAGGAAGGTGCCACTATTCCCTTCTACCTCTGCAGAGCCAGTGACAATTTTATCCTTCTAAAATAAATAATAGCCTCAACTTCCTTTGATCTCAGATTCTTTATTCTTGAAAGATCATCTTCTTTTTGAAACCCTACATCATTTCAGGTACTCTTTTTTTTTTCTTTTGGTTTGATTATTTTTTTTAGACAAGTTTATGGCTGGACCTGAAGTAGTGATTTGTTTGAGTTTCATGGCATTATAGTTGCTATTCAAGAAAGTTGCTGAGACTATGGCTGTATTACTCCAACTTGGAAAGATCACAGAACTGGCAACTCCCAAAACAAGATCAGCCAAGAACAGTCTCATTTGACATGTACTTCCATTTTTAGCCTGCCTGCAGGATTCAGGTTTGATCGGTACTTTGTTGACCCAGTGCTGATGTCTGTGCAGGGGAGAACAATTTTACATAAAATTCTGAAACAAGCCCTATTCTTTTCTGGTTCTATTGTGTCCTAGAATACATCTGATAATATGGCAATGAAATCATTGCCTCCAGCTTTTTCCCAAAGGAATTTACCAAAAGGATAGTGAAATGATCTCATTTAAATCCCTTTCCACACAAAGCATTGAGCCGTACCAGCCAACACCAACACTGGTTCCAGTGTGGTCATTTTCCTTGACAGTCTTGGGCAGTTTCAGAGAGATTACAGATGGATGGATCCCATTTGGTTCCAGCTGGACTGGAATGCAGATGGATCCCAAATGTCAGAAAAAGGATCCTCACAGTTGAAATACTTGTGGATACTCAAATTCCCTTGGAAAGCGACAGTTCTGGAAATAACATTTTCAGTACCAGTAAATTAACCCCAGAATGGCATTTCCTGGCATGTCCACAGTCTGGATGTGGTTAGGTTGAAAGAGATGCAGAAAAAATATTGAATTGAAGATACTAGTTAGCTCAGAGGTGCCCCATGAGAAAATATCTAGACTTGTTCTCCCACATTTTAAAGCCCTCCCTTTTGTTTAAATAGTGTTAAGATGGATACAGGTAACGAAACCTGGGGAGACTGCTGGCTTGTGTGAAAAATAGAACAGCTATTCAGATGTGATAAAGCAACTCAGACAACTAATGTAATCTGCGATGAATATTGTATTTCCTCACTATGGAAGGATAAGTGTATTTTTTGGACAAAGTTGTTCAGGCTCCAGCTCTACTGGTGGCACTGCAAAGAACTATTTGTCCCAAAGTCCCGTTAGAGCTGACAATGCTCAGCACTTTGCAAGACTGGATAACAGCTGGTTTGAAAAATATCTTCAACTGAAGGGTTAAGAAGATAGTCAAATATGCTTTCCTAACAGGAAACTGAGCTCAAATGCTCTGAAAGACATGAAGTGGAGCTACCGCCAGGCACCAGCAGGCTGGGAATCCTGGCTTCCCTGGGGTGCTCCTGAGCGCCTGCAAAGCGCCTGGCGGGGTCCAGCACTGAAGAACATGTCCATAAGCACAGCAGGTTCAAGCATGCCAGGATTATCTCCATGCAGGCTGAGAAGAAAGAAAACTCTGCTAAAATTCCTGCTGATATCAAAGGAAAATCCTCAGAGATTTCTGCCAGTTAGCTCATTCTGTACTGTCCCTTTCTATCATGGAGCCAGGAACAGAGATATACATCAAATATAGACCAGCTGCTCAGAAGTACATGCAGATACTGACACTTTAATCACTTTTATAGGTAATGCTTTATGTCAGTTCCCAGTAGGGACTGTAGCCTGGACTATAATTTTGAATGAGAGACCTCAAATTCAAGATTAGTTTTGAATGTGTGTGGGAGAGAAAACAAGAGAAATCTGCTTTATGTGCTGTCCAAATTGTTTATCTTAGGGCTGAGTGATCTGTCGAGCAGATGGCTAAATAATTTTCAAGCTTCCCATAGAAGGCTGAATCTTCTGTGTTTGTAGGTATGCATGTACAGGTATATGTTTCCCTACCTTTGCATTTACTGCTTCAGACCTCTGGGCTGTCCACAGGGCACTTCTGCGTCCTGGCTACTTGACTACAGGAGACTTCCCTGGGTCTTCTGTATAGTAGACAGACAAGTGAAATTGTTTACCACATAGAAAAGCAAAATATTTGAGTCTAGCAGTCAGTGTATGTGACCTGATATATGAACTGTGGAAGTATAGGATGCAATGCATGCACTGCTTTGAACTCATAAAAATACCAGTGGATATTTAACAGATTTTGCTTTTTTTCTTCTTCTTCTTTTTTTTTTTTTTTATTTTTTTTTTTAACTACATGAATGGGATGCTTTTCTTCCTTCTAATTTTGACTATGAGAATTGAGTACATTTTCTATAATCTGGAAATAAAATACAGCAGAACCATTACTCAGTCTGTGTGTGAGAAAATGGACGCCTTAGTCCCATTACAGAGGTAAAGCATGGCTGTTTGACCACCCCAGTGATAAACTATACCAGGAATATAACATTACTGAAGTAGTTTACCTAGATCATTTTAGCCTTTTCCATGACTGCTGCTACAACACTAAAAAGGAATAGAACTGCTACAAATCACTGCTTTCTGTACTTATATCTCATTTTGTGATCAGATTAGCCAATGTCTGACTATTTTCATAGCATCAGAACCATCTTGTTAACAAGGCCTCTGGTACATGAAGTGATTATGTTCTTGAATTTCAGAATTCTATAGTCTTCTTGAGCAACAGTTTCTCAACCAATACTTCATTCCAGTATCCACTAAACACTAGACCTGATTTACAAGAGATGTTTTAACATTTTACTTTCAAACTGTCTTACTGGAGATGTATGTTGACTTACCATTTTTTTAATTACTCATTCATGTATTTTACTTGTGCTAGAAGGGTTTATTTGCAGATGTTAACATATTTATTTTTCCTAAAATGTTCAAAGAGCTGCCTTAGGTTTAGTATTCATTTTTTAGAACCTCAAGTTCCATAGCTAATTCCATGAATGTGATTGTCACAATATATATTGCACTTCTAGCTGCTTATTTTTCTTTAACATTGTCATTAATAGAGCATCTCCACTGCATAGAAATGAAGTGTCTCCCTTACACCTTTCATAACCTGAACTATGTCTCATCAGAGAGCACTTCTCCACTCTTTTATGCCTCTGGAAACATGCCGTCCATGCTATAAATCTCAACAGAGCTGGAGAGAAGCAACGTCAAAATCTCCAAGACAACACACAAAGATACAACAAATCAAAGGCAAAATAGTAATGGTTCGATTAGACTTTTAAATTGGATATTAAAATGAGTTTTGTAGTTAAGTACAATTGTCTCTTAGAATTTGGCAGGGAAATCATTAACCAAATGATGTTAAATTTGCACAGATTGTTGAATAAATGAGTAAGACTTGCTTTGCATGGCAGCAAACCAACCAAAAAACATACACACAAAGAATTGCTGGCAGTCCACATGAACAAATAACTTGCGTTAGGATTAGACATTTTTTTAAAGATCAGTAATTGAATAGTTACTATTCTCATTAGCTATCCCTCCAAATGAAGCAGCCCTCTTATAGACTGTGAAGTTTTAGAGAGGGAAGGGTACAGGCATGTGTTCCTTGTATAATATAAGGTTTCTTGCTTGTTTACTAAATGTGTGTGGTCAAATCTATAGTTATTAATCACAGTTTATGGATATATGTTCAAGATGCATGTAAAAGTCAGATAATTTTGCATACTTGTTTATCTTCTTATTTTGATAGAGGTGTTTCCTCTCTCCACTAGGTCATATCCAGAGAAATCCAGGTATCTGGATGCACAGATACAAACAATGCAGAAATTTTTCTAAACAGTGAATCATCCAAAAAGTACTTCATAAAGCTCAACTTAGTCACCAGTAGATTTGCCCTATATCATTGAATTGGTTTAGCTATGACTAGCAATAAATATTCAAAATATTTTTACAACCAAATTGTCATTTCTTCCTCTTAATGATAAAGTTATTTTCTAAAATCCATCATGGATATTACCTGGAGTTATAGGTTAATCATACAGTAAGGGTGTGCAAGAAAACCAGAGGAATAAACAACTACATATAAACTGTCTTCCAAAGGCAAAATATAATTATAATTAAGAGTTAAAAAAAAAAAAAAGGATTATTGGCTATCATGTAGTATGTTGGTACTGATTGGATTAACATTGTACAAAAAGCAGGGAAAAGTCAGTCCTATAGCATAGGCGTGTGCAACATAAAACTGAAATGAGATCCTGGTTCTCATCTCAGCACAGTGATTACTTATGGAGTCGTCCCAATCCACGTAATCATCTCTCAGTCAGAACAGGAAATTTACAATCAGACCGTCTAGAAATTTACAAATCAGCTACATAAAAAGTGCCAGGATGGTAAGCAGCATATAACAATGGGTGTGTGCATATCAGCACTTCATCCTCCTTAAAAATGTTTTTTTTTTTTTTTTTTACCCTTGTTGCCCTCTGGGAACCATCTCCATCCCATGCTGTTCCCTATATCTCCAGCCACAAAAGTGGTTGGTGGCATGGCATAAGCAGTCTAGTAATTAAACAATATCACCAACTGTGACGTTGAGTGCTTGAGCCTTATTCATTGGCAAAGAAACAGCTAAAATAACCAGAACAGGGAGAGGGTGATGACAGACGGGCATAAGTTTGAGACCTGAAATGAAAGACCTTGGTGGTAGGCTGGTGAACATACATATATACAGAGGTTCATGGAGGAATATTTTCATTTAGAAACTGGAAAATCAAGCAGAAGTATGAGCTGAACTTAATGGCAACTTAGTGGAAGGGAAGGAGAAGAGTTCAAGAAGCTAAAGGCAGAGCTGGAACTTAGAAGTGGGTGGGAGCACAGAAACATTTAAAATAAGAAATTCTCAGATGTGATTTTCCCCAAGTATTTCCAGCACTGAAATAACCACACTGGTCAGTGTCTATGATGTGATCTCATTCCCAGAAGTACAATTCCAGTTTCAGATACCCTCATAAAATGGTTACATCATAGAGACGCTTTCAATTTTACAATTGAAATAGTGTCGAAGAATAGCTTCTCTACCAGCGCACACACTAATGAAGCATATTGGAGAAAATACTCTTCCTACATATTAATAAAACCAAAATAATGCCTTTAGAGGAAATAAAGGAGTTTGGGGTTATAGTTAAATTTGTTCTGTATTGAAAGGCATTTATATTTCCACTCCAAGGACTGTAGCACATCCACTTAAAGTACCTTGGTTCACAAGGCAACTCAATAAAGCAGTTCAAGTCCAATGAGTTCAATGGAGTTATGCCAGGCACGGATTAGGCCTCATGACTAGAAAATATGGTTTGTTAAGGTGTGAATGACATGCAGCTTCAGCTCCAAGTAAATATCAGACAACAGCAACTGTATCCCATTTATTCCAGAATTCACCTGCAGACTTTGCAAGTTCTGTCTCCATTTGAAAAAACTGGGATCACAGAATCACAGAACTGTAAGGATTGGAAGGGACCTCTAGAGACCATTGAATCTAACTCCCTTGCTAAAGCAAGTTCCTTATAGCAGGTCACATAAGTAGGCATCCAGGCAGGCCTTGAATATCTCCAGAGAACAAGACTCCATAACTTCTCTGGGCAGCCTGTTCCAGTGCTTTATCACTCTGACAGTAAAGAAGTTCTTCCCTGATGACTAATATCTTAAAAATAAAGAGAGAAAAAAAGGCAAATAAAATGCTAAATGGCAAAAGAGAGAAGAGACAAACCACACTAGAAAAATGACACAACATGGGCCAAATTCACTGAAAAACAGACAATAGTATGAGAACGTGATATTTATTTTCAGTGTTGAATATGCACAATACATTTAATATGCTCAAGGTGCATTATTCAATCTGCAGCAGCTGTCTTTGTACAGAAATCTGCAGAAGAATCAAAAGGAGCAATGTACCAGGCACCTTCCTATGCCCCTGGCTAGCTGTCACAACACTCCTTCCTTCTATTCAAATGCATCACGTAGCTGATATTTTTCTAAAACAACAATGTTAACTGTTTAGCAGGAAAGGAAATACAGACAAAGGAGAGTAACCCCTTTGTGTGAAATGATCTATAGCCAGCAACATTTCCACAGGAGGAAATAACTATTTGTTGTTAGACTACCAACTCAAAACAATGAAACAACATGAAAGGTTCAAAGTTAAGTGAATTGTTTGGTATTTTCCTCAAGAAGCTGGACCAATTTCAGAACTAGATCTGCTCTGACACCCTACTTCTGGAAAGCATCATTATTCATTTATGCTTTGTCTTGGAGTAGGAATGAATGTAAGCCTGAGTTTCTGTGACTTAGAAGAATAAGCTATTTAATTGCAAGATGCCAGCATTCTGTTCAGTTTGGGGAAGATAAGCTTGTAAATCAGAGAATTTGTCTTTACTTCTAGAGTGAAGCTGAAGTAGATCATTCCTGTATGTGAGCTTTTATATAATACTTCCATATTACCTCTTGAAGGCCTTGATTCAATTTTTCTTCAAATTCATACCAATATATTTATTTTTATTTTCCCCTTTTTTTCTCCTTTCTTGCTATTTTTAAACTTCTCATGGCATTTTTTAAACATTCTCAGCTTAATTTGCAAGCCTAGAGGTATAAAACAGAATCACTTTTAATAGTTTATAAGTGTTCAAAATTTTTTTCTGTCTTTAAAATTACCTTATTCTGATATTTATAATCCTGAGATTACTGAACGCACCTGATACCATCTAAGATCCAATAAAAGGGAATCTCACTACTGAGAAATGAATTTTTGTCATGTCAAGGAATGATTTATTTTTCAAAACAGAATACATCAGCTCGGCAAAAACTCACCAGGCAAGCTTTGAAACTGGTGAATGTGCAAGCTACTTCTCCTTTCCTAAATTAAACTGAACCTAAGCCAAATTGTCTCTAGAAAATAATAATAATAATAATAAAATGATAAAAGCAACCAATATCTGCTTTCACAGAATAACAGAAAATAGAAGAAACAAAAAATTTAGAACTTTTGCACTGAGTCTCTTTTTTCTGTTAGTAGAAATACTATTTAGAGATGAATGCCAAAACAATTTTACATCCTAGTAGGGACTCACTGTTGGAGGTACATGGGAAAAAGATCTGTTTTAATACAGCATAGGTTGTCACTCCTTCTTCCGTATATGCGTGTATCTCTACCGAATAGGAGTATGTCTTCATTCCATATATGAGTATACATATATGATTTATCACACTATAGAACACAAGTTTTCTTTCTGATGTAGTGAGAGTAACACTAGTAGCCATCCTGCGTCCTTTCGTGTATGCTGAATCTTGTCTGTTTACACAAAAGAGCTTATACTGAGAGTCAGAAACCACTGGGCTGCGATTTTCTTTCTTTTAGAAGGAAGTGTAGCACTAAGCAATATTGAGGTTCCTGGAAAAAGAATACAAAACTGAAGACCCCAACAAGAAATGAAGAAAACATTCTAAGAATCATTGGAGGAAATCCTTAGAACTAGATTCAGGCTACACTGGGAGCAGTGGGAGAGGGTCCAAAGGAGGGCCATGAAGATGATTAGAGGGCTGGAGCACCTCCCCTACAAAGACAGTCTGAGGGAGCTGGGCTTGTTCAGTCTGGAGAAGAGAAGGCTGCGAGGTGACCTCACTACAGACTTCAGGTACCTAAAGGGAGCTTATAAACAAGATGGGAGTCAACTTTTTGAAAGGGTGCAATTGCAGAACAAGGGGAAATGTTTTTAAGTTGAAGGATTTAGGTTGGATGTCAGGAGAAAGATCTTTACCAAGAGAGTGGGGAGGTTCTATAACAGGTCGCCCAGAGAGGTTGTGGATGCCCCATCCCTGGAGATGTTCAAGGCCAGGTTGGATGGGGCCCTGGGCAGCCCGGTCCAGTATTAAATGGGGATGGTGGCAGCTCTGCCTGTGGCAGGGGGGTTGGAACTTGATGATCCTTCCAACCCAAGCCATTCTATGATTCTAGGATATGATCAGCTGACAGTAAATGAGAATTTTACTCTGAGTTTTACTAAAAGAAAAATATGTGGAAAAATCATGGTTCCTCCAAAAAGGAAGGAATTTAGCACCTATTATAAGCATAAGAAATAATAATATAATAAGAAATATAAGAAATATTAAGAAATAAGTTATCTACTGGAAAATTGATATCATTTGTATTCATTTCATATTGAGATATTTACTACCCCTATGCCAGAAAGCATAGGGGTACATAAGAACATTCATTTTAAGTTTACATAGAAAATAAACGTGGGCTAGAAGATACATATGTGCAAGTAATTCATGACATCAGAATATAAGAAGCTCGATGGTTTTGGACTCTTTTGGATCTCTGCCATAACCTGTCTCAGCTCCTTAAAGTCCCAGTGTCTTTCCTCAGAAGACAAAAAATGGATGACTTTATTAGGAGCCAGTTTTCCAGTAAACTGGTAAGGAGTAGATTTCTTAAATTATTTCACCATTCCGGATGAAGATACAGGATAATAAAACTAATCCAAGGCCTGTTTGATTAAAAAAAAAAAAAAGATTTTTAAAAAACAGTATATAAAAGAGGCTATAAAAAAATGTATTTTGAATAGAGACTTCAGTTTTGTCTCATCACTATGGTATATAAATTACTCATGGTAATTTATACCCACAAAAAAATATGTTCAAGGTTCTATTTTCTTCACTTTTTTGATGTCATGATTGAAATAAACCTAAGATTGCTTTGTAACACTATCTCTCTTTGAATTTATGCATGTGTCTCTTCTAGAGTAACAACCTGGTAACTGAGCCAAAGAATTTTTGAAGAAGTGGAAAAAAAATTGTTGTAGCAATTCTAGGCAGGCAGCAGCAATTTCTCATACCAGGTATTAAAAGAGAGTAGGCCAGCACTGAAGGAAGATCTGCATTCAGAAATCATTTATGATGAGTACATGTTGAAACGTACATGCTGAAACAACTGCAAAAAGTGATGCGTGGCAAGTAAAAGAAGTATTAGGATTATTTTCAGGTAAGTTACATCGTAATTAATTTGACAATGTACTTTGACAAAGTTCAGATCCTGGACATGGCTGTGTGCTGTAAACTTAATTTTTCCTTACATGGTTGATTAGATCACTGATTTTCCCTGTGTAACTCAGGTCAGATATTGTTCTCTGTTCTATTTACTTGACATACATGTAAAGGAGTTTTGGATGGTAACAAGGAAACCCTAAGTACATTTCTCCCATTTCAGAAGCAGAAACCAAAGATGGCAGCCTATTAGTCCATGACACTTATGGGAGAGTTAGAATATAATGCTTTGATTAATGTCACACAGACTCTGATTGAGCTTTCAGATCTTTTCGCCAGTGGCACCGCACTGTCAAACATATCTTGAAATATATAATACACTGCAGTGTGCTACAGGATGCTGGAAACTTTTCAGAGCCACAGATCTCTGACTGAACCACTCTTGCAGATTTAATTCAGATGAAATCTGAAGCACGAGCTCCTAGTTTAAGGAAGGGTGAACTGCATACAGATACCAAGACCTGAAAAACAAACAAGCAAAACCAACAAAAACAGATGTGGATCAGAAAGGTAGTGCCTTCAAGGGTGAAGGTCATGGCAAACAACTACTCAATGATTAGTCTCTCAGTCACGTTTTGGCCATTATTGCTATCTGTTGAGATGCAGTTAGTTCTAGAAGAGTAAGTGCAGTTGGTCATCCTTCGGTTTGAGGAATGGTTGTTTTCAAACATACTATGAACTAGTGCTTTGCATTCCAACATTAGTTTTTCCATGCACTCTTTTGCCAGAAAAAGAAAAGGCAGTGATTTATTGGCCTGTTTTCTGAGGAAAGTAGAATCTGTTTCCCCTGAGAATTTAGTGGGAAAAAAAATACAAGTTTCCCCCAAACCACTAACATGTAGTATAGCAAAGATAATGGAACTACGTCTATGAGCGTTAAACTTATGCTCAATTTCCAAGCAATCTTGGCAATTCTTAGTTATATTACTAAATTTTATTTTTCTCTTCTATACTCTGCTGACTATATTAAATAATGCTATTAAATCAATGCAATCTTTGTTAATGTGGTGTACATTCTTCCTGAAGAAGAAATATTAATGCTGCTAATCCTAAAATATTTTTACAGCAATTTAAGTTTTGGAAAGCGGAACAATATTTTAAGATCATAGAACATCTCTGAACAATCCATAAGAATTGATTATACTTGAACACTCCTGTTTTTTTTTGTTGTTTTTTGGTGGGTTTTTTTTTTTTTTTCAGTTGTTTGAATAGCCAACAGAGAAACAGTTAGATCTGTCATGATCACTTGGTGTTGAAAGGTCACCAAGATGCTGTGAGTGTTCCATTTGATGGGCTAGGCCATTGTGTGAAGATCGTTGTGGATTGTGGATAATTTACACGCACCTTTAAAGAGAACAAAGAGTATAAAAATTGAGACAAACTAAATCCCATGAAACGTACCAATCATCCCTACAGAAAAATTTGATGAAATAATCCTTGGTGCCTTTGTCATGAGTTGTTGACACTGCATCCTCAGGTAACTGCATTAAACTATATTCAGTGAGTACTATCTATTCTCCCCACGATAGCATTAGAAACAAAAAAGGTAAACAGTGTCACCTAGCAACAGGTGATGGTTTCGGGGCATAACTAAATTACTCCTGGACTGCCTAATGTTTTACTTGTGGCTAGTAGAAAATATATATCTTAAGGCTGGAGCAAGCATCATATTTAACTCTACTAAATTATACTTTAACACTCAAATGCACTAAGGGAGCATACTTGGACTCAAGTGAGGTGGCCATTTTTATTCCCCTATTCTACCTGTTGCTCTTAAAATTTTTCCTCTTGTATCTAGAACAGAAGATAGGTATTTACTATTGGAAAGAAAACAAAACCAACAACATGGCTGCAACATGCAAGAGTTACTCATCTCCCAACACAACTTATGCTTGAACTAGATAGGGAAACATTTTTCTTTCATAGTGGAAGCTTTCATAACTTACAGATATCTTCATTGCCTACATTTCAGTAAGCTTCAAGGTCTTTGAAGTGTTTTGCATAAAAATACATTGAAGTCTTTAAAATAGTGAAGAGGTCAGTGACAGAGACAAGTGTGTGAGGTGCAGGAGGTCCTCTTTGGCATCCTTGAATTCAAATCAGAGACAGAAACCTTCCATTCTATATATACCACAGGGAATCTTAACCTCAAAATTAGTTATTTGACCAAGCTAGCTCTTCCACTTTCTGTTGAGGGCAAAACAGTACAGCTTCTTTAGAGAAGGAGATTCAACATAAGAAAATAAACTGAATAAAACAAAATAAAGTGACAAGTATGTAAAAGAAAAAACTTATGGGAGACCTGGACTTCTGTAATTCCAGCCTTATGACCGAAGGGAACGGAGAAGGAATAATGACAGAAAACTGAAGTTACTGTAATGTCAAATTTCTAAGAAATGTATATTCTAAGAAACGTATACAAATGCCAGTCTGTGGTCACAGAAAAATGCTGACCATCAGTAAATCATAGAACAGAAGCATGATGGCTCAGGTTATCTACCTGGACTCACACAGGTAATTTGACACTGTCTACCAAGACAATTTCTACTAAACTGGAGAGATATGGAATTGACAAATGTACCAATCGATGGATTAAAAACTGACTGGATGACTGCACTCAGTTGTGGTGAATACCTGAGTGGCTGAGTGATAACAATGATTAGTCATGTTCCTCAGTGAGATTAACAGCACTCAAGAGACCACAGAGGACACTCAGCTGATTGGTGCACTAAAGGGAAGAGATGCCATCCAGAGGAACTGTGAGAGACTTAACAGATGAATGCATGCAAACCTCATGAAATTCAAAAAGGCCAAGCACAAGGTCCTACACATAAATAGGGGATATCTCAACTATGGATCTGTATACAGCTGAGGGGAGAATGGATTGAGAGCTTCCTCAAGGAGGTCTTTCAGGAGTTAGTATACAAAATAGGGGAAAAAAAAAACCACAAAATGATTGAAGAGAATAAGAGAGCTAATTTATTTGAAATAATGTGAGATAATACAGAACAATTGGAAATAGTAAATCAAAACAAGAAGGGGAGAAGAGAGAGCAAGTCCAAGTCCTTATTGGCACTCATGTCTGGCCTCATGGAAGAGCAGAAAGCTCTCTTCCATCACCTAGAATCAAAAAACACATAGGGAATACTGGAGACTATAGGGAATAGCACAGTGAAAAGAAACCTCTCAGCTTCTAGTCAGACTATCTGCCTCTCAGAAAGCTGCAACTCACATGAGAATAGCCGAGAAGCACAGGATCTAAGATGGGCAGCTCCTGGATATTGTGCTCCAGCACAAAATAGCCTCCCCCCCAGGTCACAGTATGAAATACTGATAAAAGCAGGACAGGTGAAAAAAGGGTACGGCCAGGAGGAGTAAATGAAGCAGTCAGTGATGACACACCTTTCCAGTTATTCTAGAGCCCTCCTGCTCTGACTGATTGACTTCAGCTATTCTGAAATTCCTGACAGCTGTAAGTTTCACTTTTTGAGAGCACAGAGTGACCAGGACAGAGGGACCCATTTTGCCAGTTGACAGGGACAGAAGGAAGGACACACACATCAACCAAAAGGATAAGCTTTACTGCCTCTTTCAAAATAACACAAAAAACCAGCAGAGGGTTGATAGAGTTAGGGTAGTATGATTAGATTATGGTTGGACTTCATGATCTGTAAGGTCTTTTCTAACCTGAGCTATTCTATGACTTGAGTCTATCTATCAACCATTGCCCTACTACTACTTGGACCATCATCCAGACCTGCAGTTGCTGGGGAGCCCTGGTTGCAGCAAGTATCTGGAGAACCTGTCCCAGCAACTGGGAAGTCCTACGGCAGCGTGTCCATCTGGTTTCCTCTGTCTGCTGTTGGATTTGCCCCCAGGCCAGGGTTCAAAGAGCAATTAAGGGAGTAATGCTATCTACTAGTTTTAGCGTACTACTAGCCTCTTTGGCATGACTGCCTACCAAGGCCCCCTGCAGCACACTTACACTTAAAGTGGTAAAAAACACTACAGCAAGATTCCCTCACGAACAAGGAAGATATCATACTACCATTACTACAGCACAATAAGCATTATAACACAGCTCCTCCAGATAATCACCAAAATATACATATACATCCTAACATAGAAAATTAACTATATCTTATAGGTACAATTAATTCTATTAATGTAAAATAAAATATAAATACCCTATATATACACTGCAAGATTATGATCTATATCCACAGGCCCTAAACGAAGGCAGACCTATATCAGGCCTCAGCATTACAGCTCTAAAAGCCAGTTTCATAGGATGTTTTGCCAACTAGGTCCCAAGAAGTCTCTCCCCACATCCACAATGGATGGTAGTAATTTACACACCTACCACCGAAGATAGTAAGTATGACTACACACAGGCCACTATGCAAGATAGTCACCACTTGCCACATCACACATGAACTTACCTGACCACAAGCAACATAGAAGCCTATTAAAATAAGGACACAAATAAACTACACAACCAAGAACACTAGTGTATATTCATTTTCTAAAGACATTCAATACTTGACAGAGAACAAAATTAGCCTTAATTATGACAGCAAAGACAACAGTGAACAAAAACAAAGATAACAACTGATAAGAAAGTCTCAACTATAGAGATAAAAAAAAGCATTAAGAACAAAATATGTAGTCACAGAGCATTACCAGAAGCAGATAAATAGAAAAACTCAGCACAATATGCTCATCAGTGACCTGAAAGAGAAAAAAATAAAAAACTCAACAAAATGGTTACTTGTACAAATCCAGGGGAGACCACCACACAAACCACCCTGCCCCCCCAATGGGGGGCATCAACCACACAAACAAACAACACTCCCCTAACACAACAGTAACTCTCCTATGGACTGTACCTGTTGCGATACTGCAGGACAACATACAGCAGTGCCCTATCCAGCCCACTCTTTATGCAGTCAATGATCAATTGGCCTCAGCTGTTGGAACAGGTGTTTTCAAACCCTGTTTGAGACAGCGTTGTGGCCTTAATTTGAGGCTGTTGTATAAGGATTGGATTTGATTTGTGCTTTTTTCTTTTGTTTGTTTTTTTTTATTTTGTGTTTTGTTTTGTTTTTTTTTTTTTGTTTCTGTGTCATTTGTTTTGTGTTTTCTAATTTTTTTTCTTTTAAGTTCCATACTGAGTGCACATGGTTAGAGTGGCCTTGTTGTATTTTGCAGTTCCTTGCTTTGATGTTACTTTTTTTTGAGTATGTTCTCTGTTTTGGGATCAGTTGGGCCTTTAAGCAAAAAGTTTTTCTCTTTTTTTATGTGCAGTTTCTGTTGCGATCATCTTTTTTGTTCTGAGGTTGCATGCTGTTATTTCTCTTTGTGGCTACCCTTAAAAAACTGAAGTCTTTAAGAATTGAAAGATATATGCACTCACTTAAGGTGTGGTTTTGTGATTGTATTTACTGTATTCTTCAACTGTTCTATCCTTATAGGATGTTTAATTCAAACTGCTCTTTATCAATGTTATCCTTGTTTTCAGTTTTATTTTGTAGATGAGTACTGGAGTTTTTTGAGTGTTTTTTTTTTGTTGTCGTTCTGAAGTAGAGTAACAACCTTTCCTGCTTCAATAAACATCAATAAATGCTTTTGTTTTTCCTTTACAAAGAGATAAAAATAATGGTTTTATCATCTTATTAACGTAAACCATGATTTGTTTCATCACCTATTTCCTAAACATAATAAAGGTGTCATGGAGTTATCTCTACCTGTGTCTGTGACAGTGGGGACAGCAGGGCCACTGGCTCAAAAAGGGGAGTGGACAGAAGGGAGAATGTTGATGCTTTATGGGCCGGTTCTGCCTGGTACTGTGACTAATGGGGCAGGGGAACCCTGGGGGAGGGGTAGGGAGATGGGCCTATAAACAGAACAGTGGCAACGATCTGAGAAGGAAAGTTAATTTACTAAATATATTGGAATCATAGAATTGTTCAGGTTGGAAAAGACCTTAAAGATCATTGAGTTCAACCACAACCTAACCATACTACCCTAACAGCCCTCTGCTAAATCACGTCCCTGAGCACCACATGTAAACAATCTTTAAACACATCCAGCGATGGTGACTCAACCACTTCCCTGGGGAGCCTATTCCAGTGCTTATCAACCCTTTCTGTAAAGAAGTGTCTCCTGATATCCAGCCTAAACCTCCCCTGGCACAACTTCAGGCCGTTTCCCCTCGTTCTGTCACCAGTGAGAAAACACCAACCCTGCTCTCGCTGTAAGCACCACTCAGATACTGGAAGAGAGCAATAAGGTCTCCCCTCAGCCTCCTTTTCCCCAGACTAAACAGCCCCAGTTTCTTCAGTTGCCCCTCATAGGCCATATTCTACAAGCCCTTCACAAGCCTTGTTGCCCCTTTTTGGACCTGCTTCAGCATCCAAAACTGAACACAGTACTCGAGGTGAGGCCTCACGAATGCTGAGTACAGGGGCAGGATTACTTCCCTCGTCCTGCTCATCGCATTTCCTGATACAAGCCAGGAATGCAAGATAACACACTATAATACAGTATTTTCAATAATTGGAATTGAGGCTAATAAATAAAATGAGAGAAGGAGAGTGTGTGTGTCTGAAACCAAAGACTTTACTCTGCACTGAAGGTGAAGCAGCTAGGGAGCACACGCACACACTGCTAGGAGCAAGAGAGACCCTCTGAACATGAAATCCTCCAGGCTGTGTAGTTCTTCTCTCCCGAGAGCCAGACATTTGGAAAATGGGCAGTCCATGGAAGTGGGGCATTAACTCTTTAACTCCCAATGCTTTATGTGATGTTATGATGTGGAATACCAGTAACAAAGATCATAAAGCCATGACAAAAGAATAATATGTTTCCTCAGTTTGTTGCTCCAAAAGTGCAGCAACAAGTGCATCCTTGTTCTGTTCCACATTCATACAAGTAAGGTTTCTGAAGGCTGTACTGGATAAGGTTGCATCTTACAGCTTTCTTTTTTTTAGATTGTTTTTAATTGTTAAGAATTATTCTTATGTTTTATTAAGAGGATTCTACCTTTATTTGCTCCTCAATTACATTTTCAGTCTTATCCCTCTAAATATTAACTACTCTTGTTATAGCTAAGTTAACTATTTTAGTGCATGATTTAACAACACTCTTTAAATATGTTTTTCTATTTTCCTTTTTTTTTTTTTTTCTCTTTTTCACTACTTAAATGTTGCACTATGATTCTTCTCATGGATCAGTGCACATAGGTAGATGACTTCTTATGCGCAGGTGCATAACTGTGGTTGATTCCAGTTGTTTTTACATTATTTCTCATGAAGTAAAACAGAAGTTCAGTGTTAATTTACTGCATCTCTAAAACCTCCGTGCAACGTAATATGTAGCATTAATCATTCCTGCAATCAAGTGAATCTATATTTTCTGCAGCCAACACATAAGTTCTGTCCCAGTAAATAAAAGACTTCTGTTTTTGTGCTATTCCTGTATGAGCGTTCTCTGAAAGTCAAAAAACGTCCTGGAACTTGTGCCATTTAGCATAAGCAAAAGATTTTCATCATATTTCTCAATTTCTATATTCTGAAGTTCTGTCGTAAACTGTAATTGGTTTATTTTATTTGCAGAACTTTTCTGCTTAATAGAATAACATAAACCCACTGCACTGAAATTGCCAGATCGTGGCCTGTACCAATGGTATAGCACCAGGTAAGAAGGAGTGACTAACCCAGGGAGCTCAGGTGCAAACAATGCACCTGATTGACTGAAAGGGGTGGACCCTCTTCACTTTCACTGAAGAGTAAGCACCTGAGGGAACAGCATCTTTTCATGTAGAGTTTGCACTTCTATTGAGCTGTTAGTGGTTGTTGGAAGGGATGAACCAATTTTCCTTCTTTGTTATCTTTTGTTGCTCTATAGTGTTTATATTCCATTAGAAGGCACTGTCATTGCCTTCTTTTTCCGTACATTCCTAAGTAGGAAAGTTTTGATTTTTTCAGTCAATGAGTGCTTAATGAGAAAGAATTATAAAAATGTGTGGTCACGGCACTGAATAAAGCAGAAAAAGTGCAACAATTTTCAGAAATAGAATGAACAGTACATGTGCATATAGAAACACAGAACTGAGTATATACTTGCATAGAGGCCCATGGCAAATACAGCTTGTAAAGTAAGTATTCACACTTGTGCTCCTTGCATAATCTGAAACAATAATGGAGGCCATAGTGGTATCACGAAGCGATGTTTATATTACTCCAATGATAAAATCATCAGTAGCGTAAAAAGAACAAAACATAATCACATATTAAAACTTGTGTATGTAGTTCTGAAATACACAGTTGTGTTTAAACTTTTTAATTGTTTACTTCTGTATCTTGAAGTCTGAATTTTTTCAATTTTTAAAGTAAAAAAAAAAAAGTTATAAAAAAGAATCAAAACAGCATCTGCTGTATCAGCGTAAACAGTAAAAAAACTTCCACATAATTAAAATGGCAAAACATTTAATACATATTCATGTTATAAAGTTAACTATTTGTTTTGTATCAGATGAGAAATTAGCTTTGCTTTATTTCCTTTTTCTGGTGGAGCACACTGTGGTAAATCATAGAATTCAGAGCCGTGAAAAGGACAGAAGAATATTGTGCATGTTTAAGAACAGGAGAGGGATTTTTTGATAAGCATTGTTTCTGCAGTTCTTATTACATCCTATAATGTACTACTTCAATGAAATGAAGATTCTATGACCTACTTTTAAGCAAAGATTTGAAAATCACAATGCAATACAGAAAATGCCCATTAGTTTATTCATAGTTAAAATTGTGCAGCATGTGACATTTTGATGTGCTATGGGCAGATTCCTCAAATGCATAAAATGCAATTGCCTACAGTAGAAAATATTTTCACACCAAATGATGAGGAGCCAAAAGACAAAATAATTCTCTTGCTGTACACTTATGCTTATTTCACCTTTACTTTAGCATACAGATAGAAATTAAACAGTTTAGCTGCAACTGTGAGCTGCACAGACCATCAGCATGCTGTTGAGTCTTTCTCTCTTGCCACATTTAATGCTCATCACTGTGGATGTTTTTAAACTAAAACACAATGCTTGTTTACAGGGAGACATACAGGAAAATTAGTTACAGATAAACCAAAGCAATGCTTGTTTATGAGGATACATGTGGGAAAATTAGATGCAGATTCACCAGAGTCAAGGAGATTCACTTCTGGAGATAGCAGTGCCATCTACAAATTCTGTAGCACCCAAAGGCTTCTGTCTGGTAGTCAGAAATAACCTTCCTGCCCTGGGATGTGGAAATCATCTAATCCATGTGAGCATAGATCAGAGTAGCTTTCTTATTCATGAAGCACAAAACCAAGCATTTCCAGAGTTGACCTCAAATTAGAGGGAGAAGGTGCCCCAGGCTGCATGGACACATGGAAAGCAGCAGCAGTCGCCATGTGAAGAATTAGGTGTGCTGATAGCAGCTGAGTTTTTGAAAGGAAGTGAATGGTTAGTAAGGCTGGATTTTGCTTTGCACATAAAGCATTGATATACAAATATAACGGCAGATATGTGGCACAGACAATTGCTCCGGCTCTACCTGTGTGAACCTGAGCGGCCCTGAGAGCCAACAGGGAACTACATGCAAGATGCATCAAGTCTAAATGAATCCCATTCATCCCATACTCGTCAGGAGCCAAGTGTATTGTCCTTGACCATGGCAGGGGGTTGGACTAGGTTATCCTTAAGGGTCACAAGACCATTCTGTGATTCTGTACTTCTGTGAGGTGACAAGTAATGAAGATATATTGCAATTGAAATTTACAGCTAAATCAAGTGACCACTGGATCATAATTGGTGAAGTGAGTTTACTACCTCCTCTTCTGTTGAGGTGAGTTCTTAGGTAGTTCTTAATGGGAACCAAATGCTAATGCATGCCAGGTTTCTCTAAGAGGGCTGCACAGCAGCAGAAACCTTTTTATTCTTTTGCTCTGGGTCAGAAGGAGCTCTGAAGAAGAGAGGTTCTGAGAAAACAACAGTCCTTGGTGGGTCATAGGAGATTTATGGAGCATAGGATGAACATGAGGGTCATAGAAAGGGAGGACAGAACCTGAGATGCTGAGATGACAACAAGAAGTGCAGGGAACATAAGTTCAGCAGAACTTAATGAAAGAGAGGTTTTGGGAAATGCCCAGAAGTTTTGAGCAGCCCTGTCAGAAAGCCCATCTTGCTAGGACATGGTGCAGGAGGAACTTTGCTGGCAAACTCTCACTTTTACTACAGTTCAGTCTAGGCTTCTTCCACAGTGAAAAGCTCATTCCTTCCGGTTATGTTCAAATAAAAACTGGTTTTCAGTTTAAGAAAGTGGTTTTAGTCTTTTGGGCCGCTTACTCTAAGGAGAAGATAGAAGTTCAGCAGCAGGCAAAGCTCTGCTGAGGCTGGGATGCCTTTACCCCTGAGTGACTTTGGACTGAATTTAGAAGTGCACTCAAACCTTTCATCTGGAAGAGGAGGAGCAGCAAAGAGCTGAGGGAGCCTTCATCCTCAGCTGTCAGAATTGCCTGCAATAAACATTTGTCTGTGACCTAAATTGCTTTTAGCTCCCGTGCGGTTCTTCTCATTTAGAAATAAAGTCTGGAAGATCAGAGCATTGTCTGAGCATCACTGACATGCTAAGGTAGCCTAGTTATAGCTTGCTAGCTTCTGGGTATGCTGCAGCAAGCATCATATCTACTCCAGCTGGCGCTAACAGAACTGCACGTGCGGATGGGATGGCCTCAGAGAAAGGCACTGCTCAAACTGCAGGCTTGCCCCTGGTCACCAGGCACTTCAGAATCCTCTACATTTTTTTTCCTCTTTTTCTTTTTTCTTCATTCTTTTCTCTCTTTTCTCCCCTCCCTCTTTATTTTACTTGCTTTTAGTTAATTTAATTAATTGCTTTGTACTTCCAATTATTGTGGGCAAGTGTAAGTTTGAATTCTTTTTAGATATGACTTCTTTTATATATTAGAACAAATAAATTAGTTTCCAGCTCTTTCAAAACCAGCACGGATAAAATCACATTTCTGCAGCATTTTGACTTATTTCTAATGAATTTTATCTGGTCCTTTTTTATACAGCAAAGCAGGGCCAGCCACAAAAAATGCAGCATTTTATCCTTCTGCAAATTTGGAGGAAAAAAATTACCTACTTAAATTTGCCGAAGCTCTAGCTTTTGTAACACATAGATGATTGACATAGTAAAAGGAGATTGCACAAACTTTCACTGATTTTCTACAGGACAGATTTATTCCTGGCATAATTCAAGTAAAGTTAAGGAAGGAGTCTGACTTGAAGACTCTTGAGTAGATTTCTGCAATTTACGGTTTACAAATCCTCCCTAATCCTTGTTCTTCCTATCAGTTACGGTCTACTAGTAGGCAATAAGTATCTGCCATGTTGCCAGAGTGAAGTTGTTTATCCAGTTTTAAGTGAGTTTGGGAGTCTGTTTGTTTGCTTTTACAGGGTGGGTGCAATTACAGGGGCAATAATATGCATGGTTACAGAGTAACTGCTCTGTGGATTAGACAACAGGAAATCCATCCATCTTCCATGTGTTCAACTGTTGCGGCTCTTACCTTCAAGTGAATGATGTCTCTCCAAAAATACACAGAAATTTATCCTTACAAAAGTTTGGGGTCAAACCAGATTAAATCATACCCCATTGTGCCTGTGGTATTAGCATGGCAGGAAGGGAGAATCCATTTTGACTTAACTCTATCATGATTTATGTCTGGGGAACTCCCTCAGCTCTCCCCTTTAGTGTTTGGACTTGAACATTTGGTATTATTGTCAGCACGAGATCTCTGTATGGTGGAGGATGTTGCTCTCCTCTATCATGAAACTCAATATTTAAGCAATCAGAGCTGTTTTTTCTGCATCAAGCAACAAATGGATTTTTATCTTGTTTCTGCACATTCGCTTATACACACTGAAGATAAATTTCCCCTCTCCATCTTCCTATTCTATAACATGTGCTTGTTGGGCATATGCGTGCAAATCCTGATTTGTCTTGTCTTCACAGACAAATTCTCTTTCCCAGCACTTTTTGGATCCGCAATCTTTTCTTCTGTCTACACTCTATCATTTGTTTTATTCCCCAATTTGATTTCAACTCTGATTTAATAGCTCTCTCACTTGCACCTGCCCTTTATATATATATATTTTTCAACTCTTTACTACTTGACCTTTCCTAGACCTTATTTAAAAGACTCATATTGCCCTTTCTATTGTTATATTGCTCTTTCTGACCTTCTTCCCTGGTTCTTCTCTAACCTTGCGGTTCACTCAAAGAAGAGAGGCAGAGGATGTGAGGGCAAGACAAAGCTGACACTGACTTCCATGAAACTCGATTTTGGCCCAACAAATTCTTGAAAAATAAATGGGAAGTAGTTGGAAGAGAATGAGAAGCCACAGAATCCTGGGATCAGAACCCAGAAGAACTGTAGTGTGCATATTTATAATCACCTTTGTATTCTTGTAAAGTTATCTGATCATTTTTTAAACGAGTTATATTTTATATATAACATGTATCAGACTGAGCAAAGATTAAATTGTGTAGATGTATGGATGTCAAGATTTGGCCCAGTTTTCAAAAAGATAATCTTTTTTTTATAATAAAAAATAACTTCCCTCTACAGATGTTCTACCACAGTTAGGGAATTCCCATTCTCAGTGTTATTCCTGCTGACCAGGAGAGATGTATGAATGGAGCAGTCAGCCACAGGAATGACACTGCATACAAAAATAATTGGAAAAAAGTTCTGTTACCACGACACATTTGTGTAGTAACAGCCAAAGATGATAAATTTTACAAGTTGGTCAGGGTTGAATTGGTAAATCATGCAATCAGTTATGGGTTAAATATTAGCAGAAGACACTCTCTGAAGAAAGGGCAGAGTTGATTATATTCTTTTGAATGATTCCCAGATGGCAACATGTGCTTTCCAATAAAAGTAATTATATAATCCACAAACCTGAGTTCCAAGTTAAAGGAATGGTAGTGAAAATTGCAGAGTAAGAATTGAGGACCATGGCCTTTTCTTTTTTTTCTCTCTCTAACAACAAACAAAAAACTTCACATGTCCTAAGAGCTGTTGAAGTGAAAAATTCTGATTTTAAGAGATTTCATACTTAATGCATTAACTATAATCTTTTCACTCCAGACTAAAATGCAGTCATTTTTGCACTTTATTGTGGTACTGTGATTTATATGAAGTGTTCCTTTTTCTATGGCTTGCAGTGTATGGCTTGGAACTGAGTAGCAGACTTTCAAAGCTGTTTGATGCTGTTACAGTAAATGTCTGTGGCATTGAGGCACGTTTACTATATACACCTTACTTGCATATTTCTGTAGAGCAGCTTGTCCCTTTTTAATGCATTCTTCTCATTTATTATTCTTTGAAGAACTGATGATCCTATATATTCAAAAATATTCAGGTTGTCTGTTCATCCCTCAAGTAGCAAAGACTGCTTGTAAACTATAAGACTAAAAATAACATATAGAAACTAAATAAAAAGCATGATTTAAAATTGTTGGGCTCCTAGTCCTGATTTTGACATTTCTTCTTTTGCTCTTCCTGTTATTTTGCAAAGTAGGGCTGGAATTCTCATCTAATCCCAAACTGAGATTTTCAGAGAAATATCAAATGAATGGAGCTTCTGGGAACTGTTAACATCATAACCACTTCAAAATGGAATTAAAATAGTCACGTTGCCATTCAACAGCTTCCATATTAAAGTTCTGAGAATTGCTTTTGAACTGCCTGGTTAGCTAATTAATGGACTCAAAGGTAAATGTTTGTCCAACAGTTAATTCCTTGATTACTTTTTCTTATTTTGCTTGTAACAGTTATATGAATCTCTGAGTGACTTCTCAGTAATGAATTTTACTGGCAAATGTACTTCTTAATTAGATGTCAGAAGTAGATGTACTGATCACATAGCAGATAGGGACCCCACTATACGCCTGAGCATACGAAGAGTTTTGATGGGTGCATAAAACTGTTATGGAAAGAATGAGAGAATAAGACTTCTAAAATCATACTTTAATTATTTGGCCTTATCAATATCTGGTGCAGACCAGATTTCAATCACAAGTCAACCAAAAGACCATAAGGCAGAAAGCACCACAGACCATTTTTCATCTGTTACCTCTTCTGATTTTTTCTTTGTAGATCACCCTGATTATGTTGTTATTATGACAGTTTTTAATGCCAGGAATAAGTAAAGAAAAGTTTTAAAAGATAAGGTTTCTTTTCTTAGAAATGTAGTTTGCTAAGGAAGCATACATGTTTCAAGCAGATCATACTGGGTGATTTATCTATTGTCAAATAAGTAAAAGTTATCTATTCAGGTCATTGTTGGTGATCTTGTGACTTCTGTATGGCCAGTGGAGAAAAACAGGCACCATCAGACCGCAGTTCATCAGAGTTGGCTATGGTGTCTAGGATGGCTCAGAGCTTGGGGATCTGACAATGAGATGAGCTTCTCTCTTGAGGTGCATCTTCTCCCCATTTCCCTGTGAAAAGCAACCACAGTAACTATCTCATGCTAATTTTTGATGCTTGCCTTAGGGCAGATGACCCCAGTAGCCCAGCTTGGAGCTACAGAGAGAATTTCCACAGCAGCCTAGAGCTGTGGAGACCAAAGGGTTTACCCTAAAGCTAAGGAGTCTGTAACACCACTGGAAGGTTATTTTGTGCATCAGCTGTTTGGAGAACATGTGTCCCTGTGGGCCTGGCTAAAAATCCCACCAACTTCTGGCATTTAGGAACACTTCATGTTTGAACTGATGCCTTCAAATGAAAAAGATAAATTAGTGGTAGTGCTTTTGAAGTGATATCATCTTCACCAGTCACAAAAATCCTGTTAGTTAGATGACAGAACTGCTTATATTTTTTTTTAAGTGCTGACAAATATATTTTCGAACTGAGATCAAAATGATATTATTTTCCCTTGAGTGCAATGATGTTTTATTTATATATATTTATTTTTTTAAAACCTCTCTGATATTTAAGGGATTTATAAGTTTTGCTTTGGGTTTGTTTTTTTCTTAGCACAGGTTTATTTTAATCAAATGTAAGTATTAACTATTTATTAGCTGTGGCCAAAAATAAACTTTTAGATCTGGAAAGCAAACACATTGTAAAGCTCTCACAGTTTAATCCTGGATTATGCAAACACTCAAATACGAGGAAGCTCATGTAAGGAGGCATGGGCCTGGGAGGGCCTGGGGCAGTGCTCCCTCAACTCCATTCTCAGACATCTGCAAATCTGGATCTGTGCTTAGGTGAGGGCTGCCCAACAGTTTACAGAACAAGAGCCAAAAAAAGCAAATGTACATATGTAAGCCCCTGGCAGCAGCACTGTTATCATTACTGGTAGCAGAGCTGGGACTTTGTGACAGACAATGCACATGGACCAGGGAGCTCTGCCCCAGGTGTTTCCAGTGCTGCCCCACCACCCCAGCTTATGCAGCAAATCTATGCCCTCACTTACCCATATGGGTCTCAACAGCTTGTATCCAAACATGGGTTTGGATACTGGTTGTCCCCTATCCCTGTCACATCACCAGTTTCTCCCAGCCCTAGCTTCTGCCCCTCTGTTCTGCCCTATATGGACTCCCACCACCATTAATATCTTAGTCTCCCATCAGCCCAACTCAGACTCTGCTTCTGTCTCTCCGTTTTCGACTTTTTGTTATTTGCTGGTCCTTTTTGTTAGTTTTTGTTGTTGTTTTCCAAGCAGAATGGCAGGTTTTGTTACTGTGTTCTTACCAAGTACCCACAGAATATGCCCGGGGATGCACATCACCTCACTTCCAGAAATTAATTGTAATACTAGCTCTGAAAAACCTGCTATTCTTCAGTAGGAGGCTTAATTAACCAGTAGCTAACTGTGTAGAGGAATCTCAATTCAGCATTCATTTAAGGGTTGGAGCTGCCCATGGTGTGTCCAGTCCATCAGCTCCTGAATTTATTGCCTGTATTTCTGCAGATCTGTCATCTAGTTGCTACAAGTCAGAACACTGAGGCACATTATGGAAGGACTCATATTCCCAAATTAAAATGTCAAGAAGTTACTAGTGGTCTTGGCTTCTGTTATCTGGGGCTCAGACTCAGGTACGTTAAAGAGATCTAATTTTCAGAAAGTGCTAGTAGCACACTTATAAAGCATTTCAAACAGAACATTCAAACATCAGAGCAAATACAGTCTTTGGGTTTGGAAAAGCTTGGCTTCAGCGTTTGAAGATGGATGTTTTCAGTTCTTAGATCTGTTGAAACACCTGAAAACATGGATCTGTCCATGGATCCAGAGGCCTTCTGTGGGCTCAGATGTTTCCACAGATTATTTTTAAAACACGCTGGAATTTTCCTGGTCCTGACTTTTAAGAGCTTCTTTACAGAGCTTAGAGAAACCAGTTCTGAAACGTTTAGTTGTAGTTTCCTCTTAAATGAGCATAACTATTCAACGGTATATTGTTCACAGTTGCCAACAGCAATACAGGCAAGGAAAGCAAAGTGTCATTCTCCATAACTGGATGATGAATTGAAAAACAACTTTCAGTGATCCAGACCACAAAAATACAAGACAAGAAACTGCCATTGAAAAAAGTGGTCTATTAAATTAAGATGCTACTAGGTGTCATTGTGACTCTGTGGGCAGCATGTCTGCCTTACTGCCAACTACTTGCGGGTTCAAGTCTCATACTGGGACCTTGGCTCCCATCCAGAGTATTGCAGAAATAAGCAGCGTGTGGCACTTACAGAGGTGTCATCCTTCAGAGGAAATGTTAAATCTACTGTCCTCCTGCCAGCTCTCCAGTTGGAAATTAAAGATCCCCCAAGTACCCTTTCAATAGAGTGAGTAATAATCTCAGAGCCCTGGCCAAGATTCCATCTCCCAATAAAAAGAATTTGTAATGGTTGGGACATATTTCACGAAACAGCAGAGGTCACATAAACCAATGGAAAAAAAATCATTAAAAATGTTGTGCCTCCTTTATGTATTTTTAACATAGAAAGTCACTTATTTGATTAAGTTTCAATAACATTTTTAAGCAGCTGCCATAAATTGCTCATACAGGGATATTCAAAAACACAAAAGACATCTTCCATTACATATTGTTAGCTAATTCCCACGGACATGTTTGAAAAATTCAGCTTAGATTTATGAAAGGTCCATGAAAAATATCTGATAGCACTGTATTTCAGAACAGCCCTTCAATGCAGAGCACCACAGCAGCATTTGTGGATTATTAAGTGTGAAAATGCCCATGAATGTTCTGCTACACTCTCAGCGTACCAAGAGGCGATGCATTTCCAATGTACTTTTGCACTGGGGACTGTTAACCTGTCCAGTTGGCATTCATATGTCTTTAATTCTCCCTCTGAAACATCTTCCACGTGGCAGGAATCACAGTGAAGTCATTTAATGGCATTGTGTGAATATTCTGCCAGTGCTGTATGTAGGTGTGGAAGAGATTTTTAGCATCCCTTGTGTGGGTTGACTGAAGCGGGTCAGGTCTGAACGAAATTCTCTATTCCCCTCGGCCCTGAAAAGGTAACCTGACATACAGCAGTTCAGTGTGCCAAGAGTCTGTAAACTGTTTGGGGACAGTTAGAAGAATACAACAGGCTGCAACGGTGAGCCGGACTTGCCTGTGTGGACTTTATCAATAATACACTTTATCGTTTTTTTCTTTGAAAACACAGAATATAGAGGGAGGGTCTGGATGCCAATGTACATTATGGAGAAACTGTTGTTTGCCTGTAGCATTGATCATCTGATTTTGTTGTAGTTTTTGTGGCATCTTTTCTCTGAGCAGAAAAATGACCTTCCCAATGGTGCCTAGATTCAGCAGCAGTCCCAAACAGTGCTGGCAGATGTGTGCCAAAGGTTTCCGATCACTGGCCACTCTTTCTCGTGAATATTTTTTGTTGCAGCTGTATGGGAAGGATTGTTGCTTCTTGCTCTTGCGTTTCCTCTTTCTCTCTCTTTGCTCAATAACCTCTCATGAAAATGAATAGTAGGAGCAGAAAATGGCTTCTCTCTCCTTTATATCTTTCTCATTTTGGTTCTGATGTTCATTTCTCATACTTCCAGTCTCAAGTGCTCTTCTGAACTCCTTACTTTGGTGACCTCCTTTCTTAATTTAATCTGGACAAAGCACCAAGTTGATTTCAAGTCATAAAGCTTGATTTGCTGCGTGCTCTTGGTGAATGCGAATAAGCTCCCTGGCTCCTTTTAATCAGCTATTATAATCATTTTTTTTTTTACTGCAGCAATTAGGTCACCAAAGCGAGTAGTCTCTTATGTTCTACTGAGTACAAATCTGTCCTCCTCTGACTTTCTTCATAATTTAATTATTAAAGCTTGATATCATTTTGGTTTCCATGTAAGGCAACCCCATAAGAGCAATTATATCGTTTCGAAGGCAAGGTTACTACTGTTAGAACCAACACTCTGAGGGGCTGATACCACGCTGTATATGGCAATAACACTACTTCTTGCCACATGTATTGCAACATTTGTCTACCTACTGAGCCAACAACAGCATTCTGCTGGCGTCCTCCCTGTAGCTGTGCACGGAGCTAGCATGTGCAGGGCCTGGTATCAATTAGTTAATAATTTAGCAATGGTTTGAAGATGTAAAGCAGCTGCTAAAAGCTAAGACATATTATTATGTTAACTACTTATTTTTGCATTTTACCTTTGCATCTTTTTGGTTTGTTTTGTTTCAGAAAAGCGTTGCATTATTAACGGCATTTAGCACCTCTTTGTCTTGACATTTAAATGTCTGAAATGTTTCAGTGCAATTACACGGTTTTGTATCACCTGAGGTACCTTCATCTGCATGAAAATTTGCATGTCTAAATTTTGTTTTAATGATAATCTTTCCATTAGCTGGTTTTAAAAAGATCTTCTGTTATAAGATCTTATTAATCCCGCAGGAGCAGCTTTCCAGATACATCATTTAAGAAGTTCGGAAAACACTTTTGGCCACTGGGCTGATTTTCAGTTCCAAATGGTGCTTTTCCTGGTTCCCTCTTAGTCCCCCTCGCCACCCCAGGAATATCTGATACTTCTGAGTCCCATGTTTTGAGGATCTGATTGGCACTCAGGTGGAGCTTCTAGGCAAAGTCAGAAATCCCCTATTTCAAGAGAGGCATGTAGCAAGCACAAATAACTGGATGTCTAGGAGGCACAGCAGAAGAATCCCAAATGCTGTTGGTCAGAAAAATGTATATCTTAACATTCACCTCAATACACTGTGCAAATTGCTCAAATGCAAATGCATTTAGTCTGATGCATGAAGACAGAATCAGATCTAAGTATAGCATGTTGAGAATAATGGGGCCCAGATCAGAGTAAGCTATGGAGGTGTTGCATTGCACATTGATAATAAATAGCAGTTTTTCTAGAAGATGAAATGCAGCAATTGTGCCATCATATTTAAGAAGTTGATTTCCTCTTTCTGTAGAACTGGATGATGAAAGCAAAACACTTTGAATCTGCACATATTGCCCTGCCCCAGCAATGGGAGTTTGTTTAATGGCTAAGATGACTTGTAACAAGATCTTCTCTTGAATTTAGTTTAAGTTCCAATAACCCTCAATAAAGAAACTTAAAATGATCTGTCTCATTATCTTCACAGACATTATAGGCTGGATATGTCAAAATTCCTCTAGTGTTATAAATCATTAGATACCTTCAAGCCTGTCAGAAACACACAATTTGTGTAACAACACTCTGTCTCCTCCTGGAACAACTAATTAGATGTCCCTTTTATATGTACTTGCCGTGTCCTGCCTGTAGCTATTAGGACACATCACAGCACTTTCAGTCAGTGTGAGGGCACAGAAGTTGGCTTCCTGGAATTCCATCAGAATAAAAATAAAGTTGTTCTTAATGTGTGACACATCATTCAGCGTGGCTTGTTCCAGACACTCTGGGAGAGGAAAATAATGCATACGTTGTCACTTGGGGCTATGTTGTGCAATATGGAACTATTTTAGAGCTCAGTGCTTTTGATGAGGAACTGCAGCTAATCCTATTCTCAGGTACCAACACTGAAAGAGTGTGACTAATGTGAAAATCATACACAAAACCTGTGAGCCAGTTTCTGCAGAAAACAACGATGTTCACAAAGCTTTGCCATAGGCAGTGGAAACTTCTGCTCTGCTGCGCCTGAGGACTGCCTGCACCACACAAGAGGTCCCAGATCTCCCAGCAGGAAGCACCGGTTTTGCCCTCAGTTCTGATCCTGGCAAAGGCAGTGTTTGCACCTGGCAGAATTGCAGGGCAGAGCACGCTTTCCAGAAACATCAGGGTGATCTTTCTGGGAATTGTTGCTTTCCCCCAGCAATGCTCTCAGCCATTGGCTAGTAAGAATCCAGTGGTAGAGCTGATGTCTCAAATGAGTCTTCAGCCTAACAAGCAACAGTATAACAACCATTAAAGTATAGAGCTAGCAAGGAAAAGACGCAGAGATGTCCAAGTTCCTTACATTGTTAATAAGAAACTAGGTAATAGCTAGGTTTGCACATGCCAGAGTTGTTAATAAGCAGACATAACACCAGAATCATGAATTTATCCTGTAGTAAATAGTATCATGAATTTATTAGCATCTAGTTCACATGCCTGTTCCTTTCAAGACTTCTTTCCCAAGGCTCCTTTCAGCTGCTATGGGCTCTGCATACCCCTCCCAGGTCCTTCCCAGCCAGTATCACACATCTGCCATGAACCTACCTCAGTGTCAGCAGCAAGAGCAGCTGGCAGGATTCGTGCATGTTTGCCCTCTCTTTCCAGTCTGTGTATCAATTCTGCTTCAAGTCCATTCTCCAGCCTGTGCTGGGACTTCAAAGCTACAGTCTGATGCACTACATTGATTTTGCCTCCAGAGACCATGAGGATATTTGCTTTCTCTGGGAATTTTATTTTATTTTTTTTTTTACTGTAGCAGAAAATAAGACGTGGGCATATATAAACAAAGAAATCTGGAAGAACATGTGGGACATCAGACTGCCAACAGAGACTTTTCCTGCCCTATTTCCACTCTTTTGCCTCTTGAAACTTATCCCTAGAGCCATAAACAAAGTAAAGAACAAGAGCCAATATTTTCCAAGGAACTCTCATCCTGCGTCTTATTGTGCTGTGTGCCTTGGTGTGCAACTTTATGTAGAGCAGAACCTTCATTTGCCCTTAGAATTCAATTGCTCCCCAACTCCCCAACTCCGAAGAAGTTTGAACACAAATTTTTATTTATTTATTTTGCAGCTGAAGCACATAATGATGAAAAAAAAAAAAAGGGAGAATGTATTGAACTGAATACAGATCAACTTCTTAAAGAAATCACTCTAATCAAGCAGCTGCCTCTAACATGAGGTCATGCCACAATGTTTCCTAACATAGTGAATGCAGTTCTGATGTACCTTTATGAACAGACTAACTATTAAGATCATAATATAACTGGATCCCTACACTGGCCTCTCAAGGCAGTGTTCAGACATGGGTTTGTTTCTGCTTCAGCCAGATCTTAAATGGAATATCAATTTCTAATCAGTTATGTCTGGAAGTAGCAGATATACAGTGAGATTTTTTTTTTTCTAGTGATATATGAATATCATATCAATAGTATTCAGGTTGAAGATAAATGACAGAAATTTTTGATACACCAATATTCTTCACCAGCTTGATCTATCATTTTTAACGTCAGTTACCAAGGCTATGACATTTGTTTGTAGAAGGTCAAGGGTATCCTTGAGGTATGGATCTGAGTCATATATATGAGTAGAAGTTCAGCAGGAGGAGAAAGGGAATCCTTCTGAGGTTGAATTGCAAGTGCTTTTTTTTTTTACACAAGGAATTCTTAAAGAGCATCTGATTTTTATCATGACTGTGGCACAACAATAGGAGTAATGGAATTAATTGTAATGGCAATAACCATGATAACAATAAAATGAGAGCAGTGCAGGAAAAGAGAAAGGAACAATTTTTGTTCAGCAGATGGGTACACTTTTTTGGAGCACTGTTAAAACTTTTAGGCAATGAGAGAAGGTGATTACTACTAAACTTCAGCATTTCCTGTCAGAATATTCATTCAATAAGGTACATTTTCTACTGTGATAGCTGGAGAATTACTCTCAAATTAAATTAAATTTAATAACTTGTTTCCTCTAAGTTAATTTCTACAAGCTTGTCCATGTCAGTAAACTTGTCAGATCTGCTTGAGTTTTTGTCCTCCTTCAGTCAGATAGCAAAGAATTACAGGTATGCCTCAGAGTTCAGAGCACTTTCTTTCACATGCATTGTGTTTGGATTGTCTTACTCTTAAACAGTGGCTTTGGGAAGAGATCAAATAAAGAAAAAGGACAACTAAAAGATTCACTTTTAATGTTTTAATTAATGTTACATTCTTTGACATAGAAGGTTGCAGATTGTCTGGCTAACAAAAATTGAATAGAAATCAAGCATCAAGATTGAGGAATTAAAAATGTGGACATCACTGATGGATTATGATAATATATATTTTTTATCCGCGGTCAAGTTGTGCTTTCTTGTAGTCATCTAAGAAAGTACAAAGTTGCAACTACAGAATGAAGGAGTGAGGGAATTCCAGGGGAAAGATGCTGCACTATTTTTGTTAGCTCGTCACATCATCAGAGGGTATGGTATCACCTCTGGTGGTGTTAACCAGTTTGTGGGGAGGAATATCATCAGTGCATTGCTTTTTCCTCCCATCATTTCATATTCAAAGTAAATTCTCCATCAAAGCTTGACAGATCTGAAATGCCTCCGTGGTGATAATAATGCTCTTTTCTTTCTAAACTTTCAAGGAATATTTTTGTATTTCTAAGACATAATTAAAGATCAGTCAGAATTATTCATGTGTTTGACTGGATTAGGTATATAATTAGTCCTCCTAACCCTCCCCAATATATCCTTGTCTTTAGCCGGGTAAGCCAAGTAGGTGCTGTCATTATACTTTCAGAAAACAACACTACCATATTTACTCTCATCCTTTGCTCATCCTTTGATAGCTCTTTATGTTTACTTTCTGATTTTTGGCATGCAGCCATTTCCTGTCCTAAAGGGAATGACAACCAGAGATAGTAAGAAAAAGATGACAGGAAGAAAACAGGCTTGTGAAAAAGAAAGAAATTCTGGATGGTAAGAGTGAAGGTTTAAAAGAAAATAATAAAATACAGCAAGGCACAATAACACACTTACAACATTGATTTGAAGATAAATGCAAAACCTTCACATTAAAGATATTGAACAAATACTGTAAGACAAAGATAGATAAAGAAGAAAGGAGAAGGACAGCAATGGAGAAACTCTGTTACATTGTCACAGGCTTCTCTCACAGCACATACTTTAAAGGTGGCTGCTTGCTGCTCATGAAATAAATATCAAAAAACATGCCTATTTCTGAGCAGAGAGAACAAGAAAATGTCTGAGCCCAGAGTCTCTTAGGAGACATATCTCAGCCATGGTGTGTTTGTTGAAAACATAAGGAGTATTTGACAGAAATTTTCAAACACATTTTTTTAATCAAGGAAAACCAATTCATTGAAAGCATTTTTTTTTTTTTTTTTTTTTTTTTCCACCCTGGAAATATTTATGCCAGTTATAAGGTATGAAATTTCTGGTGAAAGTCAGAAAATGCCACCTGCTCTACACAGAGCAACCTACATCCTGGAGGAGTATCTAATTTCTAGGTGCCCATGCAGGGATGTGTTAGGAGCTTCTTTTACATTGCATTTTCAGCCTCTAGGTTATCTTGATTTTGACTGGGAATGGTTTAGAAATCATTAAAGCTTTCACAAGACATGAAAAATACTTCCTGTCCTCTTCTAATATGAAGATGCCTATATCACCAAATAAAATGATCCATAATGGCTGAATATCTTCATTAGTTAGGTTTGTTATTGTGTAAATAGCAGAAAAGGCGTGGAGGCTCAAACATTCAAAGGTGGCAATTCCATTACCTACTTTCCAGTAGAACATATGTTTTCAATTTAAGCAAATTTTACCATTTCCCAACTGCAAATTGAATGACATACAACAAAAACTGTTTTAACAGCTTTAGCATTTTATAGACATTACAGCCATGCACCAATCCTTTACCTTAGGAAAAAGTACAAATTACAAAGAGCTTGCTATAAAAACACCTAATCACTAGCCCCCAGCTGGAAGCTGTATGGCCTACTGCATCACAGACCAAACTAAGACACAGAACACATGGGCCTTTGTCCTTGAAGATGCTTTGCCCTCTTTGTTTCCTAATCTATAAAATGGGGCAATAATACTTATCTGCTGTGTAATTGAATGCTTTGGAAATAAGAGCCGGGTGTTTTCTGGAGAGGGGAGATCACTTCATATTACTAACAGCATGAGTAATAATAAAGCAGTGTAACAAATGCAGAAAATATTTAAGCAAGTTTTGGTGAATAAACTCAAAATACCAAGACTGTACATGTACACTGTTACCATGTGAATGTAGTGACAGGTTCTAACTTTGGGGTTCAATTAAGCCCAGAGCTGGGCTTTTTCATAGTAAATATGTTCCAGTATCCAGACCTGAGTTATTAACATAGCAACATCTCCCTTAGCTGGACTATGATTTGCAGTCTCCATTTATACTGAGCCAGACATTTTGATGTACTTTTGGGGCTCATCTGCAGTCACTTGGCAGATACTGAGTATAATGGCAAAATGCTACCAATAAAAGAATGCCAAGATCACTCTCTTTCTCTCTCTCTTTTTTTAATTTTTTTTAATTGTAAATGTGTAAATAAATCACAGATTAAAAAATTATTGTGAAAGCTTGGGAAAATAACTTCTTTATTCCAGATTATTGATAAAATCTTAGCTCCCTTAAAGTCTCTTGGAGTATTTTCATTGATTTGCCAGGGTACAGATTTCAGAATGGACTTTGGAAGAATCAGATTAGAAACAGCTACTTTTCTGATTTCTCATATTTCACAATGGAAGATGAGAAAGGACATTTGGAATATTGAAGACACTTAAGCCAGCGAAGAAGGATACAGTACCTTATCAGTAAACTTGTTAAAAATTTAAAAATTGACTCCTTGGAAAATGTTATATCGCTGGACACTTACTGTTAATTTCTCTATTAGTTCTAAGGGATCCAAAGCACAATCTGTGCTATCAGTTAAAGGTATGTTTGTATACACTATACTCAGTGTTGTATCAATTCTCCTTTTAATGCGTATGCAGAAACTTATACCAATATGCACCTCCATTGATACAGCAAGAGCTCAGTGGCTTCCTGTTCTCCTGAGGCTGCTGTGTGTTCATCTTCTTACTCCATGCTCCCACTGACATAATCAAAGCAACTTTATTTCCCAAGGAGGAAATCTCCCTTTCTTCTCTTCTAGCCAAGGCATTCCCTGTGGACAGTGATTTGGACAGTGATTTGGACAGAAGCATCTATTGTCTCGGCTGTCTTCTTTCAGGGAGGAGATTAATTGCTTCTCCCACCTGAATGAATGACAGAGAGCTTCTGTCCTCATCACTGTGGTCCATGACTGCGCGGAGATCAAAAGCATTTCTGCTGCAATGAGCCATATTCTGCTGCCCTCTACCATACTGCAGTTTAACCCCGTGGGCTGATGTCAGTCCCTATGCACACGTTCTTATTCTGATACTAAATAGGAATCATATGATCCTTCTAAGAGATAGGCTCTTATTTCTTATTGTTGTTGAGAGGCCAACAACAGATATATAAAATTACTACTATTTGGATAAGCTCTACTTAGTAAATAGGAAAGACCTCAAAATATCTATGAAATTTTAGTTTATACACATACATACTCTCACACATATATATGTATTCAGGAAAAAAAAAAAAAAGTTGCAATGATCTTTGTAATCATATACCATTATGCAAATCAGTTTCTCCACAATTGTAACCACTGTTGTGTAAGTATCCTGTGGTATTCAACTTTCTCTAAGTGCCCCAAACTGCTCAGAAAATGGTCCACCTGTTTGTTCAGTTTTCCTCTTCAGAAAGACTGATTGGGATAATTGATTATGGGGGCTGATGAAGAGGGCGGGAAGATGAGGTCAGTTAATTGCTGCCTGGGGAAGAGGATGTAGGAGGTCTCTTTTGTTCCAAGATGAGGGCCCATTTGTAATAAATGATACACAACAGAAATGCTGAGAAGACACTCATTTAAGACCCTTTCTACACAAGATAAACAGATGTTCTCTGTGATTTATGGGTCTGGGTTTTTGAGGTCTACTATTGTAAAATGTCTGTGCAACCTGGGCTAGGCATCACAAACAAATGTAAATAGATATAGCAGGACTGGATGTGCTCATTCTGTATTAACAGAATAAAACTGCAAGTACCCAAACTGAGTATAAAGGTATATTATACCTTTCAGTTCTCCTTTTACATTACTGAAATGTGTGCAGACCTCACACACTTTGAGAATTTCCTCAGCCAGTGCTTTCTGGAAGAAAACAGCCTTCATCCTGAATACTGCTGTCCCATGGGTTCCCTGCCTTCAGATTACAGAATATCTCACATCTGTTCTCAAACTCGCCAACTCTAATAAAATGTATTTATTTCAAGCTTTGTTGATGACTAAAGAAAAAATCCTAATAACTATTGAAATGGAAATCAACAACTGTTCCAGGCCACAGTAAATGGATTTGAGGAGTTAGTAACCTGGCACCCCTGAAAACATCTTCTATGTAATCTTCTGGGGGGTTGGAGATTCATGATCCTTGAGGTCCCTTCCAACCCTGGTCATTCTGTGATTCTGTGTAACACCCGAAAAAATGAGCATATCTGGGAGCTCTTGTGTATGTGTACTTGATTATTGAACAAAGGCAAAATTTATTTCTTTTTTTTTTTTTCCTTCCTCTTTAAAGTAAGAAATTACAGAAGTACCAAATGCAATCTCTTTTCCTCTCTCTCTCCTCTTCCTCTAGTATGTGTCTTAGATGCAAATACAATTTACAGAACAGAGGACAGCAAATCATCTGTACTCCAAACACTGTTGGTTTGAGGGAGGAAAAGGAGCTTTAGAATAGCAGTCCCGAAGCAGAAAGGTCTGCTCAACAAAACCATGAGCAAAATAACCTGCTGTATGTTTCGTATTGAAATGTATGCTTTTTCTTTTCCTGCTTTCAATGAATGTTTGGGGGGGAAAAAAAATCAAGACAAATTGGCTTTGAAATTTGGCTGGGGAATATTTAACATGTTTTCACTTATGTTCAGATGCCATGGCTAGAAAATGGTATTTGTAAATGGTATTCATATGACATACCTCTCAGCTCCCTGCCAAAAGTCTCTTATTGTATGTTTTTTGTATAAGAAATGTCTCCATTTATCTAAAACACCAAGGAAAATGTATATTTTCAGACCTATTTTCTCCCCCTCCCCCATCTCCCTTCCCATAAGCATAATTAGCTAGCAATCAGGTATAATAGCTAGACATGTAAATGCCTTTAGTTTCAAGCAGATGCAAAAAAACAAGGTTGCACACAAAATCAAGCCTTAAGGATTAGTCTTTCAACATAGGACACAAAGGCTGCCTTCCCCTCTTCTCCAAATTCATCCCTCAAACGCTGATACTTCTCTCATATATAACATTTAATAACATACCCACATCCCAACCCCTATGCTCTATAATGCAAAAACAATGTTGTGTGGGCATCTATCATGAATCACTTTTGGCAAACGGGAAACAGCATACAGTGAAGAGAAAATTAACTGGAAAATAAACCTGCGATCAGAAGAGCAGCAGAAAAATTGAGATTTACTTTGAGAAAAAGTTGGGGAACAGATTACTTTCTTACTTAGAGGCACTAGGTTGTTTTTCTAGTTACAAGACAAAGATACAGCTTTGGGAATAACCTCTGTGTATATCAGAACACATGTAAAATGAGAAATGGGGAACAATCCACAAGGATTTCTTGTTTTCCAATAGCCAGTGTATACGTTACTTGCCTTTGTCTTCCATTAAAACTGAATCAGCATTCTGAACTTACAGGTAAAAGATAAGGATCTTCTCCTGGACAAATATTGTTACATAAAGATTGTGAATGATGATTCAGAAATGTCTTCCCTCCCAGATCATCTGTTGATATTTAAGCTAAAATCCTGGGTGGAGTTAATGGTTCAAAGTATAGATAGACATTCCCCAAGGGAAGGAGTTGTGAACACAGGGGTAGTAATGTGGCCTTCATGAAAATCAATCTAATCCTGCAGCTGACAGTGTGTAGAGTTGCTGGTTTGTGTGCAATAGTAGTTGAGAAAAGAAATTATTGAAGCTGTTCAATAGCTGGATTACAAGATTTTCCAGTATGAAAAACAGGAAAAAAAAGAGCACCCTTATTAGGCTATAAAATAAATATAAACTACTAGCACTGTGACTAGTCAATCTGAGATTATGGTCAGAAAGGTCATTGTGTTTTTCCTAGTGGTTACAGATCATTAATTTGAAATAACTATTCTGAGGGCCTGGATAGGGTCCTCACCATTTAGATAAGTCAGCCAGCTTTCCAGAGACAGAAGAAAAATTAGTATCGCGCAATAAATTATCTTTCCTGTCAAGTTTTCAGTCTTGAGCAGCTGAAGTTCCCACCTCAGTGCAGATGCATTTCATGGCATGGAAGCAAGCTCCAACTTGCCCAGTGTTCAGTTAAACAAGTGCAGGAAGGCCAGATCCCTCTAAGATCTGGCATGCCCATACTTAATAACGTGTTTAGATAGCAGTGATTGCAGCCTGTCCTCTGTTATGCTCCTCAACTGCTGCAGAACCAGAGCCGTTCCAGGAGCAAATGAGAGTGCTGAGTACTCTACAAGGGAGTAAACACTGAAAACATGCTGTTGCCTGCTGTATAATCTACCCCGTCTGGTACTGAGGCAGATTAAGAGGGTTTGCACAGTGTGTTGTTCATCTGGCTCTGCCAGGTTGCCAGCAAGAGGACAGTGCTCCAGCTCCCAGGCCATCAATGCTGATGCCTTCAGCATTGGAAAGTTAGATTTGCCATCTTTACACTTTCAGGTTGGCTCTCTGTCTCTGAAAAAAAAATCAGCCCGTCTCAGCATATGAGACTTAGCACAGCATAAACCTGCAGATCCCTTGGCTGGAATGGCTCTTCTTCAGCATCCTGAAACTTCTGTCCTGCCATCTCACATAATGTCAGCTTTGTATACTGCAACCCCTTCTTAACATCCTTCTAACTCAGTTTTCACTCTGCCTTTTGAGCTGTATTTCCCAACGCTACTTGCTGGAGGCTATACCTCTCACACTGAGGCCCAGACAGAATCTTCAAGAATTTCTGAACTAAAAGGCTGTGCAAGTTGTCCAAGAAACTAAATCCTTGAAATGACAGCAGTGAGTTCTACAGTCATTTGCTTTCTCTCCATGTATTCAGCATGTATTTCTCACAAAACTGAAACACTCTGTTTGTCCTCATGAGCCTGGCAGCATGGAGGCACTGCCAGGCTCTTCGGAAGAGCACTCTGCAAACATGCCTATAAGTCGTCTCTGCTTCCCCTGAGCTCCTTGCCCTGCTTTGTGTGAATAATCTACGCTTTCTTCCCTCTGCCACTGATGAGGCTCTCACTCTTTGAGAGCCAAAAAGCCACCCACTGAGGCTTTCTCCATTAGGCCATAAATACTCTTGAGCTGCTGGAATCTGTTTTGTAAATAGACAATTAAAATGAAGAAGAAAGAAAAAAAAATCTCTGTTCAGCTTTGCATTGTGAGAGCCCAAAGACAGCTGTCTTGAGGGGCTCAATCCTGCACATCATGAGAAGCTTCTGAAAAGCTCTGAGCACCTTCATCTGTAAAGAGCTTAATTGGAGATAAAGGTAGTAAAGCACCTTCAGCACTCTCACTGGATGAAGCCATGTGTTATTGGGACTCCCACTGATTTCTGTCATCAGAGCAATTGGTTTTGAGAATAAGTAAAGAAAAAAGTATCCCACTGACACCAGTGGGAATCCTGGGCACATACAGGGAACAAAACGTTATGGTTGAGATCGTCTCTGGATATGAGAACAGTCTTTTATTCTGCTTATGCAAATTATATATACAAATTATGCAAATAATTACCAAGTTAGTCTGGTTGACTGTATAATAATAACAATAATAATTATTACTGTCATTACCAATGTTGATACTTTTTGTCACTGTTGTTGTTATTCACATTTATTCCAGTGGTGCCTTGGGGCCAGCCAAGAACAGCGTCCATTGATGTTGCATGCAGAAAAGCAGTTGCTGCCCCAAAAAGTTTCAAACAGACCTAAAAGGAAAGACAGGGAGGAAGGGAGCTTGGGAGCAGAGCACACAGCTGGGGACGACTCAGCTTCCACCAGCATTTGTTTCTCAGGTTCAGTGGGAGATAAGAGTGCTGGGGAGGGAGCAGGGCAGAAAGCCAAGGCAGGGCGGGTATGGAAGGACAGCGGAGAAGGGAGTCAAAACCGGCACTTATGCATTTCTTTGGAATTTTTCTACCAAGACCACACGGGTGTTAACATCCTGGTGTGTGTGACAGACGCATCCACTCCTTGGATATGGATGTGTAGGAAATCCATGGGAAGTGTCCACCCAGCAAAGTTGTATTTTTCTGACTTGGATCAGTGCAGAAATCCCCTAATTGCCAGGTCATGCTTCTTCTTGCATGGTCTGAGATTTCTGGCTGCTACTTCTTTGCCTGTAAGTACAGCATGCTGATTCACGCTTATCTTCAAAATAAGCGTGCTGCAGTGACAGCAAGGCTTCTCTGAGCCTGTTGTGTTCACACCTAGAGAGAGAAGCAAAGAAAAAACAATTAATGACGGTGAGAACTGATCTGAAGCTTCTTCATTCCTTTGTCAGATTGTTCCCAGGTGCTTACTGACATGGAGAACAACTTGTTCCCAACCACCGCTCCCTTCCCAAAGTAATTTCATTGCTTCTCCTGACACTCCAGTAGCTTCACCAACTACTTTTGTGGTAATAAATAAAACAGGCAGTGACCTGTTCTCTGAGCTTCAAGGCAAGCAACACGGCCCACACACCTAAACTCTGTGTCAGGATCCAAGCCTCATCCATGCTGTGCCTGGCAGAGCACATCGAGGCAGGAATAGGCTGCACTGTCGCTTTGACCTTGATCTGTTTATGAACAGAGCCACTAAATGTGTTGCCTTTGCCAGAGGTCTGCTGCTGTTTCTCCTTCTTGCCATTTTCAGAGTGCTTATTCACTGTTACTTGGAACAAATGAAAGAAAAACCCATGCAAGTTATTTGTTCCCCCGAATAATTCAAGGAATGATCTCATTACTTGAGCTGTGGAGATAACTGAGCAGTCTTCTTGCATTTTGCTACAAGTACACGCAACATCTAATGGCTTTTCACCAGCAAGGCTTTCAATTACAATAATGTAAATCCAGACAAACTCCACTGAAGTCAAGTCTTTTATTCTTGATACACACCCTTATAATTTAAAGCACTGTAGCTTTATTGAGCTGGAAAAATAAAGGAACTTTTCAAATGTCAGAAGTTTGAATTTCTCAAAGTGACATATGTGGCTATGATTTCCTGTGTGAAGTACAAATTATCAGAAATGTTTCTGCAGAGCTGAGATGCCAGAAACCAATTTTTTTGGTCTGCATTTCTACAGTTATTCCTATCATGTTTTAAATTTTCGGAAGATAATAAGGATGAATGAACCGTTCCCTTTATTTTTCAGTCTCTCTGAAAAATATTTTTCAGTCTTCATTAACTTTTGTCTTCTCTGTTCTCTCCTCTGTTCTGACGGTCTCTTATTACTGCAATATGAAGTCATTTATTACCAGCTTGAATCAAACTTTCAAAACTACACTGTTCAGGTGGGTCTTAAGTTAGGCATGAGCTAGACTATTCAAAATACATCATCATTTGATTGCCTAAGAGCATTTAGAGTGAGAGAAATGTGTAACAACAGTTTTTTTTCGGAAAAGATTTCCCACAATCAGAAAACATCTATTTATTTGTGTTAGTAGGATGTGGGGAGCTCACAATTGCATATCGTAACCTGCCATTCTCAAAAGTCCCAGATTTGTTTTGGAAGACTTTGTGTCAGTCATGGGAGGGATAAGACGGATGAATATGAGGAAATAGTTGAAAGTTCTGAATAGCCTTGAGATGACAGATATAACAGGACAATTGTTTAACAACTTCCTTTCTACCAAGAGACAATATTTCAAGCCCCTATGAAATACAATACAGCATACAATACAAGCACAATGCAATAATGCTTAGCAAATGAAATAATTGGGATAAGAATATTTGGATAGCTGGCCTTATTCTCTTAATTTTTACTTTTCCAGAAATGTTGGCTAGATTTCTGCTTACAAATGTCTTAGTTAATTTAAATCTTTATTGCTATTATCCCTGACTGAGCCTCCTGGTAAGTTGAGTAGGTTTCCTAGTTCCACAGAATAGTTTTGCTTACTAGAATGTTATTTATCTTGGCCATTAAGAAATTCTGTATCTCAAATAGACCTTTTCAGATTAAAAATGCAACATGTGAAAGAAAACTCCTTTGAATAAAACGAGCAGAGGAAATTCCAGGTTGTCAGATCCCCGTAAAATAGGAAGAAATCCATATTCTCTACATTCGTCCTGTTGCCACGGATCTCTTCAATAACAGTTTGTACTTAGTGATGAGGCAAGGGGCAGAGAAAGAAAAAAGCATTCAGTAGGTGCATGATTGAGTTGGTCACATCTCCAGATCTCAGTTTGGTCAGGGAGTGTCTTGGTTGCATGTCTCGATGCCATTTCTATGTCTTCTATTAATCCCAGTTGTACAGTTGGTTTGAAATACGATTACGGATGAAACAAGATGGAGTGTCAGAGCAGATCTATCATTATATTCCTTACAGTCTAGGCATACGTACCGCAGGCCAGAGGTAAAGAGGTGTAGCCCTGTCCTTTATTACCGATCCAGGTAGCTTGTGTTTCTGCCGTGCACCTGAACAACTTCTCTGGTTGAATTAAGACCATCAGTTCCACCATCACCCTCACACCACATTCACATTCAAGCACTGACTGTTTCAAGCACTTAGTATACTTTTCAACCTACAGCCTACGGCAATAGATTTCTCCATTGTTGTTCCTTTCCACATCTCATCAAAACTCAAAGAGCTGATGAGGTAAATTTCAGTTTACTTTTGCACCACAAAACACTTTGTATATTAGATGTATATCATTCACCCCATCAGATTGCTCGATGGGGTGAACTGAATGAATTTCAGTACACCATATAAATAGATAAAATATTTTCTATTTATTAAGTCATTGCTATATCCTAAGCTGAGTAATGTCACAACCACATGTAATTAGCTTGAAATAGAGCTAATTCTAAAATAGCAAGGAAAAAAATCTCAACATACTGCTGACTGAATTCTCTATTTGGGAAACTTTTATTATGAGAGTTTTTATTGTCAGCCTGGCAGGAAAACAGAGCTGTACTTGGATACAGGGAATTACAGCATGTAGATGGTAAGTTTTAAGGTCAATTACAAATTACAGTGAATATATTTGCATATTGCCTAGTGACTGAATATGAATCTACTATCATGAGCCACTGTTCAAGATCCTTATTCTTCAATTGGCTCTACCTGTTCCATTTCAGTATACTATCTGGCTATAGAATTATAATGTGAACAGTATACAATAATGAAGAACAATAAGGTTGAAATTAATTCTCTTGGCGGTGTTTTCAGTGCATGTTCACCTTTGTGGCAACAGTGAAAATCTGTAGCTTATTTTAGATACTAGAAACAGACATTTAAATTTATTTTAAGTATCTTGAATTAAAAAAAATAAGTCCTCTATTCTTTTTCAGGTTGCTTTGCTTCTACCATTCTCAGCTTGCTTTTTTTCTTTTTCAAAAAAATGTATTTTTTTCCAAAAAAATGTGTATCTCATGTATTTGAAAAAAATAACATTTTACCCTAAAGCATTTTTTCAAGATTAATAACATAACCAAACATCATACCATTTTTCTTGGCAACAATCAGGAATTCTTTTAATCCCTGAAGTTTATCAGTTCAGCTCAATTCAGCAGCACTTTATTTTTGATGTGAAGAGCCATAGAAAGATACTCAGACTATAAAAGAGATGAACACCCTCAGGTACCTGTCACAGTAAGCAGAAATCATGCACAGAAAGTGTAGCTTTGCCTTATATGTCCATTTATCAGGAAAGTCCAGTCTTGGACACAGATCACTGCTTTATAAATGGATAATTAGTTGTCTAAAATACTGTAGTGGAAATAACTCTTATGAGATATCCTGAACTTTTCTTCTGTTGATTTTCATCCCTGGAATAAAACTGGAATAAAAATAGGGATTTTATCTTGAATTTTATAGCTAGAGAATTTAAGGCAAGAGAGTTAGAGATCTAATGAATGTAGACGTCTCCTGGGAAAGAAAGAAAGAAAGGATAGAATCAACAAATAAAAATGATTGCATGGGTAAACAGAAATATCTGCCTGATTCTACAAAGGGATGGCAAAGAACAGAAAACAAAACTCATTAATGTCAGCAAAACACTATCAGATCACTAGCAAAGCTTCATACCAGAGGTAAGTTATCACCATGAATCTTCCATAGAGAGTATATAGGAAAAGCTTAATTTAGTTCAAGATATATGTACAGGCTTTAGAAATCCTTCCAGTTATAGGTGTATCCTTTTCATAATCCTAAGGGAGAAGAAATATTTGGTGGGGACCCCCTACAGAAAAAAAACATAAAATGTGACATCAGCACGAAAGACTGGAAAAAACAGAGTTTTAAGTATAAGATAAACGTTAGCCTGGTTCTTATCTTTCAGGACAAATAGAGCATCATTCTAGGCAGGTACTTTTGACAGTTCTTAGTCGCTAACCCTCTCATCCCCACTACAGGGAGTCTCAGTTAATGGTTTTGATAACTGCATGGGTGCAATGCCAGCAGCTCTATCAGTGTGTGAGTGTCCGTGATGAGGATACAGCTGATCTCAATTCTACTTTCATACTTCTTCCAGTGACTTGCTGTATGACCTTGAGTGAGGAACTTCTGCACACTGTTATTCCCAACGGGATAAAGAGATAATGATGTCTACCCACCTGGTAATGAGATTTGAAGGCTGCTGATAAAGTGCAGGCCAAATTCTTGGTATTATCAGCACTTATGTGACTTCAGCAGAGTCAATCAGTTAATCTTTGCAGGGAGCAGAAGCTAGGATGGAAAGCAGTAATTGGAAGTAAAAGCAGCTGATACAGAAGGCTGGCTGCTTAATGTGGTATTCTAAGCACTGAACAGTATCACAGAGAAGTTTACATGTGTCCTGTGTACCTCATTATGATTCAGATAAGGAGAAAGAATCTTACTGTGCAAAAAGGCAGTTGCCTTTATTTCCTCCGTCCACTTGCTCCTTTTCTTACAATTCACCTTTGGAATCCATAGTTCTTTCTCTGACATACTCCTCTGATATTTTTTATGTGAGCCAACTACTGGTTAAGAGAATGCTGTACTTGTTTTTAACATTAGATTATCTTTGTCAGCAAAACATACTTAGTATAAAGGTATAGACATAGGTGCTATTTGTATCGAGTAAAAGCCAAAAATGTTTTGATAATACAAAATTCCAAGGAAAGTTGCCACTCGTTTCATTTCCTACTCATTTATTATGTATTTTCAATGGAAACTCAAGAAAATCCTGCCACCTTTCTCATTAAATCCATAATCACACCAAAAGTTTTATTTTCAAGTACAGATTATCCCTATCCGAATACATGAATTACTTTTTGTAAGCTTTGGTTTGCTCATGAAGATGTACACTCTCATGCCAGAAAGAGGAAAGATCCATCCCACTGAATGTGATCCCAGAATTCAGTTGTCTTTCTCTGCAAAGATTTCAAATGCTGGAATCAGAACTAAGAGAAAAAAATGCTGTTATTTTAAGACAGTGTAAATCTATGATTATAACAGGTGTAATCTTTACTTCTACACAAATATTGGTGGGGATTCTAGCAGGAGAGACCTCCCTCTGGAAGTCATCCAGTTGCTCTTTTATTTGAAATGTGTATGAAACTAGTGTGATTTTATTTTTTATTTTAATAAAATATCAAAGAGGGTTTACTTATCTGAAAAATAATTCTAAGGAAATTGAATACTGCATTTCTACAGCAGTCCTCATGGCAGGATTTCGATAGCCTCCAAGTGCTTACGGAAGGATGAACAATTTTGTATTTGATCAGTTTTTTGTCTTTTGCAGAGCCCATAGGTATGGATTTTCTTTTGGGTGAGCGTTGACGTGGATAAAGAGGTAGTTCTGATATGTTTCTATGACATGATATTTTTTGTTTTTTTGCATCTTTTGTTTTTATTACATTTAGTAGAAATGTTCTAACATTAAAAAAATAAGGATACGTGCTTTGCACTATTTTTTTAACACACTTTTAATCCTACTAAGCCAGAGAGAAATAAAATAGAAAACATTATGAAACAAGATTATGTAAAGACCAGTTTGCCTAGCAATATCACTTTTTTTTTTTTTTTGCAAAAGTGCAAAGGATGTAATGACCTGTTTTCTGGTGAAAAGGACTTAATGCACTGGTTTCCAGTTGTCAACATGACAGTATGGAGGGACAGGCTGCAGATCATCATTATACATTATGCAACTTCAGTGATATCCACTCTGTGACAAGGATTCCATAAAGGCAATGAGCATTTCAAAAACAGATACATTAGAGAACTGGAAGAGACATTTGGCATGTATCTAGAAGTTTAAGTGGACATAAGTCAAATAAAGTCACTACCCATCTAGAGAATTGGAGGCACAAAGAACCATGCATTTTGTTTTATTTTGATAACTCAGAACCCTCAGAAGAATCGAGCAGCTCATGAGACAAGAGAGCAGATACGTTTTAGCAAGTGTGTTCATCTGCAGGATATTTTGGCTCCTCATGCAAAAATTAGTGACTTTGCAACGTATTCTGTCTCAATTCTAGTATTAAGACTATTAAGGCTTGACCAGTTAGGCATTGTTTTTGTGGGGTTTTTTTGTTTGTTTTGTTTTTTTGTTTTGTTTTTTTTTTTTAAACCTTGTCCAAATCAAATTCTAACATGAGAAAGCAGCAATGTGAAACATTAAGCATATCCTTCCTGTTAGAATTAATGGCAGCTTTGTGAGTAATTTAACTGAAGAAGGATTTAGCCAAACTGGGAAAGAAAACTATACTGAAGTTTTGCTACATTTTTTAAAAATTGTTTGTTTGTTTGTTTTTATTCTCAGAAGGCCTAACACACACAGAGAAAATTTTCTTTCCTGCAAATCTTTCTGAGTGCATGAAACCCCTCTAATAATCTAAAAAGGAAAACCGTGAAGCATAACAGTGATCAGTGTCAGAGTGGTGATGCTGGAAGCACTAAGGGCTAGTTATGCAGTACAGAGCACTGGGATAGAGGGGGAAAAGAGGCAGACCAGAGGAAACCAGCTGGTGTTCTCATCTGTGCATTACTTTAGAAGCATTGACAAAACCAGACATTATGATTTATCTAGGAGAAAATAGCCTGGTACTAGATATAGAACTCAGCCTCATTAAGAAAGAGATGCATATGATATCCTTGAGGCAGGCAATATAGAATATAAAACGATCTAGAAGAAGAATTGTCAGATTATGCTTAAAGGGAGTTAAAAAAAAAAAAATACAGTTGAAAAAGCTTAGATAGAACGGAGATTTGATAATGTGGCACTTCAGGCTTAAGAGTATTAAAATATTGTCTAAGATGTATTAGTTCTTTGTGTTAGCAAACCCAAAAGGCTTACACCTATTCATTAGGTATTTCAGCAGATGTAATAAATGCAAACTTACTGGGCCCTTTGAAGAACCACCTGACATGATGGGTTTTCTTCTTTCCCATGAAAATCCATTACTGACAGAAAAATCAACACTGATGTCTTATCACTCATTGGATAGAAGTGTAATTGACCCTAAAGTTATCACTTGCCTGTAAAGGCAAGGCTGCATAAAGCAGGAGGAAAGACAGGTAGTTAGGAAAAAATTAACCCATTCTGGAATACAGTAAAAAGCCATCTTAAACCATGATTTCTGCCCATCAGGGGTTAACTTGTTTCTGTAGCTACTGGTTGAAATGAAGAGAATGAAGTTGCTTCCAAAAGACTGTGACTGATGAGCTCTGACCTTTGATGTTTGACTGATTTAGTACTCTTTGCTGATATTTACTATTTAGCATTATTGACAAAGTAGGAAAGAAAAAAAAAATGCCTGGCTGCCATCTCAAATTAGTGAACACTATAAACTTCAAAAGATATAACGTTCTGTGGAGACCAATGAGGCATTGCACAATATTAGTAGATTTTCATGTCAAACATTTTTGGAAAAGAAACAGATTAATAACAGATTAATATGGAGCAGGCATTATGCAGTTTAAAAATAAATTTCCTGTTATTAGAGTAGGCCACTATTACAGGATGTTTGCTATGTAGAATAAACCTTTGGGGATAGCAATCATATTGGACAGAGAGCAGATTGTGACAGCAATAATAAAGTGTGCAGTTACAACAGTGTGGGAAAAGGCAGAAGAAAGAAAAAACGACAGCGCTGTGTATTCTTAACATAGAAATCCACATCAAGCTATAACCTTAAATAATTGCAAGAGCTGGAAGTATTTTCTTACAGTTCCCTTGTCTGAAAGCATCAAAAAGAAAGCAAGCTTTTAAGAATTCATTTCATTGTACATTTTTTATTTCCCAATAAGTACCAGACTTAGAATCTATGTGCAGTAGTGTCAAAAACTCCATGTCACACTATTGATTAGTGCCAGCATATAAATGCACCAAGACAATAAACTAAATGCCAAGCCCTTTCTGACAAAGCCTAAAGGGAAAGCTTTATTGGATGCTTGATCCTAAAACATCTTATTTGTTCTTGTTGTACACCAAAAGTGAGAATACTGCACCTGTCTGGCTGCCTTAGTGACCAGATACAGCACGGGGTTCTCTGCTGGCTTTTAATACCACAGCAAAAGCGTTACCATGAAGTTGAGACAGCCACAGCAGAATAGGACTCCAACCATGCAAGATGTTAGAGAGCTATCTCAGCAACTTGACTTGCAGCCAGATGCAAACAGGAAACTAGTACAGCTGTTTGTATCTGCTGGTGTCGTTATTTTCTTTATGTGTTTTTCCCTCCTCCCCCCCTGTGTCATCCTGGTATCAAGGCACCTCTATTCACAGCATCTAAACTAATCTTCTGCACCAATTCATGTGTCGTAGAGTTATCTTAGGAAAAAAGCCATCAGGTTTGGGGTCTTGCAAAATCAAGATAACTGCTGCTCTGAGCCATGTTTTTATGTGAAAGTTGAAAATTAAAAGAAATGAACTGCCACATCAAAACTGCCTTCTGTGTGTGACATCAGCCTGGAGAAGAGAAGGCTCCAGGGGTACCTTATAGTGGTGTTCCAGTACCTGAAGGAAAGCTGGGGAGGGACTTTTTATATGGGCAGGTAGCAAAGAATGAGGGGAAAATGGTTTTAATCTGGAAGAGGACAGATTTAGACTAGATCTCAGGAAGAAATTATTTACTGTGAGAGTGGTAAGACACTGGAACAGATTGCCCAGAGAGGTTGTGAATACCCCCTCCTTGGAAGCATTCAAGGCCAGGCTGGATGGAGCTGTGAGCAACTTGGTCTAGAGGGAGGTGTCCCTGCCTATAGAAAGGGCTTGGAACTAGATGATCTTAAGGGTTCCTTCCAACCCGAACCATTCTATGATTCTATGTTTCAGTGACAGAAACAACCAACACTTTTCTCATTCAGTGACACCTTCATGGGGCTAATCTCCTCCTACCTACTGCTATGGTTTTGATAACATAAATACTTTATAGCAGTGACTTTGGATTTTTTCATGAGGACATGGGGACAGTGCAGTGCAGGACACTGTGTCTGGATAAAAGTCTTGGGGTTTAGTATACTGATCCCTACTGCTAAACAAACCAGCCTGTATCAAATAAGAGAAATGAATCAAGAAGGTCTATGTTAGTCAGGTGTGAGCTTCTACCACCTCAGGCAGTACCTCAAACAAACGGAAAAATTAGGCGTTGGTCATCACATAGGCTCTGTACAAAGAAGTGCAGCACTCTATTTCCTGACTGATGACAAGACAACTTAATGGTTCCATTATCACTCTATGTATCTTCATTTAAAAGAAGCACTGTTTAAGCAATTTCAACTGTATTTACATAAGACGGGAATGTGATTAGTCAGTGAACATCTGCTTAAAGTGAATGAAGATTTATTATACACAACCTCAGCTCCCTGACTTTAGCCAGTTCTACGGATACATGGACACAACTCAGTCCAAGCAGGAGGCAGACAAACTGTGTTCTTAAGACATCCCAGTGTCATTATTTGAGGGACTCTGAGCTGTGTAATACTGCCCTAATAACACAGCCCCCCTAAAACATCTATTCCAAATCAAAACACAACTTCTGTACACACTTATTCTGTGATTCTTGGGGTGTATCATGCTATTGCAAAATACCTCACTTATGTTTTTTCCTGACATAGGCTTGGTGCTTGCACAATGGAGCATAATCTCCACTCTTTATGGAAATATTTCTATATCAATAGGGTTATTAATTTCAAACGATCATGGCAGGATATTTGTCTTGAAAAGAGGAACCCATTGCTGATGGTGGTGTTTGAATTCACAGGTCCAAGGAGAGGTCTCAGTGTGTTGGATTCTCAGGTATCTGGGCTTCTCTGTGTCATTTTCATAGAATTGTTTGAGTCTGAAGAACCTTTAAAGGCCATCTAGTCCAGCTATTTCAGCCTTAACTTCTTATTTGGCATTACTCCCTTTGCAGGGTCCTGATGCATTATGAGAAGTGGGAGGAGTGGTTATGGATGTCACGCCCACCTTCTTCCCCATTGCCTAAGCAAGCTGTGCTACTTATTTCTCATCACAACAAAACAGCCTAAAACCTAATTTGCTTTTTGCCAAGGACTGGTCTAGGCAGTACCCACCATAGGCAGAACAAACTGCTGACCTCTGCCATTCTGTTCTCATAACTTGCAAAGAAGATTAGCTGGTCCAGGAGCCTGGCCAGCATGTGACAAGAGAGAATGAGGAGTTAAGTGTTCCCTTCCTCTCACAGATATCTGAAATTCATTTGGCCACTCCATGGCTGGAAGCCACTGCACCTGTGAGTACATCCCAGGGGGTCACTGTGGCCTGTCTGCCTCAAAATGTCAAAAAAAAACGGCAGATTCTACAGTGGGAAAGTGAAGAATAACAGAGTCTGCACCACTGGATTTTCATTTTGGATCGTAAAACACTATTTATTTTCCTTTAATTATAGAGCAATCATGCTCCTCTGAAGCAGGGCTTGCAGATTTGACTATAACTTCTCACTTAATTGGATGTTTGTGAATGTAAAGGTTTCTACCATGACTTGTGGAATGAAACAAAAACACCATTTCTACTTTAATTTAATTCTCCTATTTCCACCCATTCTCTCACAATCAGGTTTCCTTGATATGCTTAATCTTTTGCAATGGTTTCCATGGCAACTCTCTTCATTGTGGTGCCACCAAGGACTCCTGTAATCAGGAAGCCCAACTTTGCCAGGGGATCGGTGTGGCCTTTTTCCCTCCAGTGCTGCTGCGGCACACCCCGGCAGCACCGCTGCTTCATCCTGACCTTCCCCCCTCTCACACCCCAAAGCAAGGGCAGGCAGCCCGCCATCGGATGTTGTTAAGGTTTTATGATTACTGCTGCAGCCAAGCTCCCTTCTTGAGCCCTGCTATGCATCGCTGGCTGCTGTGCATCCCCAGCACATTTCCATTGCTAAGGTGAGATTCTCATAGCCTTTCATGCTCAGAAATCCAAAATGCGATCCTTGCTGTAGTGTCCAAACCTTGAAAATAGGCTGTCTACAAAGCACAGCATCTGTGTAGTGTTCAATTACACGAAGCAACGTCTTCTGCACAGCACAATACCACAGCTGTAGTGTACGGTGTGTGAATTATCCCATACTGTACTGCACAGGTCCGTAGCAGTAATATACAGATACATAAATTAACTCCTGCTGCACAGCACAAAGCCATAGCTGTAGTATACAGCTGTATAAAAATAGCTGATGCCAGGCTGTGCTGGCTCCAGCAGTGTTTGGATTATACATTGCAAGAACTATACTTTGTTGCTCTAATTTCCTTCCTCCAATTTACCACCCCCTCCCCCTGACCAACCCACTCTGAGGAATGGGCTGTGTGACTGGCAAATCAAACATTATTATTAATCACTGTAATTACTTTTCTTGGCCCAATTGCAGAGCCTGGGAAGCTAACCACAGTCTCTAGAGCGCAACCTTAACTACAACATGTTTCTGAGCCACCATTACCTCATTGTTAGTCATTTTTAACCAGAAAGAATTCTCAAACAGTTGTGTTTTTTTCCTCCAAACCTCTCAAACCACGTTCACTGCACAGATCAGCGTGAGAATCTCTGCATATGTATCTCTGTGCTTCCAGCTAACCGCTGCCGTTGCCAAAACCTCAAGTGTTCAGGCAGAAGGATAGGCAAGCATTTCTTCTTCCTCTACTCACACGTAGCATGAGCAGTTTAAACACAGCAACAATATAGTTTTCTACTGCAGAGTAGATTGGTCGTATTTTAAGAAATAATAATAAAAGATATTGTATTCGGCCTACTGCTTCTGTTCAAGTCTGACAGCGGGAAAACATTTTGTTTACTAATTACACCCACTTTGAATGCCCACATAATGATAAACACTTCTGAAACACAGCAGCTGAAACACTTCTTCAGAAACATAATGACTAATTGATGACTGCAAGGTCACCGAATACAGAAAGTTACTTAGAAAGAGAGCCTCTGCAGTCTCCCTGATCTTACATCTCAACACCAGCTCCTCATACCTAGCATTTAGAGAGGACCAGGGTGCCAGCTCTTCCCATCCCATCTTGTGTACCCATCTGCACCAACCTTTGGCTGCTCTAAGAACTGGCTCTTGTTTGCAGAGTCCTCCTCTGGTAGCTCAGCTCACTTTGCTCCCACACAGGTACTGATAATAACTGGAGACAACAGTGAGAGAAAGGGTGGCTGCTTAGAGGGAGATAGGGTAAAGGAGAGCTCTTCTTTCAGCTGCATCCTTATTTTTTGAAGAAGCCCCAGGTGATGGGTGACAGTGTGATTCATCACTCCAAGATGAGGGATTTGGGAAAGAGCAGAAGACCTGAATGCCTCTCTCATTTTATGCCTCTCTCTTCCTGCTATACATACAGTACTGCATATTAATTAAAAAGAAACAGATAGTAAAAAGGAAAACTCCTCATATGACTTGAATATCATAGTCTTTTCTCAGATTAGTTTCTTCTTTCTTCGGGGACTCACAACATTACAAGTGAGAAAAGATCTACATTTTCCCACTGCACAATGCAACCCAAGAGAGGAAATGCTCAAACAAATGTGCAAATGCTGGTGTTGTCCATATTATAATAGAAAGATTACAGATGTGTGGCAACATCATAACCCTTCACACCCACCCAGTGGATGCAGTTACTATGTGGCTATGAAAGTGATGGTGTTTTTCAACCTCTGCACTTCACATCTGCTGAGCACAGAGAACTGGTGATTGCAGAGCAGTTGGGTGAGGGGAGGAGGAGACAACCACAGGTTTTTCAGCCAGCTTTTCTCAGCAATCATGATCAAGCAGAAAGAGTGTTAGTTCTCATCATCTTTATACAGGCAGAGGTAGGCAGGTTATGGCTAATTGTCTGCTACCTGTGAACACTTGAATTAAAACTCTGCAGCCCCTGTGATTTTTTTTTTTTTTTTTCCAGTGCTTCAGCAGTCATTTGCAAATGCATGAAGTGGCAGGTGAGCACTGCAAACTTGTCTTCTTTTCCATGGGGAAAAGCAACCGGCAAGGAGAGCAGGTCCCAGCTGGAGCAGTCAGGCAAAGAAGAACCCCAGAAGCAGCTCAGCCCTTCCCATGGTACAGCTGTACCCCATTGGATGGCTGTCCAGGGGAAAGGAGGGAATTGAAGCTCCAGGGTCTGAAAAACTGGGGAGAGTTTTGGAGTTTTGTAATCATTACATAAAGGGCTATGTCCTTAGCTTCAGGGCATAGCATGGAGGATACATGCTGCTCTTTTTATAAAAGGATTATAAGGAGAAAATGTCTTTCTGAGGCACATGGTTCTGTAGCTCGGCGTGGTGAACAGCATGGCTTGCTGTAGATGTTCCCTTTTGGCAAAGACTGAACTCAAAGCAAAAAGTTACCACAGCACCACAGTTACAGAACGCTTTACCAAGCACTGAGCTACTCCAAAAATGCCATGCTTATGTATTCACCATGGTGGCATGGTGTGTATGTAGCACGAGGCAGATGATTATTCTCACTTAGAAAGAAGGTATTTACAAGAGAGACAGAGCATAGTTGCTCCTTTGTGTATGAGGGCACCAAAGGTTCCTGGGTTAAACTTTGCCAAGAACAACTAAGCCTCTGGGACTAAGCTCAAAAGGGGAAACACGGAATTAAACTTCAGTACAGATCAGTTAAGGTAGGCCTACGAACCAAATCTTGCAAAAAATTTTTATTTGGAGAAGATATCTTTTCATGAAAATGTTCTAACTTCTGTCCATCTTAGAACTTGTATTCAAATAATTGCTGGTTTTAGTTAGAAAATATTTTTTTCTAACTAAATATGATTGTTTTTCTTCCCTAGTCACCATGAAATGATGAGAATTATTGCCGTGGCTTAAATGGGACAAGGAAATGTTCCAGGGTTTGATTATTAGTTTTTTTTTTTGTTTTTTTTTTTTACCAAAGCAACATGGATGTGAAAGTCCAGTAAAAGTACATGTATGTTTGACCTTTGTTTTGCAGTTGCAAATATTTGTATTTAACTTCTAAAAACATGAATGAAAATACCATGACTACCTATATGAAAAATGTGTTTGTAATTATTTACAGGCATGAAATTTTATCTGCAAGAAGAGAACTCAGTGCTGGAATTCTGACCCTAGAAAAATTAGTAACGAATGTTCCAGTTACTATTTCCCAAACATTCCTCTTTTGCAGTCTTGGCCTAGCTTTTCTGTTTTAGTGCTCGCATTTTGGATGAGGCACCTGCGGGAGTACTTTCTGCTCTAAAATGGAAATTTTGCTATAGCACAGCAGAAGAAATTAGCTCAGACATTTTAATGAGCCCAAAATACACACAGCCATTCAGCCTGCAGATACAGGAGTCGTCATTCAAGTAGTCCTAACTGCTGTTTTGCTTTGGTTTTCTGCCATGGCCGTAACACGATCACACCTTAAGCCTTACCTCACTGCTTGGGTTCCTCAGACAGCAAGAGTTCCAGCCAAGAGCTCAGCCATGGTTGTGGGAGCATTTTGTGTCCAAACACCCTGAGCTGAAGGACCTTGCAGTGTACTCAGAACGTCCAACTCTTGCCATGTTTTTTGTTCTTCCCAAATCCTGACAAGCCCTCAGCGAAGTCTATATGCATGCACCTTGTGCACACCTTGATGACGCTTTCTCTCCATTTTCCATGCTCGTTTTTCTTGGATTTCCTGCTAGGTTAAGTCAGCAGGAAAACTGACAGCAGCAGCAGAGCAGAGCACCGGATGAGATTGCTCCTTGTTTGTTCTTCCTGCTGCTGCTGTGTCAGCTGTCCCCTGCATCCCAGCAAAGGCACAAGGAAAGCTGCAAGCACTTTGTGCTGCAGTCTATCCTTTCCTCCATACACGCTCCCTTTCAGCAGCCCTCTGCAGGGAAGGAATTCAGCCCATTAACTAATTTATCAACATTTACATTAGAAGTATTAGCTAATTAAATAACCACTTCTTTACCATTTACTGCGTATCTCTAGCAAAACTTTGCTAGCTTGATAAAATATCTCAAAGGGGCTTAGTTTCCCAGTCATTCATTCCATTTGGTTTTATCTGTGTTTATTTTTGTTTCTCCACTTAGAGATATACAAAGCAACGAAAACAAGCTGCAAATCCACATACTTCTCTTTGGACTCTTTGATCCTTAAGACGAATGTACAGTTATTATAACAGTTATCAGACACTTAAAATCTAACCATTGCTAATGGATTTTTTTTTCCTCTTTCTCCTTTCCTCTCTTCATAATTTATGCAACATTTGTTCACAGGAGTGCAGTTCTGGCTGAGGCAGCAGTATAAAGTAACTTACCTGAAGCAAAATAATAATGGATCTTTGGGGAGATCCCACCATAAAAGGAGCCAAGATTAAGGAAAGCAGAAGTTTAGAAAGCTGGACTGAAACGAATCCAAGCAAAACATGCATACACCAGCTACTTCGTTCCAAAGGAGGCAGGTGGCAGGCTTACGTCCTCCTGTTCTTCAGCTACCCATTTCCTTTTGTGGTCATTTTTCATATGAGTTGCTTCCTTTTCTTGCAAGCCAAAATCTGAATATATTCTTTCTGTACTGTGCTTGCAGTTTCTGACCCAGCTTACCCATAAAACAATTCAACCGCAGCTTCCTACATTCCAAGTTTATCTTGCTTCTGCAATCACTTTCCTCTCCTCTCTTTTGGGTACTTCAGCATCAGGAGGATGTGGGCATATCAAAGGGAACTAAGAGAAAACAAACTCAAGGAATTGAGAGTCTGAATGAAGTTATATTAAAATATGGATAAATTATGACATCAAGAAATGGTATCTATCCGATAATATTTTATTCACTTATTTGGCATGAAGCAGTAATTAAAGATGCTATCTTAGACTCACACTGTCTTAGCATTCCATTAACAATACAACTGAATGACAGATGTATTCAAACAGTCAGTTTGGGAGTAGTTCAGTCAGTCAAATACATATAAACCTTCCTTCTGCTTCTCCAGTGTGTAGGAAATACAGACATACCTCTCTTTAAAAATCCTGCCAAACAGGTCTTCTTCAATATGGCCAGAAGGTTACTGGATTCAGACTATGTGAAACCACAGGAGAATGAAGTATATTGGCATTTAAACGTTGCAAACATTTAACAGGGAGTATTGAAAGCAATAAAGGAATGTATAGATGGGGCTAGGCTAAAGGAAAGGAATCTCTCTGGAGAATATCAGAAAAACAAATATTAATAACGAGATAATCATCAAACAAAGCTGAAGATTGTCATGAAAATATTTTAAACTAGAAAAATTTAAACTAAAAAAACTGAAACTATAAGTAAAGCTCAACATTTGCTATTACTTTACAATTATTATTGTTCTTATTGGAACAAAGAGACAACAGGATAGAAAAATATGCTAGGACACGATCATGCAAATAACTACTCCTTATACAATACTGAATAAGATCCATAATTGTTCTTGGTTCTAGTTCATCACTTTTATTATGACTGAATAATTGCTGGGGCAAAAATAGCTGAGGCTTACATTTTCAGACAGCATATTTTGTGGTTGTGTCTGTTCAGCTCCTAGGACAAGTAACCTGTGATGCTATGATATTGTAGCGATGGGTTGTGTAAACTTTGTTCAGCTTTATGATACCCAGTGTATACTTATACAAGTTGAATAATTAAATGATGCATCATATTTGTGAAAAACGCCTTTTATTTTAGCCCAGAGGAAAATTCACAAGAACATTCTTTTAGGTGCTCTTGCAAGTTTTCATGTTGTATCTGAGTGATAGCTCCTGCTGCCTTAGATATTAAGTCAATGTCATTTCAGCACAGATACATCCAAAAAGAAATGAGTCATATCTAAAAAAAAACCACCAAACCCAACTGTTCCATGTGTTCCAGAGCTAGTGAAGTCTGGTTGCCTTTGGATTTATATTTTACATTTGCCAGAACCACTGATAACTCTACATTTCTTCCTAATCGCCCACCTACCGATCCTTAAATCTTCTCCACATGTCCTGACCCAAACCATTACTATTTCCCAGTGTTTCCAAATCAAGTCCCTCCATTTTCTGCAGCTGCCTCCTACGTCCCAGCACCTACTGAGATCCCTAATGCCTCATGAAGTATTTCTCATCCTCTTAGTTCCCCACAGTGTTGCCGTGACTCTCTGTCCTTCTTCACAAATTGGGGATCAGCTTTGTCACCTCATCTACAGCAGCCTGAGATATTACTTGTTATCACAAAGGAGACTTTGCCAAACCTTGCCAGCAGGCAGAGATGAAAGGATGGACAGCACACCATATTCATTCACTGTCACTATCTCTATGGCTGGTGGCTGATTCAGGCAGAACGGTTTTCTGGCTGCCATGGTGTAGCTGGGAGCGTGCTGACTGGGACAGCAGAGACTGAACACACTCTCCCAAATAGAATCCTTCTGCAGGCATAGATAATCATAACATTTGCAGATGCTTGATATGTGTGAAACATTGGATCCTTTGTCAAATTTGCTAAATTTTACATGCACCTCATCCCCCCTTCCCCCCGCAAAACCATGTTTTGTCTGCTTGGTCAACAATTTAGCATAGCTATTTAAGAACTAATTAAATATATTTATTTTCCCCAGAAAGGTACAACTATTTTCACAGGCCTAATGTATATATATATATATAATCCAGGTTGGCAATTTAAAGTTATTACTGGATTCATTAAAGCCTCAATATCCCACCTACTGCAGAGCTGCTGACAGGGCGAGATTTAGGCAAAATCAGTGGATCCAATTAAATCCAGAGGTCCATACATTGAGTACTTCCAGAGTGCAAATTATTGGTGACATTTCTAAACAATGATTGACAGCTGAAGCCAGCACATGCTTCCTATGCCACTTTGGAATATCATTATGAACAGGGGAGGACTTTGCAACCTTACTATGGTAGCAGGGAGAAAAAAACAGTTTTCTGTATTTTACTCTCCTAAATTCTTCAGCAGGTTATTTTTCTGGAAATACTGTACATTCTCAACACAGCTCAGGATTCTGATTTATATTACAGCTCTAAAGCTGTGATCCGCAAAGGGCCATCCCGAACCCTGGGGTTGTTAGATTTACATTCATGCATAAGAAGCAGCTTCCTTCATGGATCCCCATAACTTGTTACTATCCATTATCAACTTAATATTCTGAAAAAGAAATGGTGTGTGTTTATTCATTTTCCTTTTTAATACAATGACTTATCTGAAATAATATTCTAACCTAATTAATATTCATTTTGGTGCATTGTTTATTAGCCCAACTGATTCCCAATTATATCTCACTATAAACCTTGATCTACTAGAATAAGTACATTCCAAATATAAATAATTAATAAGACAAGCATGCCTTTCTTATCATGGGTTGTACATTATCAACTGACTCACAGCTCATGTTTGCTGTTGCAATCACTTTGCTTCCAGCACTGCAGCTCAAGTATCCATCCTTGTTGCTACTGCAAGGGAATAGGCTTAACCATCTTGCTTTTTATACAGAGTAAGATAAAGAAGTGGGCATATATGAGAACTCAAGGTCAGTTATTTGTGATTTTTTTTTTACGTTATTAATATAACAAATTATTAAAAAATTAGGGCCTGATCATGTAATTATTTTGTGTGCAAAAATGACAAAAGCATTGAATTGAATTAGTTTAGCACTGTAAAGTACTGCAAAATCAGGTATCTAGCAAAATGTATAATACTGCAAGTATATCATTCTTCACAAAGCTGCACTGTCAAATTAAATGAAGTAGAGTAATGTACAATGAAAAAAAAATCAACCAATTCCATTTCCTTTTTCCCCATATAAATAAATACTGAAGATTCTATGTCATCAAAGAAAGTCCAAAGGAATAAAACCTGATTGGTAAAATTTTGCCCACAGTGTTGCAATAGACACCCAAAAACCCACGTTTGGTAGATGAATTTCCACTATATTCCTCATTATATCTTCAGCTGCCTGAATTATTTATTAGCGATAACATGCCCAGTGAATATATTGTGATATTATTTATACAGTAGGAATGATCACTGGAGGCTGATGGCTTTTGTTTATGTTCTCTACGGTATGGCAAAGCTTCAAACAGTGAGAGCAGTTATATTTCCCATTTTCAAACTAGTTTATAATAATAATAATTTTGTTCAATTATTTCATTAGATAAAAATAAAGTAGGGATTTTCAAACTGACAGTTAAAATCAGAGTGTGCATAACCATGTGTATTCTCACTAAGCTTTACAGTGATTTCTAGTCAAATCTACAAATCAAGACTCATTCTGTTAGGGTGAATGTATGAAAATCTAATTCTTCCTGAGTTTAAGTGAAGAAGCAAAGAAGCATTTCTAACTTATATCAACTGTTATTATAATGTAATAGAAACTCAAGGTAAGATGCCACTGCTGAAGACATAACTGAAAACCATAAGGATGGGCTCAGTAAACCTGAAAAATTAATTCTCCTGTCAGTTGTTTGCCCCAAGGGAAGTTGTGTCCTTCACTGACAACAGAGCCATAGGAAGCTCTATCAGTCGTGGATAAGAGTCCTGATCCTCTGTCAGTCCTGTGGTACTGAAAGAAGCAGTTACAGAAAAGTGAGTTAGTTTACTCCTAATACAGTTTCTGTAATAGTCTCAAAGCATCCTCAGCATTCTAATGCAGACTTTGTAGATCAATCAGACCAATGATTCTACCAGCTAGCAGTACTGATCAGGGCTCCAAGACGTGGAAGGAAATCAGCTTCTTGATTAGCTAGAGCCCAGATTCGCTGCTCTCTTCCTCGTCTTCGAAGTTTAGTGGGTTGGTCTACAGGGTTTCATGAAATTACTTGTTCTCATCACACATTAGCTTCAGTGTCCTCTCCATAATACTTTCTATTATATCCTTGAAATACAGCAGAGAGGAATGCCTTAGTCTTCATCTTCAGGCTCTTTGGAAGTTTATCCATGTTTTCCTCCAAAACTGAATTATTTCCTTCCTTATTCCCTTTAAGATCCACACAATCACACATTCCTGGATTGCACACCCTAGCTACAGAGATCTCACATGATATTTGAATGTAATTTGTATAAAATATCCTGAGAGAGGACAAAAGGCCACCGGGATCTTCCTGTTCAACATCCACTGTTCCATATGGGACACATAAAACTTCTGAATAGTATGATTTATTGCCTAAAGATGCTTTCAGTCTTCATAACTGTAACTGCACTACTGAGTAAACAAGTACCTCTCTGCCAAAAATCCCAGCCAAAAGTAACTGTCCCATGTACTGTTGGTTGAGGTTGAGTTGAACAGTGGCTGCTCTCTACAGTATCTTGCCATCACTGCAGCTTTCAGAGGATATGTTTATCTGAGCATGTTGCCCTTCTCAAATCCCTCTAAGACATGGATGTCTAAAACATATCTGCTGTCACAAAATTCAGTAGGTTACAGTTAGGTTATGTTACTATACCATGTATTAGGACTAAACAATTACCAACTCCCAGAAGAAATAGCTGCCAAGCTGTCCATAGCTGTCATTATAGAAAATAATACTTTTCTATCAACAGCTCTTTTCTCATATTCTGTTGCATTAGTGTTGCTTCATAACAAAATCTTACTGCAGAGCTGTGCTGGAAGCAGTTAGGTTGAACTGTGAAAACTGCCTCCAGCAAACTCCTGCAACCTGCGCCCTTCTTCTCTCAGGAACCATCCATGTTCATCCTGGAAGACAGTGTTTTCTCTTTTTTGCTCAGATAAAGAGGACAAAAACAAAAAGGAGAGGAGTAACCTTTGCTGGCTCCCTCCCCTCCCCTAACACCATCCCAGCATCCACTGTTCTTATTTTAACAGCATGCAGGCAATGGCACCAGCTGCTAGACCTTTCTCATTTCTCTGTAGGCCTCTGCAATAAAGGCTGTGTGCATACAGAAATGTAATTCTTGTCTAGCACTAGAATTAAGTTCAAGGGACCAAAATGCGGTTCTCTTCCTCAAATCTCTCTAAGGTCTCAAAAACACTAGGCCAATCTTCATCTCATGGATCCTAAGTCTCTCTTTCAACATGAGGTTCATCTTTCCAGCACACACGGGAAAACACATTCAGACCTAAGCATCTGCAGACTGTAGAAACACTGTTACTCCTCCCGCGTTCCTTTCCCTCAGTCTTTTGAGACCAGATATGAGTTCACACTGCCTACACTCCAAGACAGCTGCTGCTGCTACTGTCTTTTTCATAGCAGAATATACTTGTTTGGCTTCAGCACTGGACTATCCACATCCTCAGATCTTATGTTCATGTTGGAGAAAAAGCAGAGCTTATTCCCACAGATCAGGAAAAATATTTTGTCCTTCTGATCTACTCATTCTCCCATGCTGTTTTCTTCTGTCTTTTTTTTTCTTCCTGACAGTTTCATAACCCTCACTTGGGCAGCCTTCCAAGAGACCCTGATTCAAGGTCCAGTGTTTTTCCCAGACAATGTACAATCCCATGCCACAGTAAATGCATTTCTTGAAGTGTGAAGACTGTTTTGCACTTCGTAACACTAGAATATGTGACAAATAAAACACACTGTTCACAGGAGCTGTATTTCAGCATATTTCAGTGATTAGAGCCTCAGCATTCTCCTGTCATTTCCATCCTTTCTTTTAAAGGAAAGCAGGAATGGACCTTAAGAAACTACTGTCCCTATTTTGAAGTCTGTCACAAACATAACGTCTATTAATCCCAGGGGTGTGAGATTACTACACCTTTAATTGTGTCTATGGATTTTCCTCCTCTTTTAGCCATTAATTCAGTAGCTCCACAGTCTTAATGTGCATGGTGTACACAGTCCTCTCACATCTTAAATCTGCCCCAGATTGTTTTCTAGAACTGTTAAGGATTCTGTCTCCACAGCCCAGAGCTTGAAATGTCCCCACAGGCTGCTTGGAGTCCTCTGATACAGGGAAGTGAAAGGCTCTGGAAACAGCGAATTAAACCTTTCCTCGCTGTGGTCTGCCTATGAATATGACTACTTCAACTTGTCAATATTATTTCTAATAAATCCTCCTTTTCAGAAGGCGCTTAACTTATTTAGCTATTTATTGTACTTCCTTGTTACATATGTGATGGAAGAGTCTCTCCAGTCATTGAATACACTTTTAAGTTCACTGTTAATGCATAACCAGTATGTCAAAAGATGGTTATATCAGGGTAGTACTGATATTCAACACTGTTGTAAACACTGATCTAACTCACCAGCACAGCGTAAAATGAAGTTGATTAAAGAACGCCAGTAGTTTTGTACAGACTTAGTGAGTTAAACCATCCCAGTGAAGAGCCAAATGAGTGCCAGTGAAGCAAAATAGGGAGGAAAATGTGCTGCACGTGGCACAGGTGAGGCAGCTCGTAACCACAAGGTTCAGGAACCAGAAGCTGAGAGAACAAGTGAAGAGGGCAGAGAAATAATGCCTTCATTTTGCAGCAGCAGCATCAGCAACAGGAAGAAAATGGGTCAGCTCTGTTGTCCTCTTATCTTCCCACAAAATGTGCTTTCGGTCTATTCACTGCAATTCCTCACCTGCTGAGGCAGTGGGAAGGAGCTGCTGAGGAAGTAAGACAAAAGAAAGAAAACCTTTAAGCTAGCCTTGAGATAGTCATTCAAATGACAGGTGAATTCCATTTCAGGTGTTTGCATTGCTGGCAAATTTTGGGGTGCCACAACATAGGAAAGACATAAAACATTTAGAGTGGTTCCAAAGGAGAACAACCAGATGGTGAAGAGTCTGGAGAACAAGATGTATGAGGAGCAGGTGAGGTCCCTGGGTTTGTTCAGCCCATTGCAGAGGAGGCTGAGGGAAGGCCTCATGGTAGCTGCAGCTCCTCACAGGAGGGTGGGTTGGAAAGTGCATTTGCACACCTGTTCAGGGGTTACAGTTGGATGTTAATTCTGCCATGTGGTATGCAGCTAAACAGTGCTGTACAACAATCAGCCAGTTTGCACAAAAGAATATTTCATTTTATTGGAAAAGACTTCTGAATAACAAATGTATTCATGGAATCTAAAGCCTGATCTTGCAAACAGAGCAAAAAAAAAAAGCTGCATTTGCCGGTATTTTATTTCCAGTAAATAATTCAACCTCTTCTAATATAAATTTCTTCATTCTGAAACAGGGAATTTGGCTTTGCACAGACAAGTCCCAGTACAGTATTTTTTTCTGACAGGAGCCATCTCTACTGAATTCTGGCAAGTAATGTAAGCTTCACTAAAACAGTCGGGATGTCCTGCAAAATATTGTTAGCTGCAAAATCTCCATTGCTTTTGGAACATAGGCTGATACATAAAATAATGAGGGTTTCAATCAGTTCCTTGTCTCCAAGCTATAATTTATGTCAATAAGAGGGAAGGGATTAATGGAAAGCATGAATTATCTTTTCACTACAATACTGCTTCCAAAATGTATATTTTAAGCATCCTAGCACATGGCACACTGGTATGGAAGTCTTTAAAACTGTGTTGATCAAGAACTGATAAAAGGATCCTTTACACTTAACACCATAAAATGAATCCGTTAAAAATATCCACAGGAGAGCACAAGACTTCTGAATATTTGCTTACTCTTTCCAACATCCCTTTTTTCTCTTGCCCTTAAAGAAATTCAAATTAATTATAAAAATGAGGACATTCCTAATAGGATTTTTAGTGAAAAGTTACAAGGTTTAATTTGTGTGAAAGTACTGACAAGTTTATTCATTTTGTAGGAGTGTGGAATTTGCCTCACGTAACACTCAGGACTCAGCTACAGCTTTGATAGAAATGTTATTTGGTAATTATCTGCTCTTCCCTTGGGGACAAAGTAATTAATTCTGCTCTGCACTTCACAGCATATTCTGTTTTTACACACATATGAAGGATGAATTCTGGAAGATTATGATCAATACTTACTGCAATGGCAACCAATAACTCATCATCCTGGCAGCTGCATCATGACTTAAAAAAAAACTCAGGAATACAGAAGTCTGACTTCACTTGTTGACCTTGTTGTTTGTGTTTTAGAGGGGGTGAAAAAGTGTGAAAAATAATAAATACTTAAAATTAGCTTTCATTAAAGAAGTTTACGGCATTTTCCCCAAAGAAAATAATACACAAATGTTATCTTTGTGACATAACTCAGAACCAAAATATAAGCCATATGTTTTTACCTATTACTTGATTGTAGCTTTTTTTTTAGAGTTAGATAAAACATAAATTTGAGCAGTAAATTTCAGGCATGAGTAGGGAACTGAACCTTTCCCTAAAGTGTAGTTTGGGGCATGTAATTTCCTTATCCCTTATGAAGAAACTCTGTGGCTGGAGTGAAAATGTTCACCCCAGCCTGTTCTTGATCACAGTGCAGTGCATTTTAAAGAGTATGTGCAGGAGGAGTGCATGGCATCTGATAGAAACACAAATACAGAGGTGTGGGAAAGGGCATCTTTGCAAAGCACAAAACAAAAGATAAGTGTCTCAATCGGCATTCTGTACCGAAATACTACACTGGTATTTTTGAAGCCATTTTTGCTTGCAACAAGGCAAATCCAAGGTCCATAGGGCTACTGGGGAAAGAGCTTGGTGCTAGGAATCACATCAGACCTGGCCCTGGAAGCTCTGCCTCAGTCTCCATCCCAGATAACATGGCCAAGGAAAAACATTTAAGCCAGAGGACTTAGAACTATTATTTTATCCAAGCATTTGAAAGAACAAAATCCCCTGGTATAGATGCAAAAATGCAGCATGCATTTTCCTTTTTTCAGTTTTGGAGGGCCTGTTCTAAATTTTATCATAAAAAGCACACCCATATAACCTACTTTACCCTCTAGGAAAGGTTGCTTCTTGTCCTCTGTGTGAAGTTCTTTCTGATCTTGCTTGGCTGTAGTTTCTTGAGGTTGTGGTTTTCCATTTGCAAAATAAGTATAACAGCATTTCCTATCAACAGGAATGCTGTGTAAATACATGTATTAAAGGTATCAGAGAACACAGTTGTAGAAAGACAAATACCAGTACTGTGGCTAAGAACCAGTGGCTTAATGTTTTGAAGTTTGTCACTGTCCAAAAAAACCAGACAGCTGAAATTCTCATTTATTCCATTAGCAAGTAAGGGACTTGGCACCAGACACATAATTGGTACTGTCCTTAGTCAGTTTTTAAAAAGCTCTTGGACTTAATCTGCCAATAAACCAACAATTAGACATTTTACAGGAAACTATTCCATTGACAAAAATTAAGTTTAGGAAGAAGGAGTCAGAAGACTGGAACTGGCTGCACTTCACAAAGTGCTAGTAATAAATCCTGACAGTAAAAGGGAATGCAATACTTAAGCCAGAAAAGTGAAATCACTAAAAATAAAACTAGAGGCAAATTACATTGAGCTCTCAGATCTCATTCGAATATCTGACTGGAAAAATTTCTTGCCATGATAGCTGTAGCATCCCAAGAGGTCTACATCTGCCTTCAGCCATACAACTCTGCCAATCAAGAAGACAAATAATGAATGATGTTCGTTTCCTCATTTGGTGTGCTTCGGTTTGTGGCCAAGATAAAACACTCAGAGTGGAGAGGAAAACAGTTTTTGTGTCCAACCAAGATGCCCCTCTAGAATTCCTTTCAGGCTCAAAGCCACATTTTGAAACACCACCCCCAGCCGCCTCCTCCCAGAAAAAAATCCACCATAAAATATATGAAAAAAATCTTCCAAGACCAAATCACAGAATGTGTCATTTTTTCCTGCACAAAGCACAGACTGGCTCTGGGAGCACTAACACCCACCTGTGGGTCAGACAGCCAGGGACTGAGGCCATGAGTATTCTCTGCACTCATCACACAGGCAAAAAAGCCTCAGTGTAGTTACCAGCAGCATCTCTACGTCTTGTCTTTTCTGGGTCTTCTGTGTAAGCTCTTTTTTCTGAGGGTGACACATTTAGTATGCAGTAAGATGACAGAATGAAGGCACATTGTATTCTTCTTCCTACCTTGTCCTCCGGTCTTCTTTGCATGAGATACCATGAAGCTCCTTCAAGCTCAACTCCTCCTGCAGCTTGCTGGCAAATGCATTGGCCAGGAGATGACACATTGGCCTTGCTGTGTGCTAGATTTTGCTATGCTAGATACACCCCAGTTAATGCCATGGGATCTGTTACTTCTCCATGGTAGACAAGCACAAAGCAAGGGCCTCACTTGGTTCATGGAATCAGTTCCATAGAATGAGCACAGCACTGTACTCATCCTCATTAACATGCCCTTCCTCACTGCTGAGAAGCAGGGCTAATTACTGTGGCTGCAGTACTGACTGTTAAAGTCATAATGTCTTGCAGTTCTGGTGCTATTTTAGTTGTTACTACTCTGAGATTATCCACAGCACGCTCTCTTGGCTACGATGAGATACAACGAGAAATAATGAGGTGAAAAAACTTCCTTTGCCTTTCCTCATGCTTCTGCAAAGGTTTGGGTCATCCTTGATTACAATACAGGTTGGAGGCTTGGGGTCAAGCTTCACTTCAAGCTCAGCTCTTCCTCTCCTAATTACCCAAACCATAGTCTTCATGATTAATTCTCTCATCACTGTTTCAAGGTCTTCAGGGATTTTGGCAAAGATGCCTATGTTATCAGCTGATCTAACGTGGTTTAGGTGCTCTCATTTATCACGGTGCCCTTTCCCTCCTCCCTATTCAAGGTTTTTATAATCTTTTCCAAGGAAGAAGCAAATTGTTCCAGTGTGACAATATCTTCTTGTCTAGTTCTATTCTTCCGCTTAATCTCTTCACTTTTCTTGTCAATGTTTAAATGTCAATGCAATGCATTGTTCACAAGCTCTGGGATTCTAAGAAATCCTTCACGATGTTTCTTTTCCTGACTGTGTCCAGGCTTCTTGTGCATACGCTGTTTCCATTATCCACCTCATTAGGGGCGTGCACCTGCTCCTGTAGAAGCCAATGGCAACCTTCCCACTTACTTCAGTAAAAACAGGTTTGGACCCAGTGGTATGCCAACTGATAAATTAACTTTCAGACAAAACTCAAAGAGGCAGGAAATTTTCCAGGAATATGCTTTGCCATTTGAACAGAGGAGGATTTTTCTAATTGCAGATGTCAAAATTATTTCTGTATACAATCAATAGCTCCTTTGTTTGCCCACTGCTTAAGATTTAAATGAGAATGGACTGCACAAAACTGTTAATAGAAAAACTAAACCATAGTCCACTAACTTTTTCATACAGTGAATTTTATTAATGTAGACACCATTTACACTGTAGACTACAATTGATTGTGACATGAAGGGATGGCTACTATTTGAAATGAATGAAAACACATTCCTGGATGGCCAGTACTGGATATTCTCCAAGTAACGTCTCTCCATTAAATTATATTTCATCATTGCTGAAACACAACGTTTTGAGTTAGTCCTCCCCTTCAAAAGAAAAGAGAGTGACAGCAAAATAATAGAGCAAAAGAGAAAACATAAAATATTATTTTAGCCTCTACAGCAGATTGGGAAAGAAAAGAAAAAAAAAAAGAAGAAGGAAAAAAGGTGTTTTTCCTCTTTTAATCTTTTGGGGACATAGGATGGAAGATATGGATTGAAATGTCTCTAATGTTCTTCTGACTGGACTACTGTTTTTACCTTGTGGAGATTCTGCTTCTTTGAGATTAGAATAACATCTTAGCACACAGTGGTTTAAAATACATCATAAACTTCACTTCCTATATAGTCAAGATCAGTCTCTCATTTCTGTACCACAGGGTGTCTTTCCCCAAACTTTCAAATGAATCAGGCCATATTTAAATCTGGTTCGTAAAATAGAACACAAATGAATCCACCTTCCTTCCAAATTGGAGATACTAATTGAAGTTGAGCTTCACAAAATTGACATCTGGTCAAAATTTTCTTAAAAATTGAAAAAAATTGTACTAGTTTTTGTTTGACTCACAGCTGGCTGCATTGACAGTATTCTGATCCCAAACGCAAATTTCTGCTTTTGCTGGTTACAGAGCTGTAATATAGATTAATGTCCAGTGAGTTATAGTTTGAGACCAAATGAATCTCTCTTATGATGTAAACCAGATTTAAGTCGTATCCTTCAGAAACTCTTCCATTAACAGATTTCTTTCCTATTCTTTCATCAGACATAAACCCAATCTGACAATCTTTAATTAAATTCTCATGGAGCTCATTAAAAACACTGTAAGTTTCTCCAAGTTAACTATAGGATCAAATATGTTCTTTGATAATAAAACTCTGCAGTGAGTTTTATAAATTAGCCTATAGCTCCTATGTGTTAATGGTACATTAAGCTGAACTGATTATATGTGTGTGGCCATGTTGTTCAGAGCATACAATAGACAGGCAAAAAGTGACATCAAACGAAAAAACTGAAAGAACCTTTGCTTGGTGTTAAGCAAGTATTAGATAAAGCAACTTCATGTTATTCTTTGTCAACTGTCCACATTCCATGGGTTTCTTTATGTCAAGCACCCTTTTTGTCCAGCCCTTCCGCACAGATTAATCTTGTGGCAGAACAGTTGCAATGACTGCATGCCACCACCCTTTTCTACTTGATAATTTTGATTATGGAATGATTCAGATATCAATTGCATTATATGTAAGGAAGTCTGAATCTTTGCATTAGTGATTTGGAAGGTAATTGCCATGGAGAATAAGACACAGATTTTCATGCCCTCTCCTAATCATATATTTCGTAAAGGACTTGATCAGTTATTTGGCAACACACAGAAGACATCAGTAGTCCAGATTTCCAATTTTGTTTTTCATAACAAAAATCACTGATGCCTCTTTTCCTTTAATAACAAATACCTATGAGAGTTTTAAAACACAGACATGAATGTACCATGAATTGACTCTATAATGCTCTTCACTATAAGATTACTTTTCATAGGAGGTTATTGTACTTTGACTATCAGCTACACTGATCTTCCCAAGTAATGCAGTCAATTTTACTGTGCATTTCAAATATACTGATTCCTTGGCTCCTGAGAACAGACTAATTGAGAGGGTGTGCTGTATTACAGAATACGATTTGCCTAAAAAGATTACCGTCTAGCTCATTAATTTTACATTACCATACCATACTTCTATTGACTTTATCACAATGCTTTCTACAGCTACTTACTGCAATAGCAAAAATGCACAGAGATCACATAGCCATTAAGGTGATGAAAAATTGTGTAGAGACGTTATTATTTATTTATGACATAGCTGTGTCTCCTGGTTTTGGTCAATATTGACACACACGGCACCAATCCAAAAAATGTGTTCCCTGTCCTGAAAAATTTGAAGTCTAATTACTCCTGGAAGCAGAACAAGTATGACACAAACAAATAGAAAGAAGGAAAAAGCAGTAGTTATGAGTTGTATTTATATAAGTCAAATATTTACACAACTGGAGACCTTGTCCGCATTTTATAAACATACACTGTAGGATAATTGCAGTAAACGTTGATAAGAAATAGAAGTGAATGTCAAAGGGAGGACTTAAAGAAGACTGAACTATTGAGGGTTCTAATCCCAAAGAGACAATTGGGGATGATATTTGAGCTAAAGGAATTTGAACAGAGCAGACTGATGCTGATATGTCAGTGAAACAAATGCTGCAGCATTAGCACAATTAAACTTAATATTTCTGAATGAAAATGGTAATACAATAATTTGTGAAGTGTCATAGGCAAAGAACTGTATTAATTCAGTATGAGACAATGTATCTGAGCATCAGTATGCTGAAGGATACTCTGGGGGTTACCAAGGAGATTCTATCAGCAGAGGCTTGAAGGTGTCAGAAGAGACCCAGGTCTCTTCTGGTCAAAAGCCAACTCTCACTTGGACTAAAGGAAAAATCTCCACTTTATGAGGACTTCTGAAATTATGAGAAAAAAATAACATTTGTTTTCAGAATTAAATAGTTAGTAGAAAGTTGAAATTTCACTTGAAAATGAATTTTAGTATGATTGTTTGAAATAGTCAAAAATTTTCATTTGTTGGATGTGAGCAAGAGCTGTGAGGTATGTGGAATGGCTCTTTTCACTGAAGGAAAGTTGGGAGTGCTGGAGTTTACAGCTGAGTTGCTCCCCACTCTGCCAACAGTGGGTCTGAAGCCCTAAGATTGCTGGCTCAGAAGAGGACACCACCTGCCAGACAGAGCATTATAAAGCACAGTGTCATAAAGCCAGAATCATTAGGGCTTCTAGGCTTTTTGCTGCAGAGGCAGAAGTCTAAAGCAGTGAGGTTTGTCTTTCCCCACTTGTCACTCTAAGTCTGCACAATGTACTGAATCTCCCCATTACTCTCAGTTTCATCTTTTCCCTCTGGCTGCAAAATCAGGAGGTCCCATGGGCAACACAATGGCTCTGAACTTGTTGTTGACTGCCATTCTAGTATGGGAGAACACCATGGATGAGTGATCCTCTTGGGGATCCTGGCATCCCCACTCTGTGCTAGAAGATACTGCAGACTGAAGAATCTCAACTGAAAAGGAAAATGAGTCCAAAAACTTCAGATCCCACCTGCAAAACTGATCCAGGTCTCCCCTGGCTCATGCATGTATGGCAGAGAATCTGCAGACCTGCAGGAAATTTAGCCCCAGGGTTTCTCAAAACAGCAGGTTCTACATGGTAGAATTGCTTTGAAGCCCCTAACAGCCCATAAAATGAGCTGGCAAGAACTCAGGCGTGTTGCTGTCATAAACCCACCTGTGTTTCTCTTGTTGTTCATCAGAAACAATGTACTTCCAGAAAACAATCTGGATTTCATAATAGAATGCAGATGGAAATATCTAACACTCTAAAACATGCAGGTCATGCAGGGAAGATAAGAGATAAGGAAAAATTGGACTGCTTAATCAGGTTCTCCTCCCGGCTAGACACAAACAATAAAAATACAGTGAAACAACATGTAGAGAACCAACAGCAAGGAAATACACATATTGTTAAACTAATATTCATCCTTATAGCTTTTTTGTACTTATCTTAAGGTTCTACTGTGAATTCTTCTTGCAATACAATTCTGGATTTTACAAAACACTAACTTACCCATAGTATCCAGTATTTATTTTCCCACTAATAGTGCTGTCTTTACTCAGAAAAGATGCAGCTGTGGTAATGCTCCTAAGGACAGTTGTCCCTCTGTCTCATAGACATGTTTTCTATTAAGTTTAATTACTGCCCCTGTAGTTTCAGACCAAAGCCCATTTTACACCATGTGCAGCTTGTACTGCAGAGTAGCTGCAATCTGGAAGCTCTGCAGCAAGAACAGAAAAACTGCTACCACCCCAGTAGTATTATTAGCCATAACAATGAGTTGAATTCAAAGTCCTTTTTTTTTCTTTTTTACATATTTTTGAGGCTTACCCAGGGCTCCAGTGCTACAACCTGTATGCAAGGAAAAAGATAGAATGAGTAAAAGATGAAAGCAGCTCTCCTGAGGCAGATTTTTGTCAGGAAACTCACTGTCTCTGATGCTTTCTCAGAAATCTCAGCTCCTGCTGTCAATTGATTACAAAGACCAGATTCATTTTTTATTAAAAAGAAAAATAATAAATTATAAGCACCAGCAAGTACAGAGGAAAGTCATTAAAATATGAGTGAAGTTCTTCTGCAGGGCTCCAAGAAAGAGACAAGGGACAAGAGCTGAGCAGTTGTTGTTCTGACATTATCATTTTAAGAAAAACTCAACGTTTTGGAAGGTCTTTGTACCATATACTGGTATTTACAAAGAACAAAGCAAAAAAAAAAAAAAAAAAGCAAAAAATAAATCTCATGCCTGAAAGAATTTCAGGGTAAGAAGTTACCCCATAAGTGCTGAATGCAGACTGGTGTTGGTACAGATGTGCAGTCACAGTATATTGATGCACTACTTTGCCTGCTTAAGGCTTAACTCCTGCCCAGCAACTGGGCACTCTGGGTGAAGCACCAGCTTTAATCTCAGTCCACATCTTCATTGTTGAGAACCCACTATTTGCTTAGATCGGTGAGAGGGATGCTATGCTTTAACTCTTTGCTCAAATGCAGAAAACAGCATACATAAAATCTGTGAAGTAAATGCAAATCCACCATCTAAAGAAGCACCATATTAGGAGCTCTATTTCTTGGGCATAATACAAGACATTTTCAAAAGTCAGACATAGAATCCAAGAACAAACTGAAATGGAACCAGCAGCCTTGATCTGATTGCAGCCTCATGGCAATATTGGCTGCCATGTGGAAAACATTCATTAGCCTATTTAACCAAAATTAACTATGAAAATGTACTCTGAGTTTTCTTCCTTCACAGGTGTCTTTTAACACAAGTGTTTTCTATCCAATTTAAAGCAATTTTTTCCTGTAAATAGTATCATTATTATCATTATGCTGGGAAAGGTTAGGCCATGATTTTTGTCAGAGTTTTTAGAATCACATTTTACCTGCTAAAATGTCAGGAAAATAGTCTTGTCTTAGACTCACTGAGGTGCAGTAAATTAACTTCAGGAAATAAAACAGGAAACATATTATTGGACATTACAGAAGTGGTAAACTGTAGTTACACATACACACAACAAAAAATACCTTTCTTTACGGACAAATTGAATCAATATACCAACTGCAGTAGCAAAGAATCCTGGCCTTTGTCTCATACTGTGGTCCTGGTTCAGTCAAAAATAGAACCAAAAGTGTTGAAAAGGCAGTCCAGAGTTTAAGCCACTGAATCAAAGTATCTCCGTGTCTGACTTTGCACATTTCCCATCCACCTCTACAATATGATGAATCAATTCAAATATATTTCCATTCTTGGGAGATTTCAAATCTCTCTGTAAGTTTATATTGACCACCACATGCCCATTTCAGTCACAAACTTATTTGTATTTGAAAGAGCCTTTGAGTAACAATTCTTCCACATTCCTACTGAAGGCAGTACAGATTTCTTGCTTCAGTAGAGTTGAGGTTTCATTCTTTCTACTTTGGTGACCTCTCATTTGTCACAAGAGAACATAAAAATGGCTGTGCTGGACAACACCAGTGTCTCACTTAGCCCAACGTTTTTTCTTTAGCAGTGTAACAAGGCAAGCAAGACGTAACGTTATCCTAAGAGACAATCCCAGCTTCAGCAATTTACAACACAGCTTCAGTAGCTAAAGATGATGTCTTTGAACTTGTTACCCTTCATAGGAAATGTGGCATATATTAGTGGACAGTGAGGTGGGTTGAGAACTGACTGACTGGCAGAGAGCTGAGTGTTGTGATCAGCAGCATGGAATCTAGCTGGAAGCCTGTAACTAGCAGTGTTTCCTGGAGCCTGGTGCTGGGTCTGGTCTTGTTCAACACCTTCATCAGTTACCTGGATGAAGGGTCAGACTGTACCCTCAGCAAGTCTGCTGATTATACAAAGCTGGGAGAAGTGGCTGACCTAGCAGAAGTCTGTGCTGCAATTGAGTGAGATGTGCACAGGCTGGAGAGTTGGGCAGTTAGGAACTTCATGAGGTTCAACATGGGCAAGCGTAGAGTCCTATGCCTGGGGAGGAATAACTGCATGCATCAGTATAGGTTGGGGGCTGACCTGCTGTAGAGGAACTCTATGGAGAAGGAGCTGGGTATCATGGTATCTTGATGGCTAACAGGTTGGCCATGAGCCAGCAGTGTGTCCTTGTGGCCAAGGCCAGTGGAATCCCAGGGGTGCCTTAAAAAGAGTACAGCCAGGAGACTGAATGAAGTGATCTTCCTCCTCTACTCTGCCCTGGTGAGGCCACATCTGGAGTACTGTGTGTCCAGTTATGGGCTCCTCAGTCCAAGAAAGACAGAGAACTTCTAGAAAGAATCCAATGAAGGAACACAAAGATTACTAGGGGCCTGGAATACCTCCCTTATGAAAAACGGCTGAAAGAGCTGGGGCTGTTCAACCTAGAGAAGAGAAGACTGAGAGGAGATCTTATCAATGTTTATAAATATCTAATGGATGGAGTCAATTGGATGTGGCTAGGCACTTTTCAACAGTGCCCAGCAACATTAAAGGTGGCAGTGGACACAAACCTGAACATAGGAAGGTCCACATGAATGTGAGGGAAAACTTCTTTTCTGTGGGGGGTAACAAAACACTGGAGCAGGCTGCCCAGAGGTTGTGCCTTTTCTCAAAACCCACCTGGATGCTTTCTTTTCTAACTTACTCTGCTTTATCAGGGGGTTGGAGTGGATGATCTCCAGGTGTCCTTTCCAGTGCCTATGATTCTATAATTCTTTGAAAAAGATCCATTTTCCCCTGTCATGATTTCATATACAATTCTTTTAGCCCATCTTGTTTAGCTTTCTTTCAGTCTTAAGAGGTTTTTTGACTGGATGCTTAGTTAACACGTAGCTGCTTTTCTTAGAGACCATTTATGTGATGTTCCTGTCACCTTCTCAGCAGCTTTTCCAAGTCAACTGTATTTTTTTTTAAATATGAGAGCTGTGATTGACTATTTCATTTAATGTACAGATAAATCATGAATTTATACAGCAGTTAAAATTTTCTGGTTTGCTTTCTATTTCCTAACAATTCTGAACATTCCATTTTTGTCTGTTTTGTTGCTGGTGGTGGAGACTAATGAACTCTGAGCTGATATTCTCACAGAAATGTCAATTACAACCTCCCAGTTTCATTCCTAAATTCCTCGTCATCTCAGAGCTAAGTTTTATCTCAGTTTTATAGCCAAAGCTAGAATTTCTTTCCAGTGTGTATTGCTTTACATTAAAGATACTGAATGCCATTTTATGGTTTAATCATTCAATGTTGTAAGGCCCTTCTTCCACATTTTTCCATATTGGCTGTCATTTCTACTACTCTGAATAACAGTCTCATCTGCAAGCTTTATCACCTTTCTTTACTTTCTCAGTAACTGCTTATTGTTTAATCTCTACTGCTTGCAGTTTCAAGTGTTAAGTGGCATGAATTGTATATGATTACAACACAGTACATCAGGAAGGAATGATTTAAAAGAATTATTGCACAATATTTCTATTCTTTTTATCACCTTTTCCTCTTCCCCATCTGTCCTACGTTCTCCTTGTTTGCAAAATTGCACTGAGAAAAATTGTATGTCATTCAGGGAAATTAGTCTGATAGCTGTTCTCTGAAAAGAACATTTGGATAATTAAAAGATTACTTCTCTTCTGGAGCTTGTTGTAACAGAGCTAGAACCAAGAGGAGGTCTGAAAAAGTGGTTTGAATGTACACATAGGAAAAATCATAATTTTGTTCACTTAGTATGATGTTCTGACAGAATCAACTGCAGTTTTCTTCTTACTGCCTGGTGGGCTGACACAAAATCTCTCCAAGGCCAGAACAAAGAATGCTCTTGGGACCTGACAGCACACAGGATTTATGTAGCAGCAGACCATCATCCTATTCAGAAGCGTTTAGCTAGAGTAGTTTGCCTTGCCTCTACATCCAATTTCCATCAGTCAGAAATGTCAAGGGACCAGAAAGATTTAAGAGCAGAGGGTAACCTTTGCATGGGGGTTGGCTAGTTCATTCACAACATGTAGGAAGTATGAGATGTACTTTAAAAGGCAGGACAAATTATACAAAGTTGTTTTAAAATCTGACTAGCAACATACTATTGAAAGATGTCTCTTTCAATCTCAAGAAATATGACCTTGAGGATTCTTGTTGTTCCTAAGTCCAGTGATGATAAAATGTTCCTCATCTGTTTTGCTCCCCAAAGTCGTCTCATTGAGTACGGAGTTTAACTAAACCCTACTCAGACAAACAAGCCTTGAACTACACAGGTCAGACAATTCACTGTTTTTGTTTGTTTGTTTGTTCATTTAGCAAATTCTGCTCTTTCTTTTTGACTTTTCTTCCAGTGAATAACATTCATATAATTCAGGTTCTATATTAGAAAAGAATTCTTCTCCAAAGGAATGGTGAGGCACTGGCACAGGGTGCAGTCACCATCCCTAGAGGTTTTCAAGAAATGTGGAGCTGCAGCATTGAAGGACATGGTTAGTGGGCATGGTGGGGATGGGTCAATGATTGGGCACAATGATCTTAGTGGTCTTTTCAACCTTAGTGATTCTACAAATCTATGATTCTCTGAATAACTCAAAAGTTTTCCAAGGAAGAAACAATAATCCATGTTTATCCTATGTGAACAGAGCCAGGATAAGGACATTCCCTTATTGTGGAAGGTTTTTACATTTCATATAAATTAGGCAGCATATACACATATTATGAAACCAGTTTATATTTCAGAATACTTTAAGATTTTGTACAACAGCCATCTTACTGTAATGTACGACCTACTCAACTCACACACCCACATTTTCTAAGAACAAGTACATTCACCTCAGTTACGCTTACTGATTCAATTCTCTAACTGGATGACAACTATGTTACCAAAACTGAGAGAGACATCACGGGAGTTTCACTGGATGTGCACTTTTGTCTGCAGCTATTCACAAGTTTTGTGAAACTTGTGCTTTCTACAAAAATTGTTGTATTTATTTTAGCCTCTGCATTTTCACTGGAAGCAAAGGTTGTGGATATAATAGCTAAAAGCCTTAATTTTTTATTCATAAGCAGATTTTGCAGACAACATTGAATCTGAAAATGATGCTGAGTTTGCCTTGAGAGTGGAAAATAGCAATTTAAGCAAAATCACTAACTGTCATGCACAAAACAAAAACAAAAACAAAAACAACACAAGTTAGAAATGTGTTAGCATGAATAGTCAATGAACTGAATTGAAAATTCCTTTTTTGATGTATTAAGCTTATCAAAAATTGGCTAATGAAGGTTACAGTGATTTGCTTTTTATTTTATGTATACCTATATTCCAAAAAATTTGCTGGGATTCTTTTCAAATATTATTTGTTGACCACTGAGTTCAGCAGCTACTTTTTAACATTTCAGCAGGCATTGCATTTTAATTCTGTTTTCCTTCCAAGAGATATCATTTCCAGAATTGCTTTGTTGAAAATATTATTTGTTGCACCAGAGACGTCTCAAAGCATTCCTGCACAGAATAAACCCTCAAGCTCACCTTTCTGCTACAAAAGCTCATAGTTTGTTGCAGGTGGACACATGAGAGTTTTCCTTGTCTCCTTTGAGGACAAAAATAAAAAAAATTTAAAAAGGCAGCTGTACCTAGCACAAGGCATTGCCATCTGTATGCATTAGAGTAAGCAATTTAATTCCTAAGATAATAGGACTTTCAGAGCTTTCAAAGCTACAGGCAAAAAGAATATATTCCACTTTGTTTTTTTAGGTGCCAGACCTGATTTTCCTCCCATCTGAAGTGATTGTCTTAATGGTATTGATATTAGTATGTTTATTTTGTAAGCACATGTTTTGAAACAATATTTGGATGAAAACTCTGCAGAGGAAGTAATGAAAGACAGGTAAGGTCATCTGTCACTTTCTGAGTCCTTGGAAAACATATCACTCTCAGAAAATCAGTTTCTATATTGTAATTGTGCACAAGAAAATGAATGATGGGGGGGGGGAGGGGGAGAAGGGGGAGAGAAATCAGGAGAAAAGCTACTTTGTGTTTCATTTTGATGGAAAAAATCTGTATCAACTGCATGAGGTTTGTGCTGTAACGTAATTCAGATGAGTCATAATGTTGATTCGTATACCAAACATCTCAGAGTGTCTGCAAGATAGCAAGTTCAGATCTCTAGTTGAGAGAATTATTTATCAGTCTGAGTGGAATAAGACATCATTCATTTAACAGAAATTAGAAGTAGCTGCCTTGGCAGAGCTGCCTGTGGAATTACAAGAGTGTGGGCAAGAATTCTTATAATGCTGGAGAAGTCTGTTTACTGACTTGAGCAGACTTTGAAGGGAATCTCTTTGCATTCTGCTTGCAGAGCTCTGTGCACAGTTATCCTTATCTTTAAATGAACAAATGCTGAAAATCTCCTACCCCACCAGTCAGTCTCAGCAGAGCAGGATAAACGTGTTCAGCTGAATGCACAGTTAACTCTCTTCACTGGAATTCTACATATTGACCGTATTTTCATCTTTATTTTTAACGATTTATTTCAATTTAAGTCCAGCAGGCTTAAGAAGTTTTCGTACTCTAACTTTGGCTTCTTTTAATCCAAATTAAACAACACATGCTCATTAAAAGGATAAAAATGCTTCATTTTGCCCAGCTTATTTTGCCCAGTGGCAAATCTCCATTTTCAACAGATGCAATTGTAAGGCACTTTTTAAAAACGTGAGACTGAATCTGCACATGTGACTGTTGCTACTGTTATTCTCCTTGAAAATGTTATTCAGAAAAGAGCTATATTCTAGGCAGACAAGTGCACAGTTTCATTTTATAGTGTTCGTGGCAGCAAAAATTGTACTTAACATTTCAGTCAGGCCTCTATTCTAAGTCATTGTTTTCCCTCGTTCATATATATACATATATCAAATCACCCCTGTGTGCTTAGTAGTCTCAATGCTTCCATGAAAATCTTTCATAAGGAAAAATCCTTTCTTCCATTTTAAATTATGCATTCTGAGTATTAACCTAGTTTAAGTTACTATTGGATAAGCAGTAAAACAGTAACAGCTGATCGAAACACTTCTCAATTTGATATATTGCCAGTCATGAGAAAAATAAGTCTTTAAGTCTAAACTGGAGAAAAATATTTAAAAATAACACAATAAATAGCTTTAAAAAATCAGACCTTGTACGAACAGTTCTAGATAAGGATCAGAGTGTCACAGTCTTATCTCTAACACCGTTTCTAGCAGCTATAGTCTATGTTAACACCTCTGTTCTACCAACAGGCTCTGAGCTCAGGTCAGGAGCCTGCAAGAGACTTTCATGAGGATGATTCAGATCTGCACGTTGGGGATTGTAGCACATCCATCATTTTTTCATCGCTCTTACTCACTTCTGCATTTCAAGCTATTAACAACTGCAACAACAGTCCTACAACCCATAGCTTTATCTTCAATATTTCCCTTCTCCCTCACTGTTACTTTCTTTTCTGGTGGTTACTTGTACGAGTCAAAGAGATGTAGCTTACACACTGAGAGATACAAGTTCAGCTGCAGCCTTCCTGGTCAACTGTCCCTCCTATTCCTGTGTTACCTCATGGCCCTCAGCACAGCTTGCAGTGATGATAGCAAATAACCTTATATTTCTGGTGTGCTACTGGAGCTGCACACAACTTTGGGACATGAAAAAAACAGTAGGTGCAGATTATCACCTAGGGAAGGAAGTTTGCAAAGGAATAAATAGAGTAGAAAAGTGAAAGGGAAACAACATTTCTTTAGAAAGTGGAAACTGCTTTCCTTCTAAAAAGGAAGAGGAAACTGGGAGATGCTAAATTAACAGGAATGAACCTGAGAATTTCATCCTAATGCGTACCACCAGAATACCTTCCAAGAGCAGCAGCTGTGGCAAAGGCCATCATCACACAGTTCTGGGGAGTTATGCGTTCTTCTTTGGGGCTGTCAGAACTGCTCAAGGTTCTGATTTTGATTAAAAATAAAACTAAAAATGGAGTGTGGAGAGCAATTCAGGAGATCTAAAAGTAGAAGTGTCCTTATCGTATCCATCCCAGCCATGCTTCTAACATATCCTACCATGCTCAGATCTGCAGTCTCAGTCTGCAAACTGCTACCACTTATTCAAGTGAGACAGCTTCACTTCATTTTGTCAATGAAGTCAGTAAAACAGAAGCAACAGAAAACCCAAATGTCAGACAAAAAGTCATGTTCTCTCTCAGTCACTCGGCATTCAATTCTCTGGTCCTGACAGGCTCATAATTTCCCTGAGGAAGTTCCTGGGCAGCCAAGTCAACATAAAGATCAGATTTTAGGAATAAAATGCAATGATGGGGGATAAAATAATCAGTGAACACATAACGCTTTCCTTGGATTCATTTCATCATCAGACATCATCTCTTCATATTCACCAGCCATCTATCCACTTTTTAGGGAGATCAGGCCTTAGCAGTTTATCCTGCTCTGATATCCTCTCTCCATAATAATTGGTCATTTATTTTTACCAAATTGTGGCTAAGTACATGTGATATTTTATATGCATGTTACTTTAACACTTGTCTAATTTTGTCTAAAGTCACAGAACTTAATAAAACATATGATTCCAGCATAATAAAATAAGATCCTTCCTTTCTTGCAAGAATTTGTCACCTGTGATTCAACCTCACCATCTTTATCTTTCTGCTCAATTTTTGCCATGTCCAGCATAAAAATTTTGTATAGATCTGCACATCTTTTAGAAGAGAATAAGAAAGAAGACTGCTTGGATCTTTGTTTCTCATGGTTAAATTAAATGGTGCAAAATTGCAAGTACTACTAAATAAAAAAATGTTTTCCAATGAAAAATGTTGATATTCACATTGTCCAGGATAATATGTAGAGACTTTAAATAGGTAAATGAACTCACCTATCAAATCAACCTCATTTTACCTGCTGATCAAAGGGATAGTGTCAAGATTGTTAAATATTTAAAATTCCTTAAATTGGCAGTTGTTCCATTTGAAAGTATTTACCTTAAAGGGACTCTGTCAACTTCAAAAAGTTGATCTGAACACAGCATGCTGTTAACTATTGACTTCAGAGGGCCTAGAGATAGTTTATTTTTTTCTTTTTTGGGAGGAGCCAGGGAGAAACTGGGAGGTTTTTTTTTTTTTCATGTCTTTTCTGCTAACTTTTCAAGTGTCTAACTGGCAGGAGTCTAATCCTTTCTAAAGCAACTCCAGACATGCTTTCAAAGGTTTTCTTCACTTAAAGATGCAGATTTTAGTGTCAGTGAAATGGATGCTTTTTAAAATGCCAGGAAACGCTTATCTAAATTTTAGATTTCTAAATACTTTTGCAAATTGGGTCAAGTGCTTAAGAACCTGTGCCACTGACAGACAGTGGAATTCATATTCCTGAGCCCTTTCAGTGCTTTTAAAGATTTATTCTCCTGAAAATTTCTTTTCCCTTTTGCATTGTTGCAGCAGTGACAAAGACTTTACCTATGGAGCTTCTTCTCTGAGCACTTACATTCCTTCATATCCCGAACAAAGTCAGTGAGTTAAAGTATTTCCCTAAAGATTTGACCTATACTGGATATCCTTTAAGGACTAGCATACAGGTATTTAATTTAAGAAAGGATGCACAGTAGCCACTATCACAAACCAGAACTACCATAAGTAAAATATTACTCATATTCCCAAATTTTTATCCCATGAAAAGTTTAGAAAATTAATACGACTTTGAAGACACAGTTCATGTTTCTCCTGGACAACACATTTCTTCAAGCAATTATTTTTATTTCTGTTACTCTCTATTGTACAGATTCACAGAGAATAATTTTGGAATATACTGAAGCTATTTCAAAGTAAGATGATGATGAATGCCAGACTTTTTTTACATGGTCAACAGAATGGCTGAATCTGTGAGAATTTTTGGTGTCTAAATAGTGTGGAATTCAGACAGGTAATTTAGGAACTGAGTGAAGACATCAGGTATTCTCTCTTGTCAAGGGTGATTAACAGTTGCCTACATCTGTCTGTTACCAAGTGATACTGTAGTTCTGGGAGACACTCGGTGTAAGCCTTGAATTACTCAAGTTCAGGAGATAGGGAATTATTGCAAAAAAGCTGAAATTCATACAATGTTAACTGCAGCTACCCATGCATTTTTGATGCCTGCACCCCAACAACTACTTATGGATTATTTTTTACCTACCTGTGGTACCATCTGTTATTTCTTCTTCCTCCATGGAGCCTTGCACTATTTTCAGATGGTGTAATTCCACCAAATTTTGTACCTGTAAACAGACCGCTCTCAGACAGCACAGTCACTAAGCTCATCTGGAGAACCGTGCCATGCAAATGGTTGTATTTTACTGTGGAGCTAATCTCCTATTTCACATGAATATTAGGTTCAGATGGACTGTGATGAAGTTTCTGGAAACCTCTGCCTTACTTTGGAAATGATCTGAGGTTTATATGGCCACTAACTCAGGACCATGTTATTCCTTGTACTCCAAACTAGTTGAGTAGTTGTTTATATCCCAAATACCTCTTGCAAGGCTTAGCTTGACAACTTCTGAGTAATCAGGGAAACCAGATTGTCTGATTTTCCCTCATAATATACAGTGCTTTGTAACATTTCTGCTCCTACTGGTCCCAGTTTCCTTGTTGTACAAAGCAGAATTAATCTCCCACTGGAGGTGAAATTTAGGCATGTTGTGAGTGGAACTCACATTCAGGCCAAAGCAAAGGGCCAAAGCCTTTCTCAAAGAACTCACTAAACAGTGCTAATTCATCAGGTTTTGTGAGTTAGGCAATTGTACTGTCTCATGCTTATACTTTAAAATATGCTTTTTACATCAAAGGCATTTTCCCACTGCCCTTATTTCTGCTGACATATTCTGTCCACTTCTCGTGGAGATGGGAGGGACCTTATAAATGTACAGAGTCATCTCATATCTTCTAGTAGTAATGTATGTTTCATTTGCCATGTTGCAACAGGATTACCTCAGCCTACTTTATCAATTCTCTTTGGAGAATCAGATTTTAACTTGACATGTTCGGTCCATTAGAGATTGTAATTATTTAGGGTTAATTATACAGGTGTGGAAGTAGGAAGGATGTACTGGGTTGTGACAGAGAGTACCAGGTCAGAATAGAGGTTAAGAAAAGGAGGGTGTGGGGCTTTTCTTTTCTCCTTTTATAGAACAATTAACACAGCGCAATCAATCATGCATTTTTGAATGTCTTGCTGATAGGTCATGCACCATTACATCAGCATGTGAGAGATAGCCAATGCAAATAGGTCACACGATGTCATCTCAGTGGCATCTTACTGTAAATCTAATATGGTTTAAATGGAACAGAAGAGTATGGAGATGAACAATGGAAGGAGAATTGCTGAAAACTTTTCTAGCTAAAAAAGATAAGCAGCATAGTACTGACCCTACTACTGATATCTGGATGCTGATATAGCTGGAGGCTTCCAAGTCTCATAAAAACCATAGAAATATCTTTTAACACTAGATCTCACTTTGCTATGTGCTGTACATAGGTTTAGAAAGGGTTCCCCACCCCCCTTTATTAAAGAACAATGAGGCAGCAAGCCTAGCTTTATTTATTCAAACATTACTGGATGCTGAATTTAAATGACAGTCTGCACTCAGACAAAACTTTTCACGTGCCAGCTTTTCCTAACTGAAGAGAGAAAAGTTCATCCTAACGGATAAGGCACTACTGCAAAGGAAAGCCACCCATTCCCTGTTGGCACACAGGTATCCCAGCCCAGCACTGCACTTCTGCAGCATAAGGAAAGGTGTGGGTGTGCAGTGTACAGTGTGCAGTAGGAAAATCTCTTGAGTGCTCTTTCTTGTTTCATAGAGTCCTTCTGTGAGCACAAGGCATGGTCTCACCGACAGAACACTGCTGTAGGTAGAGCAATCTAGATTTGGGAAATTTGACGTCAGTTGATTCTTTGTCAACCATTAATAATTTCTGATTGTTGATTCAAGAATTCAGAGGGAGGAGGACACAAACAGTTCCACAAACAAATACCAATCCTAATCCCACACAAACCTCAGTTTTCCCAATTTTCACCTCAGGACATGCTCCATCACTTTTCTCCAGAACAGCCCCCTAGCAGTCTGAGCTGATGCTTAACCATTCTTCTTGCTTCACATCACAAAGTTTCTGCTGATCTGTTCCTTGCTGTCTCTCCTCCTGTGTGGGTGACTCACAGGCCACAGTGCCTTGGAAAGTTGGGGTTGTCCCAGCAGTGCTGTGGTTCATTCAAAGGTTGCAATCCTTTTAGGGTGTCCCTGCCCCTGGTTCTGGTGCTGAGTACCCCTCACCAACAGTGCAGTTGATCATTTTTATCTCAGGTATGTTTGAACATATTCACCATGTTCTTCTCTGATGAGATAAAGCTTTGGCATGTGATGAGTTTTGCTGCAGAGTGTGGTTTCTCCTCCGCTTCCCTCTACCTCAGGACAAGCTGCCCCAGGGCAATCATCATGGCCTCACACTGTGCAGCTCCCATTGCTGCTGATATTATTTACATGCCCAAGGAACTCCATTGCTGTGCGCTGAAAAGCAATGAGATCATGTTCGTGCTCACTGTGATGTTGTCTATGGACATAGTTCCTCAGCTGACATAAGTGCATCCTTATAATGGATATGGAAAAAATAACATTTCTAATAGCTGTTAAAAAGCCTAACTGGCTTGATTTACAGTATGCTTTATTCACTATTCTAAAGTTATTTTTCAGAGAGAGATCATAGAGGACTGACTGCATCTTGTGCTGTAATTTTATTTTCCTTCACTGCCTTCATGAGGAAGAATACGTTTGTCATCTGCGTTATTTGCATGTGTAATTTGAAATCTTTTACAGTTTAAATGCTCAAAGCTTAAAATTTCCATTCCATTGTTGTTATATTTTTGAACTCAAACCCCAACCCCTGAATTTCATCCAGAATGAAGAAATACTATTTTAAGCTTTCCAGAGAAATGAAAACTTTGTTTTGCTTTCCTGAAATGATTACTCCTGACTCCCTCATCTCCTCAGACTTTTCCAGATATGCAGGAGCATCAAACAGCCAAGCAACATGCCTCTGATGTTCCTTGTTGACTCCCAGTCAGATCTGATAGGTCTTGAGACGTTCAGGCCTCTGCTCTGCAGCAGGATCACCAGGATATCTGGCATAGAAACAGACTGTAAGGCAGGACCCAAATCTCTACCCATACCTCTGGATTGAGCTCAGGAAATGCAGTGTGCAAACTTTCATTCAGGGATCTGACAGAGTCCTTCATGCTATCTTGTATTCACAACACATTTTGGTGTTGCAAGTCATCCTTGGTCATAAAAGTTGGGAAGTCTTTATGGAAATATGTTTCTCCCATTTGTCTTTGGGAATAAGGACAGGTTGCACTTACAGCTTCCCTTCTCTTGATGTGTCAATCTTGAAATCCACTTGGAGGTGGAATTGGTTCCTCTCTTTTCATTTATTACCATCTTCTGAAGAACAATTTTAATAACAACAGGCTATCTGCAGTGACTCTGATTTAAGTAGCAACTATTGATTCACTAGTTAGAACTTCCGTGCCTTATGAATTGTTCTCTAGAGGTGACAAAATGGGGAAATCAATGCTTCAATTTGCTTTTATATTCCAACCCCTAGTGCAAGTTAAACTTTTTCTGAGCAAGTTCCAGAAAGTGAAGGAATACTTTAAAATACCAAGAGATTTTGAAGGTTTGGAAGGAAAAGACATATAATCAAATATTCAGTTTAACAAACATGGTAATTGTGAAAAAATAAAAACAGTTTAAACCAGTGAGAGAGACTTACTCTGACCAGAGTTCTTTGTTGAAAAAACAGACCGTTTCTTCATCTCAAATTATTCTAAAAGCATTTTGAAAAAGCTTAAAACCAAATGGTTTAAATGAATGGAGAAATACGCTTATTATTGTGCATGGACTAAAGCAACGAGGCACAACCTTCGCTCCCTGAATGCTATCATTGCCATGACGATTGTGGTTTACTCTATAAGCCTAAATTCTTGCAGGGGGAATAAAGTATGGATTTACACAGATTTGCAGTAAAAAAAACAGTGTAAATTCAGGATGTATAGGTGTAGAAACTTTTATTTGAGTTATCGTTACATTTTCTGGGAGCAAGAGTAGCAGTGCAAGATAATTCACCTACCTTATCACAGCAGAAAACCTCTTGCACTGAGAATGAGGTACAGGATAGCTTAATCTTAATGGCTCATATTGATAGATTAAGTGCACATGTTTTGCTCATGCATCAATTCTGAATGCAAATGAACAGCTGTACGCTAGTAACTTTGTACATTTTGCTATAGAAGAGGTATTGCATATGTTCAATACATTAAAAAAACATGTGTCATGCATAGCGTTCTGTCAGAAATGAAAACAATGCACTTTGAGGTTTCTACATATTGCCAAGAATGTTCAGAATAAGTAGACCTTCAATCATATGAAATATAGCTTCTGCTAAAATAAGAGGCATGCATGAATAATGATCGTACCAGGTAGAAGCAAATGATTACCCTAGTTTCATAACAGCCATAAAGTAATGATTGTTTCCTCATTCCTGAAGAAAAAAATGTTGAGGAGGAGGGTAGTATGTATATAGTCATTACTTCAGCAGATGGTGCATACTCTGTTAGAATCATAGAATCATAAAATCCTTAGATTTGGAAGGGATCTTTAAAGGTCATCTAGTCCAACTTTCCTGCAAGGAACAGGGACATCTGCAGGTAGATCAGATCACCCAGGGCCTGATCCAGCCTCGCCTTTAAAATCTCCAGGGATAGGGCATCAACCACATTTCTGGGCAACCTGTTCCAGTGCCTCATCACCCTCACTGTAAAAGCCTTTTTTCTTATCTTAACTTAAATCTACATTCTTTAAGCTTGAAACCATTTCCCCTCATTCTGTCACCACAGACCCTGCTAAAGAGTCTGTTCCCTTTTTCTCTGTAGCTCCCCTTTGGATGCTAAAAGGCTGCTATCAGGTCACCTCAGAGCCTTCTCTTCTCCAGGTTGAACAGCCCCAGCTCTCTCAGCCTGTCCTCATAGGAGAGGTGTTCCATCCTTTGTATTTCTGGACATGCTCCAAAAGGTCTATATCTCTCCTGTACTGAAGACTCTAGATCCAGACACAGTACTCCAGGTAAGGTCTAACCAGTGCAGAGTAGAGGGGCAGGATCACCTCCCTGACCTGATGGCCACACTTCTTTGGATGCAACACAGGATATGGTTGGCTTTTTGGGCTGCAATGGCACATTGCTGACTCATGTCCAGCTTCCCATCCACCAATATTCCCAGGTCTTTTTTGGCAGGGCTGAACTCAATCCTTTCATCCCACAGCTTGTATTGGTGTTAGGTGTTGCCTCAACCCATGAGCAAGATTTTGATTTTTTGAACTTCATGAGGTTCACCTGGGCCCACTGCTGAACCCTGTCTAGGTCCCTCTGGATGGTGTCCTGTCTTTCTGGTGTGTTGACCCTTAGTGTCATCACAAACTTGCTGAGAGTGCACTTGGCCCCACTGTCAATGTCATTGAGTTATTATTAAAGAGTATTAGTCCCAGCACTGACCCCCGTGGAACACCACTCATAACTGATCTCCATCCAGACATTGAACCATTGACCACCACTCTGTGTACTCAATCCTGCAGCCAGTTCTTCATTCATTGAACAGTCCACTCATCAAATCCACAGCTTTTCAATTTGGACACAAGGATGTTGTGGAGTACCATGTCAAAGGCCTTGCTAAAGTCCAGAGAGATGACATCAGTGGCTTTTCCCTTGTCCATTGATGCAGTGACACTATCACAGAAGGCCATTAGGCTGGTAAAGCAGGATCCACATCTTTGTAAACTACCGTTTTCCCTGACAGATCAATATTTTAATCAACTGTTCATTATTGTGATGATTACTATGAAAAAATAAATTACCAGGTCTTGCTTCTATTTATATCTATGCTTGTTATAAGAGATGTAAATGTTGGATATATATTCATCATCAATCAAAAACTTAGTAAGCCACCAAAACAAGATTTAAAAATAAAATTTAAACAATATTAGCAAATAATAAATTTTTAAAAGTAAATGAAACAAATACAACGAATTACCTTAACAGTGAAGTAGGACAGTAACCCTGTGGAAAATAGAAGCAGCAGCATTTTTTTTCTCCCCACATGAAAATTAATTAGTACTACTGCAGCTGACATAAATTTCCCAACCACGCCTCTGTCCTCAAGTGATTCACAATGTTGTGTTTGAGTGAGAAATTTCTTTGAGGTTGCAAGAAGGAAGGATTTGTATTCTTTTTGAATCACAACCTAGAGCAAGAATGTCCAACCTATAGCCTAGTATTTCGTCTGGCCCATCAAAAATATTCCATCCATTATAAGTCCATCTGATGCCATTGTTTTTCAGAAGACCTTCAGACACAGTTGCAGTCTTAATCATATCATCTGTCCTTTGTGGCCAAAGATCCTGTTAGTCCCTCCTAATTGCTCCCATTTGCTGACACTGTAAAGTAAAACTCATGAAACCCAAACTACCACAGACCCAAGATGTCTAAAGCTATAACTAAGTGAGATGGTTCTAGGAAACAAGCTGAGTCCTGCTTGCTGGCCCTAGTTCTCAGCACTGCATAGACTTTTTCATCCAGTGATAAATAAAGAATTAGAGATTGCGGATGGATCCAAGCTGAAGTTTCCTGTCCTGTCTAGGAGCCCTACAGCACAGCAGCAGCAACAGCAGTGTCCCTTCTTACTCCTGATTTCCTAATTTTAATATTGCACCACTGGTGTCTTGACATCTAGATTCAGTGGGGAAATAGATCCGTCATGGACTTGTCTCCACCTTGATAGCACATTCCCCTGGGATGGAGTCAGATTCTTTGGATAGTGAAGAATTGCTATGTGGGACTCCTGTTCTGCTCCACAAGTACTCTGGCATTGGCCAGCCTTGTTTCGTTCACAGCAGGATGTGACCCAGTTTGGTAAGACATGGAAAAACTTTTGGGTTACAGAAGCTATGGAAGCAGAACCATCCACTCAAGACATTTGGGGAAATGGTTTGGTTATTCAAAAGAGAGCAACATAAGTCCAACATAGTTTTTAAGGTCTCAGTTGTCATTCAAACCCTTTGTGGATTGCAGTGCAGCTTAGGCACAGCACTTTGCTTTTCTTGCAAGGGCTTCTGATCATGTGCAAAAGCCTCTACTATGGTACTCAAGGGATTTTTTTCTTCCAAAGTGAACATATTTAGTGACTTCAGGCATTTTCAGTCTTTAGGCAGAGTGTTAGAGAGCAAGTTGAATTTTTCCTTAAGATTTCAGTTCAACTGCTCTCACAGAGTTGTCTAGCACATTTTCTGATGCCCAAGAGTGCTCAATCTGGTCCCCAGATGCTGCTCCAAAGGGATGACAGGTCTTCCACAAGTGCCACATCTGTAGCAATGTCTCAGATGTCTGAAAACATGCATTAGATGCATCTGTTTAGGCACTGAGCCACTGAAGTATCATTAAATCCCAATTTAATTGGACTTTAGGAATGTGGATGAGAATAATAATTCCCAAACTGTAAGGATGTTTTGAGAATAAGCTCACTGAGGATTAGTTCATGCTCCAAAACTAGATTGAGAGCCACAGAAAAGACTTCTTCATTACTTTCAGACATAGTGAGCCTTCTTCACAGCATCCTGGTCAGGCCAGACCTAATGTATTAATATATTGTTGTCCTTTTACAGGTACTATGACAGAAAGGATTAGGCCAACATGAATAATCAGCTGCCAAAAATGTTGTCTGTGCATTTATCCACACAAATGTATTTAGCATGGATAACGTTCTAGATAGCTTTGTTAGAAAATAGTGGTGTAAGAAACCTGTTGACAATCATGTGGCTGACTGAACATTGGACTGTTGTGGCATGGATTGAAAACCCATGTACCTACATGCTGTTACATTGGTTATCATGATGGTATGCAGAGTAAGTGAATATCTTGCATCAGCTCCTGAAGTTGAGTGGAAATTTAAAAAAGATAAAACTGAAAAAGAAAAATACATTGAGTGCAGAAACTACAGAAATATTTCTTCTCTGGTGTAGAAATATGCTTTTTTTCCAGTATGTTCATTACCTACATTTTGATCCCAGTACAATGTTACTATTGAGACTGGTGTAAAAAGTAGAAAAAACGCAGCAAACTATCTATCTCCATCAGAGCTAAATATGTTTTAGGGAGCATGTTTCTGTTACAGAAACAAATAGTAAAAATGCTTTGTCACATGGGAGGAGCTGAAAGGCAGAAAGACAGGTCTGGTTGGACATGGCAAGTTGTATTCATGCATACAACCAGCCTGATGCTCTGCTGAGGAAAGAATGGAGAGCTGCATGCAGATCAAGCAGCAGAGCTGAGTGTCTGTACAGCCAACATCATCTTCTTGTTTTGTTCCTTTTTTGAATCTCTCACAGAAGTGCTAGGTCTGAATCATGCAAAAAAAGACCTTTGATTGCAAAGGGCTTTTTTTTTCCATTTCTGATTTGGTGGGGCAATTCCAGTATCATTTGAACAAACACTGTTTTCCAACTGAGGCACTGCCAGGGCACAGCAGCCCCAGGGAGCACAGCATAGGGGATTCCAGGGGATGACACGCTCCTTGCCCAGAAGCAGCTCTCTCAGAGCTGGGGGGACCTGGGGTGCTGCCTACTCCCACCTGGCTTCTGTTCGTAACAGCATCTCCCACCAAAAGAGCAAGGAGTTGCTTCCTGAGACCTTCAGCACTGCTGCAGATGTGTGAGTAATGGGAAGCTGGAATGGTGATACTACTTCCAGCACTCCTGAGGAATGAGCAAGCATCCATGTATATGCTCACAAACACTTTTACATTTGCTGAGGCTCACAGGTGGAGAATCAATCCAATGCCTTGCATAGTAAAATCAGCTGCAGTGGTTTTTATGGCTCAGCTATAGTGCTCACATCTTTTTCTATGACCACCATTACCATTGGTAGTTTAGCGGTTAAGCTTAGCACTGCTCTCTAACAGCAAGAGATTAATTGCCCGCTCAGATAAACGAACAAGGAGCCACAGCCTTCAGCACAGGAATAACACTAGCAGCAAAAATCAGCTCCTCCCCATACCCTTTTTTTCCACTCTCCTCCCTTCACCCACCCTCCTTCACAGTAAGATTTCTCACTGCCTGGTAATCTGGACTTCTACCGCTGCTTTAAAGTGCTGAGGGTGGTATTGCAGGAGGAGGATGAGCTATCTTTTAACACACAACTATAGTCCAGCAGTGATAATCGTTTCAAACTACCTAGGAAAAAATAGGCAGTATAATAATGTTAGTCAGGTAGCTTTTTCTACCTTATCAACACCTGCAGACACATACCTGCACTGACAAATGCTACACCAGAGGGTAGGATAAGTGGAATTAGAAAATATTACCTGCAGGAGCTATTGGGCTCCCAAACACGATATGCAACAGTAATGTAGATAGCATGGAAAAACAGACAATAAGTACAGCTTTGAATTCAAACATGACCTTCAAAGAGGTTTTTCTTAGAAACACAGACCAAAAGCCCTAAACCTTTGAAAGAGCATGACTAAACAATAAGCCCCCAACTTCACATACACCTCTGAGAATTCATTCTCAATAATGGCCTCTCATAAGACTTTTATCGCTGCTTTAAGGACTTTATTTATCAAATTTGAAATATATCTTCTCTTTGACCCATTTTTATCGCAGTCTCAAGATATCTTATCAATATTCACTCAGCAAGCACAAGCATATTTCTAAGTGACTGTACAGAACACTGTGTGATAAACTGGAACATTTTTTGCAGCTCAGACCAGTGTGCAAGATAAAAGCATACAGGCTCCTGAAAAAGCAGCAGGGCTTTGGCTGAAATGTCAGAAGCAACTATTTTGTGGAGAATGATTCATTAAGCTGGCACTTCAAAAAGCGGAGGAGCTGTTCTAGTGCTCCAAGCTGGGTTTGAAATACCTAGATTCCCTTGAACTGTAGGTTCAAAACTGGCAGAGTCTAGCAACCCTACTCTCAGTCTTCTAACTGAGACAAATTGAGCTCCATGAAACTTAGAACAGAATATTTTATAGACAAAATCTTCTGTAGAGTTGCGGTGGCAATTCACAGACACTAGAGAGTCATGATGATATTGTCAGAGAAGGGGATGTTTCCAGACTTTTTTTGGTCAAATGTGAATAATTTTCTTTTTGCATGTTTTTCATCAGTCTTCTTAGCAGTGTAGCTAAGTTTCAAGAGCGGATGAAGAAAATTCCTGTACAAATGTAACCTGAGCATTCTTTAGTATGAAATGTGCTCACGAGAAAAAAAAAAAAAAGGATCATTAAATGCATCCTTTATTAAGCAGATAATTCAAGTAACTATCTGAAGCTTTTACAATGAAATAAAATACCAATAAGATTTTGCAACTGTAACTTCAGAGAAGAAATTGGATAGGTGACTCAGAAACGATTAAATTTGCAGTGAACTTTCATTGCCAAGGGCACATACTGTGTGAATGCATATAATCCACATAAAACATTTGTAGCCTATGTATGAAATGAATGTAAATGCTTGGAAAATGAATGAAGAAAGCAACCTGTGAATAAGCAATCAATAAATCATTTCGAAAGGACGAGTTAAGCTATGTAAAGCCTTGTTAGTGACCAAATGTTAAAATTAACCTGCTAATTAATCCTGCATCCAGTAAGTCATAGAGTGATAGCACTCTACACCACCTAACATACTTGAAAATAATATTTAGTGAGAACTGCTCCAAAATTAACTCATCCTATTTTGTTATGTTGGCAAAAGATGTCAGAGGCAGATGTTGGTGTTATGGCAGTAGAAGCTGAATGTCCCCACCAGTATTCCATTAGATTTTGTAGCTGTGTGACAGGTGGCAGCAGAGAGGCAGTCTGACAAAATAGTGTCTGACATGGAAATCATATGAAGCAAAGGCGTGGAACTGAATGCCTCTATACAAAGAAAATGGCACCCACTGACATTCATCAACACGTGCCAAAGGTTTATAGGCACCAAATAGTGGATGTGAGCACAGTGAGGCAGTGCAGGCTCTTGTTCATTGCTGGTGAAAATGCACAGCTAATGGTGGTGACTGCATTGAAAAACAGTTTTCTGTAGCTGAGAATTTGCTCTATTAAATAATGCTACTGTGCTCCTTGTATCTGTAGTAGTTTCCATGGAAATAAATGGGAGGCATTACTTTCAGAGCAAATTACAATGGCTAGAAAAACTGCCCACAAAAAAAAGTACAATAACAACATCATATCCTGTTGGTTAAATTTTTAACTTGCAGTGAAGCAGCAGCAAATACTATTAAATAGCCAGGGAAGACTATTATAGACTATTATATGCTATTACAAAATTGATCTGAGGTATAGGATGATTCAGTAAAATGATTTTTTTTTAATTTTTTTTTGCTTATTATTCTTGATGAATTATTGTGCTTTGCATCACAGAAAACATATGCATACTTAACAAAATAAATCTAGTCCATTATAACGAGTTTTTAGACAGTATACTCAGGTCCTTTGTCTATTAACATTACAGTGCAAACAGCAGTGGTGTAGCTGTCCTTGGCCTCAATAAAATATAGAACTAGTCTTAGGTCTAATTACATAGCACAAAGCCTCCTGCTGTGAGGGTGTACAACTTCTTTTCTTGGTGGTGATGCTTTTCTAAAGAAAATACAAGATATAGGGTATCAATAGATTGCAGAATTTTAGGAACATTCATATTCTAAGGCAAAACTTCAACAATTACCTATGAGCAGAATAGGTTATTTACTGGAAGTCTGCTAAATGCACGGGTTAACTCCTCATGCATGAGAAAATTGGGGATAGGGAGGAGGTGGATTGCTGGCTGTGCCAGGGCTGACAAATCTCTAAAAATCAATTCTTGTCATCAGCTTTAGAAAGGTAATCAAGTGTTACATCTACATTCTCCTAACAAGTTCTAATCTACTGAAGGTTTAAGTACAGTTGATTTAATGAGGCTACACTGAGAACTGGAAGGAAGTTTGGGGATTTGACATAAGAAACAGCAGATACAGGAGCAGACGCTTGGGATTTGATAACTAAGGATGAGAAGCCCTTGTTAATCATGTCTTCCTAGAAGTCAATAATTAAAATCTCAATTTTTCCTAAAGGAATTCTTCCTTCACTATGCCTACAAACATAGTCCCTGACAATTGTCATATGACTTTCAAGTTAAATGTTTTAGTCTCTAAGACAATAATTTAACATGTCTTTTATTCTTTCAAAGTCTGCCAAATCAATTACTAGAATTACATGAAAAGGGACATTTGCTGCAGAATAAGTCTGCTAGGGCCTGTTATAATTTTCAAAATAGGTTTAACTCTCCAACAGTGAAAAAATGGTTCTTTTGTCATAAACCAGCAGTTTAGAAAGGGTAGAAGAGCACAATAGCAGAGAGAACCGACTCATGCTTTTTAGAGACTGTGTATATTCTACTTTAAAAATAAGTGAGCAAAACCCAAAATACACAGAAATAGTGGAGTCATGTCTATCCTGTGCTTAGTGAAAATGAGGTAAAGCAGCTCCTTGACCAGCTGCAGGATATCCATGCTGAGATTTCCTGAAGAGCTACAGAACTAAATATTTGTTTTAGAGACACCATTTCTTGGTTAGTTCCACAGTTCTGAAGCCATGATCCCATCTCTGTCCATTCAGTCTTGCTGTCTTGACTCCTGTAATCTTGCAGAACAGGGTAAGTCAAGTCAATTCCTTCCCAACAGAAAATTTGCCCTGCAGTACAGTCAGCTATCAGACAGATAGGGGAGATCTGTCAGAGGGGAGGGGCCAGAATGAATGGTCAAAACTATTGTTTTCAGTTGTAATTTGACTTTTGATTGGTTTAACAAATTGTGAAACTACAGGGTGGAGGTTAAGAGAAGCAGAGCCAGAAAGCCGAGTTTACTTTCTCAGGTGATTGTCTGACCACGAAGTTTGCATTCTCCTTCTGATTCCATGACTATTAAATTAATATAGACTTATAGTCATTAGAGTTTAAACTGTGATTATGAAACATCCTTGCTTGCCAATAGATGATGTCACTAGTTTTGAGCACTATTCTTCTATTCAAGCATTACAACTATGTGCAGGGATGGACTACTAAAAAGGAAAAAGAAAAAAAAAAAACATACAAAAATGAGACATAAATGATTTAAGTGAAAAATTTCCAAACCAATGTTTTGAATTCAAATTTTGGAGAAAAAAATCCCCGCATATTTTAGCTCCAGATCAAAACAGAGAATTTTGAGTTGGCAAGACCTTACAGTAGACAGAAATCCAGTGCCTTATAAAATCTTTTATAGTCTTTATCAAAACTACATTAGGAACCCGCAGTTTGAAAGTGTCTACTTGAAATGTTGTTACATGAATATGCCTCTAAATGAACACTGAAATGAAATTCAGTTCTGCAGTCATTCATAGTTTCAGTAGAATTGCTTCTAATAGACATTTCATCACTCTCAAATGTTTAAATATGCTACAAACTTTGTTAGCCAGGGTTACAAAAAGGAGTAAAATTTACTGAACCATTCAACCAATACATATCGACACACGGTGATGCTTCACAATGCTTATCAGGAATTAGCAAATTGTTTAAAGAAATTTCTTTCTTGTTTGGTGTTATCCTAAATATATTAGCAGCAGGAAGAAACAATCAGGAATTCTTAAATTAACAGCTTACCCAGTGTTCTCTTGAATTGATTCTGATTTTTGTTGTAATGTAGGAACCTACAGCTTACTGCTCAGCTGATATCAAGGAGCCAATGTAATTACAACATGAAGAATAAAACAAATAATGTAATAAAGCAAATAAGAAATTAGTTCCCCATGGATAGTAATATGCAAATGTGTTTCCTCTTACTATTTCAGACTCTTTAGTAGTATCAGCCCGAGATATTTAAGGCTTCGTTTAAAAGCTGCTGATAATAAAGACAACCTCAAACCAAGTTCTTTTGTTATAAAGTTTGCTCTAAGCTATATATAGTTTTCTTTTGAGTATCTGAGCAGGAAATAAAAATGCAATAATAATAAAAAAAAGACCAGCAAAAGCAAATACAAACTTCCTTTTCATTTCTATTTCCACTTGTCATTTATTTTCCCTTATGGAGGCCACCAATTTTTTTTAATATAGTTGAATCTCATACTCCTGCTCAGAGACCTCCAAGGGCATTAACCATTGAGGATTCATCTGCTTTTGTTTGGATACTGAATATGATAATGTAAAAGTAGATTTCTGGTGCTGTGAAACAGATGATGTAAGATATGTTTGACTTCAGACATTTTTCTTTTCAGATAAACTCCTGAAAAATAATTTATAGAGTAAAATCCACAAACATTACCTCCAGTAAAGGGAAATATCCTGATGCAGCTAAGTGTATTTCTTACTTGGAGAAATATTGATAAAAACTGCATTAGTTTATTACTACATCGTCCTTCTCCCAAATTCTTTCTTCTCTTCTCTTTTTTTTTTTTTTTTCTTTTTAAACTTTTCTTTTTACCTCCATCAGGGAGATTGCTTACATTATATGTCTACAAATAATATAAATAGTTAATTTCCCAATAGTTTATGCTAATAAATTCATATCAGCACATCACATTGGGAAATGTGCGGACAATAACCACATGGAACCCCACACTATCTTTGATGATCTCAAAGCCAGATATTCAGCTGGTGTTCATCAGAATACGTCTCCATTTCATTTCATGAAGCAATGCCAATTTATACCAGTTGAGAATCTGGCCTTTCATCTCCTTTCTTTTACAAAGCTATAGTAGAAATAGCCGAAATCATTCTTGAAAAACTTTTCATCTAACTGATATCGAATTTGATCACTCATAACTGGTTCCTTCATGAACTCCAAATAGTCAGTCTTTTATTAAAATAGTTTTTCATGAGTAAATGACACCAGAAAGGGAAATGAAAAAAAAAAAAAAAAAGTTCTTGCAAGAAAAAAAGCTGTGTTAGAAACAACAAACGAATTGTTGTGAAACAACAAAAAATGAATTCTGGATATTGTAAGGTTAAAACTTTTGAATTTTTAATTCAAATTGAGAATGATGCATGCCTTCTGCCTGATTTGGAGGAAGAGAATTACCTCCTTCTATACCTGGGAGATCTTCATAGTATAGCTAGAAGAGTGATTTTTAAATTAAAGGCATGCTTTCCAAAGAATGACATTTTGGGCACAATAACCACTCAGACCTCAGCTTATTTCTGAAATATTTAGGATATTTTTCCCTAGGGAATTTAATGTGAAGCACAGTGAAGATTAGCCTACAGGACTATCAGGTCCTATTCAATGCTGTGGGAGTTCAAGAACTCTAATGGAGGCAACTTTTGCAGGCTCCAGTGCATCACACAATCTAAATACTTGGCAATCAGGAAAAATGCAAACTATGCCATAAGGAAATGAAGAAGACTAAATATGTGTGCTTTTGCAGCTATTTGGATAAAAACTTAGCAGAGGATTGTCATGGTCTTGGCTGGGATAAAGCTAACTTTCTTTCTAGAGGTTCATGTGATGCTTTATTTTGGATTTTTTGAAGAAAATAGTGCTGATAACAAACCAATGGTTTTAGTTGTTGCAGAGCAATGCTTACACAGAGCCAAGGACTCTTCGGATTCAGCAAGGGGCTGGGGGTGCACAACAAGCTGGAAGGGGTCACAGCAAGGATAGCTGAACCACACTGACTAGTTGAATATCCCTTACCATACAGCATCATGTTCAGCAATAAGAGCTAGTAACCATTAGTTTGCTCCTGTTTTGTGAGTCTGAAATAAAAATATTTCCTTTTGATGTGTTGTTGTTGTAGGGAGATTACAAACATAACGAAGGAAAGTGAGAAGATAAAGATTTTCAGGAGAGATTCATTTCAGATTAAAGGGCTTCAGAAGTACAAGTAGATTCTCTGTGAACAAGCGTAGCAACATTATGGAAGAGCAGGGTGAACATAAACCAAATTGCAGTCTTCAGCCCAGAAAATTTCTTATCTCTGAAGTGCTCACTCTGACTGTATACAAAGGCTTGCTCATGAACAAAACTGTGTTATTTACTCCTATTGATAAATTGACTCATCAGCTACAAAACCACCCTTTGGCTGTGTTTAGTCATCATTACTAAATGTACAGAGATGGCAGGTGTCATGCACTTCAAATAAGTACATTCAAGTAATAAGAACTTGAACTAGTGGAGAATATTGTTACTGACTTCAAGGTATAGAACAAAAAAAACCAACCCTATGTTTCAAAGGATAAAAGAAGTCACAAAAGGTAGATGTGTTGGTGGGTAGGTGGGTGTAGAGCACCAGTAATCCTATCCAGGTAAAATGACATTTACATACAACAGAAATGTAGATAAAACCCAGTTTCATCTCCATCAGGGCAAATGACTGGAAGTCACACCTTTGGATCCTTCATAGTCTAAATGTGTCAATTGTTTAACTGTTAAAAAGAAAATGCTCTTTCCTGTATCTGTAGTTTGAATTCTTGGGGTGAATGTGATCCTTTTTTGTGCTTCCACCCATAGAGAGAATTGGAGAATGAGGTTTCACATGTTCACCTACAAATCACTACAGTAGGATGGTAGGGTCATAAAAACAGTGATTATTAATGTTTGATCATATCTTTCATGTGTTGTTTAGCTTTTGATTGCCTGTTCAGTTTGTGAATGTAGGCAGTGTTGCTGTTTATTTTCACAGCTATCCCATTGTAAGCACATTCATCTAGAGACAAAAGCATCCACATAGAGATCCTGTTTTGGGTTGGATTACTTTCCAGAGGTAAGAAATGTGTGCATTTGTTCTTATGGAATATTCACATTATTGATGAAACTCATTTAAAATTATAAAGTAACAAAAAACCAGGAAGAGTTGCCAGATTAAATTCATCTTTTGTTAAGCACGAAAAACATAGGAAAGCGTGTAAAGATGGGCGACGCTTATCCAGATCAGCTTTAATGGATCTCAATAAAGCTTGGGCTGCTGCAAATGATTAAGTTAGAATCATGCCAACATACTGATGGTTCTGCATATTAGCAGCACTAACTACTCACAAGATTGAGGAGGGATTATTACCTGACATTTTTGTGTCCTTCCTGAACTCCAGCGTGTGACAGTTTGAATTAAAACAAAGTTATCTCTGTCAAGAGAGGATGAAATAGAAGCAGCAAATACTTAATCAAGCCAAAACTGGGGATGCTGAATTGGGGCTGAAGGTGATTACAGTCACTGGTGATGGAACGTTATCCACCTACGTGTTATATCAGTAAAAAATAATAAGTTATTAGGTTAAAATTTGTGAAGTGGTCTTACATTATGATGACAGAGAAGAGATTTATTGCATTTATATTAGAAGAAGGATGAATGTTTCAGATTGGACTCCAAAAAGAACCACAACAAGAGATAAGAAGCTTAAGTAAGGCATGGACTGAGGGGACATTAAAAAGCAGACCCCAGTGTTAAGTTCAAGCTGAATCAGGACCAATACACAGATTGCACAATTCTTGTAAGCTGTTTCAAACTGCCTTGGCAAAAGTCCTGTCAGAACTGATTATTTCAAGCTTTCTACATCTCTTAATTAGTAGCAATCACATGAAATCAAGGAAACCTGTGAGGTTTCCCATATATTTGATAAAAAAAAATAATAATAATAATCAGGAGAATGGCTATTCCATAGGATCTGAACAAGAAAGCTAGGTATTTCCTGTTTTCACATTCAATTCTCAACATGTATAAAATCAGTGTTTTCTACTGAGGTGCTGTATATTTGAAATAAGCAAAGGAGTATTTGTGATGGTGTCTTTGGTGTCTTTTTTTTTTTTTTTTTCCTGTTAGCTCTTTCCTGCTAATCTGTAGTATATAAAGTATCAGAGGTCTTGTTTTTACACAACAAAATACAGTACCTCTATGGCTGGATGGTAAACAACAAAAGTGTTTATATCTCTGATTAGCTAATGGCCACTGAAGCTGGAAAAGCTAGCCTTTACTTCATGTATTTTATCCTCCTTTAAATATACCCACCATGATTTTCTTTTCTTCTCATTTTTGTCTCTCATCGTTCCACAAAATGCAGCTCCTGTGGCTCCCTGGAAGCCCTGAGTGGTATACTCCACCAGAAAGCCCTTCTGTCTTTAGCACAGAGATGTAGGAAGTGAGTGACCTCCTCTGTGCAGCCGGAGTGCTGCTGACCAGACCACTCCTGAAGGAAACACAGCGCTAACAGACATACAATGCCGTTGAAAGGATTTGGTCTGGAAATTATTTATTTACTTAGGGACTCAGTACCACATTAGCACTTTTGTTCCAGTTCTGAATCCACTGATTATTTCCAGAATCCTTGCCTGCTAAGGGAGCAACCGCATTAGAAATGCTAAAAAACAAAGATGCAATAGAGTCCTTTATCCAGTGTAACTGCTCGATAGCTTTACTACACTGTACATTTAAAAAGTAAATGAAGTTGAAAAAAGGTCTAGGAGTTCCAGACATTCAAACCATGAGTTTTTCTTGGCTTCTCTACCAGTAAAAAGCTTCATCTAAAATAATCTACTATATCACTTTGTCAACTACAGTTTGGCACATGGTAGCACAACAGCACAGATGCAGTAAGGCCTGTGCTCTTGGAATGAAAATCTGTGAGTCAGTTGTCGAAAGACTATGCACTTTAAACCATTCAGTTTGTATTTCTGGTAAGTATAGGTGCTCCTGGTGTTCTCACAGCATTCTGTAGCAACCCATGAGACATGGCTGAAGGAATCCAGTGAGCTAAAACAAGAGTCTGGTAGGGTATTGTAAATATCATTCCTCCCACTTGAGGATGATTGTGTGTGTCACTATGGGAAGAAACATTTCATTGGTATTCTGCTGGCATTGCAGGAAAATGCTACTATTACAAAAGCCTGGATCATAAACACGAAGAGGGAGGGAGAGAAGGGATTAGTTCTCATCTCTTAAGTGTAAAGAATACTTCAAAACAAAACAGGGAAATAAGGCAATACCAGTCCGATTAAAGCCTATTGAACTGAATGGAAGGATTTTCATTTATATCAAATGGTGTTGGATCTGTTCCTTTGTGATTCTGTGCTGCAGTTTCTGCCTTTTTGAGGAATGCAGCACCACAATCATCTCTGTAACAAAAATACATTCCTTTGTTGTATGTTAGCATCAGGGGCTCAGGCCACAAGGACACAGTATTTCACCTTGACAAAGAGGTGCCCAAGTGAAAATGAAGGCAGAGCAGACAGGACAGCTTTCATAGCCATTTTTCACTGAATTGTGACTGCTTAGCAAAGTATAAATAGTCAATTTTATTTATGAACAGAAAGTTTTGACAAGATAAAAAGCAGACAAAGACTCACTCTGGGGTACAAACTTAACCTGTGGAACAATCACATGACCACTTATGTGCTTGTAGAAGTAAAATTAATGTGGTACAACACACTTTTTTTCCTCTCATACTTGGCTGAACTGTATTTTCACAGAAACATCAATTAAGGAGGAAAAATCAAGCTAATAGACAGTATACAGCACACTCTGATTATTTGTAGTATTCAATATTTTCCATAGAACAGACTGTCACTTTCTGAAAGTCAGAGCAGAAGTCAAACTTTCTTGAAATGTAAAAGCTGCCCACAGAATTAAAAAAAAAAAAATAAATCTATAGAATTGTTCCTTCTGTTTGAAGGTGCTATTTGGCTAAGGGAAAGACCTCATCTTTCATGCTGAATGAAGAAAATTCGAAGGTGCTCTACTCACATTTTCTCCATCTGTCTTCCTCTAAGTAAAGAAGATAATAGCCCTGCTGTTTTTTCTCCCATCATTTTTCCAAGGGCTATGTTCTCCTGGGGCTGGGAATACTATCCTCAGCTCTTTTTTTTTTTTTTTTCTTGCCAAACCTACAAGTTAGAGCAAATACAGACAACAAACAGTCCTGAGCCAGCTGTATACTCACCCAAGGTGAGTAACTCAGACTTGTTTTTTAACACATTATGCTAATTATCCCACCAAAAAAAAAGTATCAGGCAAAATTAAAGAAATCAAGTGCAATAAATTCAGTGCCGTCAATGAATGTATTCAAGTTAATGAATAAAATCATCAATGGAGTAGCCCAGCAACAGATGGGAAATGTCCACAGTTTATCAGCTGGTTTCTTCGAGCATTTCTTTCAAGATGTGGTTAACTATCAGTTCCCCAAGCATCTCCTGTATCTAGGTTGAAAGACTGTAAAATATTGTAAGCACCACCTAAAACTTAAGGGATGATTACAATTAACTTCAGATGTGACTTTACTACTGGGTTTGAGAAGAGTGTTCCAGAAAAAGCCACAGTATGGGTCTTCTTTTGGTGGAAAACTACTTATGTCAGCTTATGATGTGCCTGTAAAGCCACATGCTCAGCTAAACTGATTTGCTTAACGTGAAATATAAGTCCACCTACAAGCTGCCCCTATCTGACTGAATTGTATTATGACAAATTAGTCTGATTGGTGCCTAGTTGCAGACACTGAGTACAAATACAACTGTGTATGTGATGGAGCAACAGCTGTCAATGCCCCTGCAGATTTCTTGCTCTGCTAGCCAGAGTAGCAGCTGGGCTGCTGAGTACCCTAGATAACCACAGTTTCATTAGGAAGTTCTGCATTAACGGAAGTGCCTCTTGACTACCCGTGTCTTGATCTGCAGTTGTTTATTGGAATTTTGGGCTGGACCATCCTTATACTATTTTAATTGGTGAATGCGTCATTTGAAGACTGGAAATGTCTGCAGGACATACTGGCTAGCTTCCTTAATAACTTGTTTAATCTCTTCTTTTTTTTTTTCTTTCTTTTCTTTCTTTTTTTTTTTTTTAAGATGCACTGCTAGAAATATACAGATAATAAAAGTAGATGGCTTATGGGGTTTGTTTTTAAAGGCAGGATTGAGAATGTATGACACAGAATCAAAAGGTTTCCCTGTCTTTAGTGATTGCCATGATGCAATCTATAATTGCAGAGGCAATCAATACAGCCTCCCTCAAGCAGTGCTCCTGAAGGAAGATATCTTTTGCCAAAGCATCTGGATCTAGTATGCAGCTATAAAGAATTACACAACTTGCCAATAGAGATGACATTTCCATTGGCATGCATTGTTTTATTAGATGCAAATAGGTTTTCCATCCACAGGGCACAATGGGATGAGTTAAGGAAACATTTTCAGACTCTAAATTTCCTGGCTATTGTGAGCTTAAAGCAGATGGTGGGCACTTTAATATAAATTTTCAGAACAAAAGCTCTGATTTAATGTTATTTAAAAAACAAACAAACAGCTGCCTGTTGGAATTGTGTAACTTCTGTGATTGTGGCTACATGCTTTGTCACTACATACATATCAGATATCTGATCTTCTCCATAATGCATCGGTAGGATATATGAATGGGACTAAGTGTTCAGTGCTCACTTTTAAAGCATTTGTTGATAAAACAGACAGGTTTTCACATCTTCCACCTAGGAATCACCTTACAAAAATTAACTACATTTCCAAAACACCAGATTTGTGAGGTAGATAAGGATTCAGGAAAAGATTTATGAAAAAACAGAATCAGTGGATTTTTCTCCCATTTACTACTTCCCAATGTGGCACTGCTTTGTGAAGCATGTCATAGGAGTTGGAGGGAGGTGTTCCTGTGGACTTTGCTCTTCTGAAGAGAAGTCTCTTGAAGAGACATGCAAAGGACAAATTCTCCTCCTACTGACATAAGCAGAAGTCTTGTTTTAAATGTTGGTGGGACAAGATTTTGATTTTCAGGGCGACAATCATCACACCTACTTCAGCATTCTAAAATCAGCTGCCAATCATCTCGGTTTTCCTTAAAGCAATGGACCAGAATCAGCAGTTGACTTCAAGCCCTTTTTTTGGATAGGCAGAATTGTTTTGTGTAGGCGGTTCTCTCTCAGCTGACACAAGAATATATTTCTATGAGTTATTTATCCCAGACAGTTCACTTTCAGACAGTGAAGTTAGACTCGGTAAATCCTACCCTTAGTGGAGCACATGTTGGAGACATGCATCTGGGCAAGAACTGTAGAATAACAGCATCATAGAATTATTTCAGTTGAAAGTGATCATTAAAGGTCACCTAGTGTGACTTCCCTGCAATGAACAGGGTCATCTACTCTAGATCAGGGCCTTATCCAGCCTGACCTTGAGTGTCTCTGTGGGCAGGCCATCTGCCACCTTTCTGGGCACCCCATTCCAATGCCTCACCGCCCTTAGGGTAAAAAATGTTCTCATTACATCCAATCCAAATCTCCCCTCTTTTAATTTGAAACCATTTCACCTTGTCCTGTCACAAGAGACCCTACTAGAGTCTGTCCCCTTCTCTCTTATAGCCCACTGTAAATACTGACAGGCCACTTTCAGGTCCCCCTGGAGCCTCCTCTTCTCCAGGATGAAGCATGGCTGGGGATGGAATCTATGAGTTCTTCTTTCTCAGTCTCAGATAGAGTAGAATGTCACTCCATTCTCATTCTATAGAAAATACAGAAACTGCATTCTTTTATTAGTTGTTATTCACAAATTTGTTTCACCCAGAAATCAGTTTAACAAAATAAGGTTGCAATTTCAATGTTTCACTCGATGGGATGTGTGTAACAGCCAGAGCTCCAGGAGCCCATGTCATACCTAGCCACCCTTAACCCCATTTTCCCCCTATTTTTGGAATCCAGCTGAACTCGCAGCAGTGCCCCATCAGCATGTGTGCTGAGGGGCAACATCCTGTGGGCCTCAAGGAAGGCAGGGAGGAAAAGCAGGAAGGAACTCCTTCAGCTCCATGCTGCTGAAGCTCCAGTGCTGTAAAACTACATCCAAGTGCCTCTGGTATTTCCTCAGCCACCAGCTGCTTTTACCTCATAAAGGGCCTTGATTGCTTTGTTTGTTGAGCCTGGCCGAGTGCTTGGCACACCCATTATTTTTAACGAGGATTGTTATTTTCTTTGGAGCCAGGACATCCCTGTTGGCAGCCACTAACACCTTTCAGCCTAACTGCATCATGCTAATGCGCAGCATTAAGTGCAGTCTGTATATGTATAGACAAGCACAGACCCTTCCTCAGAATACCTGCAACCTCGCCATTAAACAATACTAAAATCTACATGCTGCTTGCACCTGGTTTATGAAGGTGTATAGAGAAGTGCAAGCATACACATGGCTCCTTCAATCTCACAGGTGTTGCACAATGCCAAAAATTCATGTACATGCCAGCTCTTTGCCATAATGAATATTCAAAAGGATTGCAGAGGTCCAACTTTGGGGCAGGCCAGTTGACAGGGACCTCAGATATGCAGCGTATGAGAGTGCTTTTATAGCACTTCAAACCTTTCTCATTCCCACATCGTGGCCTAATTAGAACATGCCAGGGACTGAACATACAACCCAATAGTCAGGGCCTTTATTTCAACATGATTTAAACGAAGACAACTGAGAGAGCATCTGAGACACAGTCCCAGCTAGGTAGCAGCTTAGTGGCTTGGCCATTTGTGCGGTTGAGTGAACCGCACTCTCTCACACTTGTGAGTGCCATAACTCCTGGGGTATGGATTATTCTGCATATTTTTCCTCACTAAAAGTTTTGCTTTTGACAGATTGTTTTTTTTTCTTTAAGATGAAAACCTCTCTGTCAAAAAATTCCCAACCAGCTCTTTCACTAAGACAATCATCAGCTCAAATCAAAAGAACTGCGATAACCCCGAACCTTAGGACTGAATTGCCTTAATTATATATTACACTTGATAGAGCAATCAGAGTTGCTTTGATTTGGGATATGAATAGATAAGATCTGTATGAAAGATTTTAAAAGTCATTCTGTGCCTCCTTTTTTTTTTTTTTTTTTTTTGTTTTAATTGACATTACTTTGACGTGTTCATGTAAAGTATCATATTCTCTTCCTGGCATGACTGAACTCCAAGCTGCTCACAGTATTATCACTGCAATGACAAATATCCTCTGTGTTTAGAGAAGGAAGCAGAAAAAAAAATGTCAGCAAGAAAAAAACAAAAAAACAGAAAAAAAAAAAATTGGGAGTACTGGATTTGGTTTATCTTGAAGCTGAGTTTCTTGTTCCCCTGTTTGTCCTTGATAAAAATAAGAAAAGTCTATTAGAATATAGAATATTTACCTTAGATTTTCAAATCAAGTTTAAATTTTCAAGTACATTCCCTTCTTTGAAACAACTTCAGTCAAATCCTATGATTTGACTACAGAAGGATATGAGAATGCCTCTGTTCAATAGCGAGAATAAGATTAAAGTCCCTTATGAGAGTATTGTAGATTCAAGGTGACAAAGCATCATGATTTTATACCAAACAGAAGTAGCACTAAGAACCATCTCTAGGTCATAGTGCTGGCTAATATTCTGCAAAACAACTCCTTGTAAGGAAAGCCTGGTTTTAGTTACAGAAACATCAAAATACATTAAAGAAGAGATATTGAGGCATCAAGAGAATGTTAACCTGACAGTAGGCATTGTCTTGAAAATGGATTTCTGGCTTGAAGTTATGGTATTTACAGCAAGGTTTCCAAAATCGGTTTCTTTTTTTTTATTGTATCCAGCCTGCAGATGGAAACACAGTGCATATTCCAACTTTGGGCTTCACTCTCTCTCATTCCCTCCTTACCCACATACAGTCTGGGTGCTCCTGTTTTCCTTGCTCAGAGCTCCAGATGCTCAAGACTATGGTTTCTCATTTAGCAGCCAGCTTTTACTGAGGCATGGTATGCTTGGCGTTTCAAATCACATCTGTGTTATATCGCTTTATAACAGAGCACACAAAAAAGCATAACACGATCATCAAAGATGAGTTAGAATACTTCAAATTGAAGATAACAAATTTTTATCAGCGCAAGCAATTAAGAATTGAAGGAGGTTGCCAAAGGATGCGGTAAACTCTCTATCCCTTATAATCTTGAATATAAACTCTGTGTCTTCCTGAAAGAATTTCTTCATTTCAGCCACAAGTTACTGGGTTTGATGTAAGACTTATTGAGTGAAATTCTATGGTCAGTGATAAAGGGAAGTTAGGTAATATGCCAGATGATTGTAATGGTCCCTTCCAACCTCAGAATCTCTCCAGAATCTATATATTCAGCTAATTTATTAAAAGCCTGCTTGACTGTTGTGGGCAATGAGGTATTGCAATACTTCATGAGTTCTGTGAAAAAGGACTGTTGCCAGCGTTGCTGACTGCAGTCAGCATTTTTTGAAGATTATAAGTAGTGAAAATATAAAACAAGCAGCCTTCTGATTCATGTACGCTTCCCCCCAAATGCTTGTATTTTTCATTATCCAGCAACCACACACCTTAAAATTTGAAATAAAATATTAAAAATTAATATCTTCCACTAGGTTATGATACTTCTTCTCTGTCACACAAAATAGATGTCTCAGAAATACTACTTTACTTCAGCACAGTAAGCAGAGACATGCATCTCTGGCTGTGAAGATGCTGTCTATAAGATCCTACTTGCCTCGCAGCACAGCCCAATCTGGAGATACTTAAAGAATCAGCCTATTAGAAGGCTATCAGTATTAAAAGTTTAAATTTTCATTCCATTCAGAGATAAAAAAGATGATAAGATACTAGGGCCTGATGCCAAGACAGTTTGTCAATTGCTTTTAGGCAGGTCCAGGTTCAGTGTTAACAAAATACAATCAGGCAGTCTGCTGCTTGCTGCTGTGTGGTACCATGCTCATAGGCTGACTTTTGCAGTTTGTGTTAGGAGTCAGTTTATTAATTCTCCTAATAAATGGGGCAAACAGTATTTGTCATTTTTGCCACGGATTCTGTGACACAAATAGGACCATTTTTCATCTTCTTTGGGAAAAATTTGCCTACTTTCTACCTCTGGAGACAAAGAGACCATAGAGAGGTGTGGGACTCAACCAGGCACTCACTTTGGGACCCCCTCAGGAATGTGATTATGCTGGAGCTGTGAGATCAGGCTTTGCCTTTTCTCTCAGAATTCCAATGAGAGGAGCATTGCACTTGTGTTGAGCCTTGCTGCTTCTTTGTATCAGATGAGGCAAAATCAAACATACTATATAGAAAACATTTTAAAACTGAGCTCTCCTTCATTCACTACAAAATCCAGAGCTGCCTCTGAGGTACAGAGTTCAGTTTTGCAACAGGAGAACGTGGTCCTTTGGTATCCTGTGTAACTTTCTCCAAACTTTCATCCAGTATTAATCATCTAAGTGCAATGTAATGATTTATTAAAAAAAGAAAAAAAAGATTTTTTTCTTTTTTTCATTGGTGGCTCCATGGAACTGTATTTAAAGAAAAGTAAGCAGTTCTTTCCATATGTTGAATGGCATTCAAGATCTACATGAACATTCATTTTTACCTTAGACACTCATCAGGAATGTGCTGGCAAATATCACAGGCAGAAAAATTGTTGGAAAAAACTGGTCAGGGATTTCTATTGTTCATGTGCTTTTACTTCTCTTTGCTGTAGCTCTTTTAATTAAAGGCTGTTACTTTGGCATGAGGGTGCTCCAATTTTACCAGAAATCGGGACACTAAATATACCATATATATTATAAAAATGCACTCTAAAACATATTAGCTCAGTGGTTGCATCCTTAAATGCCTACAAGTTACAATATGTCAGAAAAATTGGGTTAAAAGGGTTCTAGAAATGAAGCCTAGTCAAAGGGAAACAGCAAGAGAGCTTTATTTTACTGCCTGCTCTGACAGGTCACTGGATTTTGATTATGCAGTCAGATATGGTATTCTTTCCCTTGATAATGGAAGGTGGGTGGCTGGCTGGAAAAAAAGACATGCAAGAAGGCTTTTGGTCATTGTCTGCACTATTTCTAGTAATCCTCCTTGCTGTCTAACTCATGTGTTCAGGAAGGATTTGGGCCCGTGGGGTAAATGGAATTGAAATCTCTCAAGAGGAAAAAAAATGATAAGGAAACAATGTGTACTTGCCAGCATTTTCAGGGGAAGATGTTTAACAAAAGGAGCAGCGTGCATTCTGTATTAGATTACTGCACTGCTGGCTGTGTTGCTCCCATTGCTGCCTCGCAACGCCAACTGAAGACAATAGAGGAACTGTTGCTGCTCTCCCAGCTCTTGCTGAAACTTTACCAGCTGGATCTGAATACCACCGATCAAATGTCGTAATGATGCAAATCAGTCACCATTTAATAAACATACATTGTATTTATAGGGAGATAAACCCTTAACCACATTTCATTTATGGTCTAGTGTGGACTGAGAGAGCGCACGTGGTAGAACGAGATCGATCAACTGCTCTGTAATGTACCTTTTTTCCTTTTCCTTTTTTTTTTTTTTTTATGGTCCACAAAACACTAAAGCAGTTTTCCAGACTTTCCTTCCGAGGATGAATTTTGCATCCCAAACCTTCTGCAGTGGAGGAAGAATTCATAGCATACCTGCTTATTCCAGAGAAATTTCACAGGTTAAATTAACATTAGTGCAACAGCTTCTGCTCTGGCAGCTTACCATTCCAGCCCAAAAGCTGTAAGGACAGAAAGATAATACATTCAAGTAGTCTAATGTGGGTTTATTAGAAAACAAAGCAAACCAAACAAAACAACTAAACAAAAAGGCAAGTTTCCGAAAACAAAACCGAAAAAACCTTTACTTTTCTATTACTCTACTATACTACCACTGTACTCTGCTGTTCTTGTTCTCTCTTTACCTCATCTCACCTCAGGGAGAGCACAATCTGTTGGATCATGTGTACATAATCATAGGACCCTATGGCAGCTTCATCAAGCACAGCTGTTGCTTTTTAAGGACCAGTTCTGCCCTGCTTTCCTCCCACCCACTTTAGAGAAAGGTGATAACAAGCTGATGTACTTGCTTTGAGAAGCAACTTCAGTGGTCTTATTGGCACAGAATGATGGGGCAGAATTCTGTATCCAACCGAACCAGTAAACAAAACCACACCGCTTCAGTGGTCCATCTATGGACAAATGTAGACAAACTGGGCCAGTTCTTGAAAGCGAGAAAGATGCTGATGAGCTAAAACATGATGTATCCTTGTATTCAGAAGCAGGAAATTTGCTTCAGTCTCATACTTACCATGGTCCCATGCCCTCAGCCTTCTCTCACCACTTTGCAAAGGAGCTGGTTCATCAGGTTGCACGTGTTTCACAGTGCAAGGGGGATAGCATCAAGATGTGTTTCCACTGTGGCAGGGTGTGTGAAGGTCTCCTCTTCCATTTGCATTTATCTGCTCAGATCTTTTCAATCGGTTTTACAGTTGTTTAGCTTCAATCACTCTAAAAATGACATTTAATATCTAATAACTCTTCCAACATTCCCACATTAATAAACATAAACAGTGAACTCACTCTGTTGTAATAATGATTTCTGGCATCATTTAAAAGTGCATATTATTATGCAAGTATTAAGAATTGGTACAGCTTTATGCAATGCTGGAATATATATCAGAAAACTAATTTGCTTGTGTTGTAATGTTAGGATTATCCTTCTGTCTTTTATGACTGATGCTTCATCTGGAGAATGCTTAATGTTGTCTTGTCAATGAGCGTTAACTCAAATGAATTATTCCAATCTGTTTACTTTGTCCCTCTCTAACAAATCCAAATTATAATTAAAAAGGAAAAAAAAAAGGAAACAGCATTGAAAACCAAGTATGACAACATCGCGTGGATTTTTCTACTTTTAAGTCCACATCAATAAGCAATTTAGCAATAGGAGAACTCTCAATGGGAGACCAACAGATGAAATTATTGTAGAACAGAGCCCTGGATGAAATTTTTTCTTTGCCCATGTAATTGCACGAAGCCATCCTTGTGTGAAATCCCCCATCAGATTACAGGGTCTGTTGTATGTAAATTGAAGACTAAATGCTTGGTAGCACCTTTCAGCTCTGCAATGCTGGAAATGAGTTTTTTAATAGGAAATTAGATTAGTAACATTTTAGTCAACAAAAATGTGGAAAAATTGTGCATAAAAATGAGAAAATTATTCATACAAACTGATTTTAAAAAACAAGAATGGACAACTGTAAAATTCTGTATGCTACTTTTTGCAAAAATACTATGATTTCTTTTTTAAACAAAGAATGGGATATTCAAACACAAATCATTTCACAGTCATAATGTAAATATTCTACCTTGCTGGCTGTACTATTAACTGAGCTTATGGGAAGCAACAGGTTGTGTAATTTAGTGTCTTTTGCTTTTAATATGATTTTATGCGGTTTTTCAAGGAACAGTGTGTGGGAAATTACAATGAACTCAGTCCAGGTTATAAAATAGACTTTTGCAAACCATCAGCCAGGCTCTAAAACTAGACGTTGCCATTTCCAGTCCTTGTTATGCTGCAGCTGATTGGATTAACCCTTGTAGAGTTTTTGCTACCTAAAGAGAAAAAAAGGCTTCCTAGATTAAATTTTCCTTTGCAAATGCCAAAGCAGTTTCTGTAGCAATAAATTTCCCATCCTGTACAGCTCACAGGTATCCAGAAAATGACTGACCAGGTATTAATTAATTTTATTTACAAACACATTTGTTAAAATGGTACTTGCATAGGACTACAGAGCAGATCCCAAATGTACCATACACTGAGAAAACTGATGCAGCTGTGTCACAGACAGGAACCAACAGCTGGTAGGCAGAAAGGAACAAAACGTACATCATCATTAGACACAAAGTTTTAGGCAAAGGCATTCCTGTTCCTAAGAGCCCTCTGGCTTTTAATAACCTGGCTACAGCTGAAGTATTACAAAGCTTTGCACTTGCCCCTAAGGAAGATATAAAATCTGATGTATACCGTGAATAGGGTTTCAGTCTTTCGTAAGATCTAAGTGGGAATAAGAATTACGTTGGTGAAGCGGTGAGAACTAATGTCTTCTCCAGCTTGCAGAACACTGAGGCGATAACTGTTCTGGGCTCCTGGCAATAGGCTGCAGCTCCTTGAAATCTCTTAAAATTCCTGTAGATAATTCTTCAGCTTCAAACAGCGACCATGGGAATGTGTTTCCCATTCCCAGGGGAAGTGAGCTCTCTCTCTCCTCCCTCTGCAAAAGCTGTAAAAAGCCCTTCAGTTGAATGGAGAGACTGATGAACTCATTTTAAATGCCAAAGGTAGCGAGTCCCAGCTATGGCTGGTTCCAGCAATATGCTCTGTGCTTAGAAATGAGATATTGCTAGGACTAGGAACACATCTAGAACACCTATTGCAGAAATCTGTGCAAACTAACATTAAAAAGTTACTCTCAAGCTGAGAAAAGCACAAATGTTTACTAGCTCTTACTACCAACAACAATGTTCTGTTTTATATAGGATAAAAACAAAGCACAGCTTTCAGTCCTAGGGGGTGACTAGAATCTAAACAGATCCCAGTGAAACATAGAGGAAATAAGAGAGGTTTGGTAAGTCTCTTTACTTGTTGCATCATTAATTTGCATCTTACAAGCAGCACAGCAGAGTGAATTGCTAGGAAGGGTGAGAGTTTTGAGGTGAGGTTACTGTCAGCAGGTTTCTCCTTTTTCATGTCTTTGGGGTATAAAGAAAAAGAAGGTGACCAACCACCAGTGGCTGCACTGCGGGCAGTTGATGGTGGAAGGGCAACAGACTCTTCTGCTCACATTTTAATCCTTTTCCTCCCCCTTCATTTCTCTCGTTATTTTTTAGAAACAAGCAAAGATGATTTGAACAAACAACCAAGCAGAATAAAATCAGACTACCGTGGCTATTATCAACATGGCTATTATACCTCTGTGGCAGATGTCACTGCAGATTTTAGCTCAAAGCATGAATGTGAGCCCATTCCAGTTCTTCGTTGCTGTCAGATGCGCAGCTGAAAATGGAACTAACTGGTGAGGTAAGAGTGCCGCAGCATCTTTTGAATGGGCACAGACAGCTTACTCCTCTGGCCAGCTCTCTTTACACCAGTCTCATCCGAGCTGTGAAACCATCAGCTTTTCAAACAGTGACACTTCTAAGGAATTATTTTTTTTACAGTACATAGCATGTAGTGGGCATAAATATTTCTAAAACTTTTCCTAGTTTTTTTTTTTCTTTTTTCTTTTCCTTCTTCTCCAAAGCACCCAGGCTTGATGCTTTTCTTCATCTCTCTCTGACAGTACTCTGTGCCATCCCCACAACTACCTGGAAGTGCACGCTGCACACAGAATAGCGATCAAAGCCATATTCTTTAGTCTGCTGCTGTATAATCCTGACTCAAGCTTCCAGTCTCAATTTTTAAAATGTTATTAAAGTGTAAATTACAGAAGATAACACTACTCCCAGGGACAGAAAATATTAAAATAAGTTTGCAGTGTTAAGAGAGAAGTATCAATCACTGGCAAAAGCAGCCTAGGATCTGAACGAATTCCATGCCGTTTGGAGAAACAAGTAAATGAAACAGAATTAATCAGCAGATGTAAAAGAGAGAGTGATGCAGATACAATATGGAAAAGATGTACAAGAGGGCATGAAACAATCACCATGTGCATCAAATCATCAGCTGGATACTGTACAGATGGAAAGAACTCTGAAGAAATGCTACAAGATACTTGAAGAGGGTTCAAGCTGGACGTGAATTAAAGGCAAATTAAAGCAATCTGTGCCTCTCTCCCTTGCTTGCATGTACATGCACACAACACACACAGCCTACTTTCAATAAGTCCTTCACCATCCTGGTTTTCTGACTCTCACTCTTCCTCTGCCAGATCAGGACTGACCTTTGCAGTGGGTCTGGAAGGCTGCGCTGTGGTGGCACAAAGGTGGCACAAAGAACAGATGAGATTTTTTTCTGTATCTGCATTCCTGACAGATTCCTCACAACTCCCATGAACCAGACTCAGGAGGGAACGATGTAGAAATAGTCAAGCACAGCAATAGAATTAGGAAATATTTTGAAAATAGACTTGCAAGCCAGGACATGCAATAGACAAATCCACTTTGAGACTCAATGACACAAGTTCAAAGGTTTGAATTACTCAAGAATATCCTGTGTTTAGCCAACACTGCTAATCTGGTGCATCTATCGTCTGGCCAATGTTTCTTCCTTTCCTTTCTCAGCGTACCCAGCACAGAGAAGTGCTATGTTACAGACGCTCATAAACAGTCTGAATGTGAGCAAAACATCAGCAGAGCTTTGGAAGACAGGCCATATATTCACAGTCATGATGGGTTTAAATTTTGTTTTGTTGTTCTTCCTGCTGTTTGCCAGCAATAAATGGCAATTGTACTTTCCGACCATGTTCAGCTGGGCTCTACGCCATTTTCTGCTGTTTTTGATGGCAGAGTTCTCCAAGACATATATTAGAATATCTGGCCTATGCAATAACTCACAAAGGCTGCAGTCTCGTTTCCAAGGAGGCCCTATAACAAGAGGGGAAAGCTTTTTTAGAAAGGCAGCAGACTTCTACATGAATAATATTGAACTTTCCCATGGAATTTCAATAGCATTAACAAATTATTTTGATAAAATACCAGCAGGCTTTGCAGATGGGTTAGAGGAGAGAAAAATGTGCAAGCTCTGCACCCACTCCTCAGTGTTCTAAGCTCCCTTACAGTCTGTCCTGTGATCATTCTTAAACACACTAATGTCAGAATTAATCTCATAATGGTAATACATCCACAACAAATTACCACAGCAATGCAGTGAGCTCAATTAATTTTTAGATCTATTCACTATGCAGAACGAAAGGTCACTTTCTATTAAAACATCTCCCTCCCACTTCCTTATCATCCTTTGCAACTTATGGGAGTTAATATTAGAAATCCTGTCTATGCTATGTCAGGAAGAAGACAGGATGACGAAGCCAGAAAAAGACCTTATTCTTTGCTAACATAACACAGGCATTGCCCAAAGAGAACATCTGCCTTCTTTCATGAACACATCTAATTATGGCAAATTGTTAACACCTTGAAGAGGAGTTTCATGCAAGGGTAAACTTTAACATATGCCATTCTCACGCGTAAAACATGCAGTGCTTCACATTTTTCCAAGCATATGCCCTTTTTCCTACAACAGTTTATCAAAGACCTTATTTTGAAAAGGACTTCAACCTGTATTCCATTCCTGTGGATGCATTTCTCAGTGTTTGCTATTATTTGCCTGTCCAAATAATTCCATAGAAGAAACACAATCAGGAGATGAGACTGCAAGGCCTGCAAAACAGCAAACTCCTTTATTTCCTCACACAAGGAAGTTTAGGTCTTTTACAAAATCCTGTCTTTAGCTTATTTGGGCACCACAAGCTGCCTGTCCACCTTACAGCTTCTGCTCCTCTTCCCCTTGAGATCCTAAAGTCACAGTGAATAATTTGACACTATTATTGCCATGGCAACAGCCTGATGTCATGCATATACAGAATTATGATTGACATTCCTGCAATATCCAACAAAAGGAGAAAGGAGAGGAAGAGGGAGACAATCAGACACAGCTTCAGTACTAATGGGGGAACAAAGTATCACCGGCACTGTAAATATTGCTTTAATCATAAATCTGCCTTTTCCCATTTTTCACTGTGCCAACATTACTGTTCCACACTCACACCACAGCCCAAAATACACACTGGGTGCCACGAGGTCTTTCTGATATGAGCCTGGGTTTCGCCAGAGCCCAGTGGGTGCCTGTATCCTGACACACACTCCTCAGGAAGAGCACTCCACACAACAGCCCAGGAAGACTTCCACCGCAGATGCCAGTCTTACAAATGCACCTTTCAAACATCACAGGTATGGCCTGAAATAACATGAGATGCCAAACTGAGCATTTTTTCCCCCTGAGGAGAGTATTCAGGTGTTCAGCCGGGCTGCAAATCTTTTTTTTTTCTTTTTTTTTCCCCCTATAAGTGCTCACACAAACACACACACAAACCATTAGGAATAGGATAAAATAACATCTGTTAACTGTTTCTGAAACTCAGTGTCTGCAGCAGTTCTCTTAAGGGTCTACAGTCAATACCAAGACGAGAATGGAAACAGCCTTTTATTCTAAATTTCATATGTACATGGAAAGCTGTTTTACACAGTTTTGGAAATGCTGCGTAAAAGAGCTACTGTCATCCAATGTCACTGTGCTTACATTAGTAACAACTTTTAAACATGGAGTACATTATTAACAACAAAAACCATTAACAAACAGGCATAAAAGACACAGATACGTGTGCTGATATTTCACATATATTCTAGAAACGAGTTGGCGCAAAAATAAAATGTGCCAGTAAAAAAAATAGGCATTTTAAAAATCACGAAATACATGATTTTTCTTTCTTGCTTTCATTCTTATCTTTTTGTACATAATATGCTGAGATCCATTCTCAAGCCTTCTCACATCAGGATTTGCAGGCACTTCAGCAACCCAGCTATATTTTTACAATACATGAAGTTCAGACCAACAAACATGAAAACAACTGCTGCAAAAGAAATTCTCATATCCCATATGCACATTCAAATATTACTCACTGCTAGAGCAATCTTTTTCATTTTACTTATTTTTGGATACTGACATGTTTTCAGGATGATGTGTAACAGTTTGTCTCCACTTACGTCTCACTCATATACTTACAGGCTTATTTTTCATGTAACATCACAATGCAACAGTACAGTATACAGAAGCACAAGGCAGTTGTCCACAAAGCTTCACAAATTGTAAAAAGAAGATATTGTTTTCTTTTACAGTTTTTTTTTTTTTTGATCTAAAGAAAAACTTTGATTTTTTTTCCATCTTAATATTATGTCCTAAAACAAAGACAACTGCATATCAGATGACCACGAGATGACTCCCTCCCTAGTTGTCTTTCAAGACACAGTTGTCTTATGACCAGTTTTCTCTGGAAGTAAAGCAAAGCAGAACACAGTTGTTTGTTTGTTCTTAATTCCCCATATTTAATGAAATAATGAAATAGATTTATCAAGGGCTTGGCCGTGACTGAGTAAGTAATCTCTCGAGTTATGTCATTTGCAGTGAACCATGTCTTAAGATTATCAGGGAATTGGAACAGGATCCTAAGGATAACTGAGAGCCTAATATTGTTTTCCTCATGAGTCGGGGTAGGGCTTTTTTAATAAGCTTGGAATGGGGAGAGAGACAAAAGAGTGCATATGTGCATAATAGGAGAGGGGTAGTTTCTCAGCTTAGAGACACTTAAATATTGATCAACAAAGACTGGTAATGACTCCACCATAAAACATCTCAAGACTGTGATGCAGAGGAGAGCTGAGCCTTGTCCACTCAAGTGTGATTTGTAACCTCCTCTTCTGACCCAGGATGGATATGTCAATGCTTTCTTCAACTTCAAATTCATTAATTTTATGCCACAAAGCTGCATGTTGGTGTAAATAACTCAATGGAAAGTAAAACATATTACAACAAATCCTAGTAATAAGCCATCAACCACTCTGGACTGGGCTATGGGACTTGGTAAGCAGGGGTGGCATTGCACACTTCTGCTATGATTGTCAAATGGTGGAAAATCCTTCCATGAAGTTAACACTTGAGACAGAACAGCAAAGACATAAGGCCCACCAACTCTTTGCCCGTATTGTTAAAGGCACTGAAACAGACAATAGATATATTCCTTAGTACCATCAGTTTAAAAAGTTTTCAAAATATAAGTCTTTATATGAAAATGTTCCTTATTGCATGATGAGTTGATCTTCATTTTCTTCACCTCAAGAATAAAACGGTCTTCCCTTTTCTGGTGTTTGTAATCTGTTCAGCCTGGCGACCTGAGATGGTGAAGGTGGCACATCTTGCCTGAAAGGACCTTTAGGTGGGGTATACTTAGGGTCCTGAATTTTCTTATACGAGTCATAATTGCTAGGCCCTTCAGAAGAAGTTTTTTTTTTCAGTTGTTGTTCTTTCCGTCTCTGCTCTTGACGGAGCAGTTCTTGTGTTTCTAGCATCACTCTGGCATTGAAGCCATGTCCCCCCATGTAACCGTTTCTTGATCCCTGGTAGCTGGAATATCTGGGATTATCCTTTGCAGTCTGGAACCCTTCACCTGGGGAATAGCTCTGCTCCCAGGAGTCTTGAGAAACAGAACTAGCATTTTTTCTGCTTTGCCTGAAAAAAAAAGAAGGAAGAAGTTTTTAAGACAAATGTTCTGGCTTTCCATTTGATGTTACTGAGAACAATCCCGGGAAAGAAGCGTGCTTCTGAAATGCTAGCAGGCTTCCCCAACTATAATTTGCTTGAGAAGCAATGTTCTTTTCTGCCCCGAAGAAGTAGCTTGTCTCTTTCCTTTTCCTCTAGGGTTAAGCTGCATTTCTGGGCCTCTCTAGTAGGAATAAGTTGTGAATACTGACACAGTGCTACAACAGTCATCACCTGCCTGAGAGAAACTTGCAACAATTTAGTCGCAGATGAGGAAAGACTGCATACAATGCTTGTTTTCTAAGAAACCAGACAAAATCCAGCACTTGTAGTCAAAAGATTTGAATCTAGACTCGTACTAGATTGAGGATGCAAGAGGCAGACCTTTAAAACATTTGCGCTAACACTGCACAAGTCAGAAGATAAAGCACATTATTTGTAGGTCGATATGGAGATTAGAGTTTCTTCCAGGTCCAGAATGAAGTAATTTTACACTATCACATCTGTTTCCCAGTTTGCTATAGCTTCCATAAAAGTAAAGGCAGATATAACCTTTCTTGCTCACTTTTTTTTTTTACTCCATTGCACAGACAAATAAATCAAAAGCATATAGGAATTACAATTTTTTTATCTTTTTTCACAGTAAATCACTGCATTAGTTTGAAGACAGATTATGGTTTTGAAATAGCTTTAATTTACCATTAAGCTGCTAGATGCTTTTATGAATTTAAAATAGGATTGGCGATGATAAAGTAAAACAATCGGGTGCTGCAGCAAAACAGACACCTACTCTGAGATTAACCTTACTGTATGAGAATGAGGCAGTACAATAAAATAGACCAATATTAATCAACAAGAAAATCATTGTAACAATGGTAGTGTAAATATGGCATGTTTTTTCATGTCAACACACATGACTCAATGGGGTCTCATGCGATGAATATGCAGTGTAAAGACAAGACATCTGTAGAATTTCACTACCATTTGTAGAAGTAACAATGTTTGTGGGTATTTTTGCAGCCTTCCTTCCTTGTATATAACATGAAAATGATTGTATCCACCTTTTTTTGTAATGCATGTAGAGACCCCTAGATGAAAACTGTTATTCAGGATGAATGCAAGTTATTTCAGCATAAATTATAACATAATGTAAATTCTTATGCAAATTTTTATAGCTGTTCTTGGTATTCAAATATCCATCTCTGCCAAAGAAACAATGTTTTTGAGCCATGTTTTATCACTCTCTGGAACAAGAGCAAATTGAATGAACCTCTGTAGGCTACGAAACTGTCAGGTTTCTGATCTAGAGCAAGATAAATTTTAAGTACTACAAAATTAACTTGGAGTTAAACATTGCTTTTACAGTTTCACATGGGACAAGAGGATGACTAGTTGAACTGATTTAATTTACTGACTGTTTTCTGGTACTTGTTCAAAATTAGTTGGCCCACTTTCATTGTCTTTCTGGGAAGATTCTTTAAAATTGACTAAAGTGCCGTCAGCACTGATGAAATAAACGTACAAAGAAAAAAAAAAAGAGGCTCCTAGAGAGCCTACAAGATAAAAAGCAACAAAGCTCCAGAATGAAGCCAGTACACAAATGTTAAATATTACATAGCCACAGTTGCACCATTAACATTGGGACCTAAGTTTCAGAGTAAGATTTCTTTACAGATTGGTCACTGAGTTACAGTTTGTAAAGCTAAGTGTCTCAGCTTGTTATAGGAGAACCGTGGTATTTGTAGCACTCAACTTTAGCCTGAGATCCTAAAATTCTGTCTGCTCTAAGCACAGCTCAGAAATCCACAGTGCTCAAATGCAATCATTAAATTAAATTAAATTACACATTTCAGACATAAATTTATTATTAACATGCATTCTTACAAGTTTGCTGGTCATTTCTCATGTTGAAAAATGTAATGAAGTTCTCACTTGTTTCAAAACAAACATTTTTATAGTCCAAAGAATAATTTTCCAAATTTCCTGTAGATTAATGTTCTCCGTACAATTATGAATTCCTACCACTAGAACTGCATTGTAACTAAATTCTTGTTTTTAAATGCTACCAGTGACTGAGCAGAACAGGGGAAGCAAGTTTAAAGAATCAGCTTCCAAACTGACAGTACCCCCCCAGCTTAAAAACAGCACAAGCACTCATATTTTCCTACTCAATCTATTGCTGGAAGCAGTAACAAAGAAAGAGAATTTCTCAGGTTAAAGAACATAGCTTTTATATATGTAGTCACTTCAGAAATAAGATAGAGATAGAAAGGAAAGGAAATAACAAAAATTATCAAAATAACAAACCAATATTCTTTCTAAGAAAATGCAATAACTACTATTTGTTTTCCCACCTTCTTCCAAAAATAACAGGAAAATTTTATACTGAAAGGTGTTATAGCACATGAAAACCAGAGAGATCTGCATTATTTTCAAAGAAGATGGTAAGATATGAGCTCATGATAACTTCAATTATGAAGCTTCTATTTGTTTCAACAAAATAGCTATGATATACTTGCTAAAACATGCTAAATCAATGCAATTTGACAACCAAACTCTAGAGTAAAGAATTCTCCACTCAGCCATCACCATTAATATTTGAAAATGAAAAGATTATTTGCGTAATGCTAAACAATGATATTTAATTTAGAATTACAAATTGGGTAAACTTTTAATAATTCTTATAGCTAAATAACAGAGTAAAAGAGATTGTGCCAACTAGCTCATTTTAAAAACCTCGGCTTTTTTTTAAACACTGATTTTTTTAGAGAAAAAGTGTACTGCTTTTCGGCATTCCATTGCCAGTGACCCAGTAACTTAGAAGAAAATTTATATACTGGAAACTTGGAGGCCACTGATATTTTTGGACAGAGTTTCCTCAGTTCCATATTTTGTTGTTCACCATCTTGATTCTTTGTTTTTCTTTTAATTTTTGTTCTCTGTCAGCATCACAATGATAGAATTTCTACCCAGTAAGGCATTATGCACCAGGAAAAAGAAGTCTGAATTGTCAAAAGGGGACAGCCCATGTCATACTCAGAAGACTTCTGTAATTGCAGAAAATGGAACTGTATGAAACTGCCTTAGTTCTGCTGGGTACTCTGTCATCAAATCTCACTGAAATAATCTGAAGTAATTCTAAACCAAAAATTTACCACATTTTTCTCACTTTCTTGCACACTGAATACATTCCACCTTATATCAATGCTAAACAAAAGTGTCTGCACTAAGAACAACAGTTTCTATCCAGAAACAAAATGAGCTCCAGGCTCAGACGCAGAGCGGCTTCAGCCAGCTGCCGTACCTGGGTAATGAGCTGTACTGGCGCTGAGCTTGCTGGAAACTCTCTCTTTCTTCTTGTCGCTGCCGTTGCATTTGAACCTCTACCGATACCGAGTGTCTGCCACTCTGCGAGTACGTCTTGGAGCTTGGCTACAAAATGAAAACAAAAATGTCTTGAACAAAGCAGAAAAATACCCACAAAAGGGTGATCATTTAAATTGCTGTTGTACATACAGTCATATTTGTGACAACCTGTGGTTCAAGGAGCTCTTTCATCAGAATTGCATAAAATTCAGATACATTATACTGTGTCCTGTGCTACAGACTCTGTTCCTGACTTAACATTTATGAGATACATGAGAAAAATACTGGTCCAAAACAGGTCGTTCTTCTGTAGAAACATTGAAATTTAAGTGAAGTCAGGAGGTAACCTAGCCATGCTAATGCTAACTTTCATACTCCACTGAGGATCTGAATGAGAAGGAAGCAATAGTCTCAATTCCCATGTGCTCTCCATTAGCACTGCCATTTTGGTGTTGGCCCAGATGCACACCACTTGTTCTTTGGAGATAGGAAAACATTTTCTAGTGTGATAGTTTCAAGAAGACAGATTTAGCAAGTCTCTTGTGGGACATGGGGAATCCTGTGCCTCAGAGAAGGATTTAGGTAACATCTTAATACGAGGACAATTTGAAACTTTGGGGCCAGTGCCAAGAGCACATGAAAATGGATGACCTTTCTGGGAATACACAGCATTACTGGAGAACACCTGGCAGAATGGCAAATTTAAACTTGGGGTTATGAAAAAGTTTACCTTTGTAAAGATTTCACTTTTCATTTTCTGTTACTGTGTTATTCATATTTTGTGATTTCAAGTTGCAAAGTAGGGTGCCACAAAAGTGAAAGCGTTCTTCTAATCACTGGTCAGGGAGCACAAACACTTGTCTCAGACCTGCTTTTCTTAAAGCGCTTTTTGCTTTCTGGTCTGGGTGTTCCTTCACAATGAACATCTCTTTTGTTTTGAGTTGGTTCTATTTTTTATTTTTGCCATTATAATTTCAACAGCAGAAAGATATCATAATGGCTGACAGATAAAAGGCTTTTCAAATTCTCCTTGCACTGAAGACAAGTTTTAGAAACCAGAAAGTCGTCATTTGTGACATAAACTTCTCCTTTGTCTTACTATAGAGTCAAGTACTTTCAGGTAGCCAGAAACACAACAAATCTGAAACAGATTTGAACCTGAACAGAACTTTTAGAAACTTCATCTTCAATAACAGTATACTTCAGACAGAGCATCACCACAGCTCAGAATCACAGAATCACAGAATTGCCAGGGTTGGAAGGGACCTCAAGGATCATGAATCTCCATCTCCCCCGCCATGCAGGGCCACCAACCTCCTTATTCAATACTAGACCAGGCTGCCCAGGGCCCCAGCCAATCTGGCCTTGAACACCTCTAGGGATGAGGCATCCACAACCTCTCTGAGCAAGCCTGTTCCAGCACCTCACCACTCTCTCTGTAAAGAACTTCCTGCTGACATCAAACCTAAATCTCCCTTCCCTCAACTTAAAACTATTTCTCCTTGTCCTGCAGTTATCAACCCTTTCAAAGAGTTGATTCCACTCCTCTTAGTACAATTTAGGGAACAATTGCTTTTCCCATTAGATGAAGATTATTGCATATCAGAATGTGAAAGCATAAACTATGAGTAACTTACTTTGGAGGATCCTTGATATACCACTGATGTATGCTTCAAAATAGATTTACTCAGGAAAAGCCTCAGCAAAGCAGTACTTTTAATGAAAAATGCTTTAGGAATGGTATGATGAGGCAACAAGATCAGAAAACAGAATTGTGTCAGCCCTGTGGGAAATTTTCTGAGATGAATACTCTGTACATATGTATGTTCAAACCAACAACTCCCATGGAGGTTTCCTACTATATTAAATAAGGGAAACCCATATGGAGCAACATTTCAGTTATTGCATATGTCAACATTTCTAACTTTTTTACTTTATTGAGAGTCTTCCGACATTTGGTATTTTATTGAAGGGCTCGGCTTATGGAAGCAAGTGATTACCTGAAAATTACCAGATTTATTTCTGAATTCTTTACAGGGTGGTTAGAACCAGCTAACAGAAAACCACAGGGAAACTTAGTAGTTCCCATCTCAACTCCTCCATCAGGAATAGAAGCATTTAAACTAAGATTTTAGAGCCAATCTTATCATTGTGCAGTTCCCACTTTAACAATGTTGGAAGACTGCATACAGCTGGAAAGCTACAGCTATCTCAGTTGTGACAAAATGGTTACCAGAAGCAAAAGGAAATTGGAAATTGGAATTGCTTCTTTATCTGAAAACATTTTCACTTGTTTCAGTTCACTGTAAATATAGAATAAAATAATTTTACAGTAAAGGGAATGGTTAAATTATCAAATAGGTGAAGCTAGAATTGAATTGTTACTTGATTCAGCAAGTGTCAACAAGACACTAGGATGCATAATCTGGAAAGTAGGAATGCAGGTATACATATACATTTGTGTGCACGCGCATGCTAAGAGCTAAGGTTACCAGAAAAGCTTCTGCTAAGGTAACAAATTTTGAAAGAACTATTAGACTGTGAATGGACTAAGATCCAAACTTAGCTTCAGGGAGATTTTGTTTTAATGCACGCAGGAACCGATGGTTCAACAGAAGCAGGAGCTGCCTCCTGCCTACCCCTGTAGCACCTGTCCGGATTTACTGGCTCTGAAGAGTCAAGTGTGTACTCTCAACTAGTGACAAATAATGTCACCTAATGGACAAGTTTTATGACTTTATGAGTCTAAATGCAAGAGTCTAAAATCAATTATCTGCTTTTCTGAAGGTACAAGTACCTGTGTGCCCTGTTAAAGTGGCTTAGCAATACTTAACATGAAAAGTAGAATACTTATTGAGAGTCCTGTCTAGACATTGTCAACAGCCGCAGTATGCTGCATAAAAGCACTCCTTCTGTACATAATCACATGTTCCATAACATAGCATATATACACATAGACAGGTACATTCAATCATCTTATTAATGAAAAGCCATTTCTTTAAAATCTTTTCATTAAAAACCTCAGTGATACCATAGTGAATGGCCTTAATTATGGTTAAGATGATATAAAGACTTAACATACTCTTTTTGGACCGCTAACTTATTTAGAAAAATGCAGCTCTCTGTGCAGTGATTTATATGCTTTTCAATATGCTTTCAATTAAATCACGTGAACTGAAAGTACTTATGAAATCTTAAAATCTAATTAGTATGTTTTAAAAATACATACATAAACAGAGTCCAGTGTTACAGTATAGAAACTGACATGCATATCTCATTTATGTCAGCAAAATATAAGGTAATTAAAAAAAGTCAAGCTATTTACAATCTCTCAATAGCAACAAAACACATGCATAAGGAAGACAACACAATACGTTTAGCAGCAACGTGAAATGGGTAACACAAGGCCAAGTACAATTATAACAACCTGAAATCATCCAACAAACCTGGCAGCAGCTCTGAACAGATTGATAAGAACTCAGGCCTTGTTTGCAATGAGATGTACGACAAGCACTGACCTTTAAAATCAGGATGCGGTCAAGGCCACAATAACAACCAAGGCTGCATTATACAAATAAATGTATGTTCATGTCTTCCACAATACATTTAAGTGGCAATGATAGTTATTGCATTCAGCATTGTTAAACAGTGCTTAGCTTGTAAAACCGTGTTTTGAGATACATGAAATTAGACAGCTCTCTTCTTAAACAGACATGAATTTAAAACTAGGATTGTGAAGTTAGACGTTTCTACAGATTTCTCTTTTTATCCAAGTAACACTTTTTGCATTTTGAACAGAACATACCAATGGGTCATGTTGCACTGACTGCTCTCAGCAGTAAAGCACGGTATGTTTGAGGACTTGAGGTCACTCCTCCCTTTTCTAGCTAAACTTGAGGCTGCCCACAGTTTCTTTACCCACAGGGTGGCATTTCTGCCCATAGAAATGTGCCTGCCCCTAGAACGGGCACGGATCAGAGTTATAGAAAGGAGACTATAGGGCCAATCCAGTGCACTACATTTTATGGGAGATTTACTAGTCCAGGTGAAACAAGATCCACTCGTTTAGATGGCTTCTATTTCACAGACTGCTGTCATGGAATGGGAGAAATGCTCACTCAAACTCACAGAACTTATTTCTGTTGATAAAATATAGTTAATACAGAAATGAATAAGGCCTTTCACATTCTCCGACTTATTTAATAAATAAATAAATAACTCACGATCTAATATTGAAATACGTTTGCTTTTTTTTTTTTTTTCCAGATTAAACTCTGTTTTTAACTAAGGAATTTAAAATTCACCTGGAAAGTCTGTAAAAATGTGGCCCCCCAAATGCCTTAGGTTCAAACAGTTCAGTGGCAGTTAGATAAGATGAAATGATCTTGCCTGCTCTATGTACATCTGCTTGACACAGATGATAGACAATCCAGCAATTGTATATCAAAGTTTAGAATGATAAAAAAACATTCCATGGATATTGTGGCTGGATGGAAAATTATTTTTATTTCCTGTTTATGTTGCTATGGTGAACAGAATGTACAGCAATATTTATTTTAAAAATGGCCAACAGGTGTGTATTAATTCAAGCACCACACAATAAGAAAATCCCATCCCTTTGTGCATCTTTCTTTGGTGTATATGCAGGAAGCTGAATGTCATGGTATGGGACTATGATTTCCATTCTGTACAACAGCAGCAGCAGAAAGAAAATCTTCAGTGTGGTAGAAACAAACCACTCAGACAGCCTTGACATTCTGCCTGGGTTATTTACATGCACTGCATGCCTGTAAGCTTTTAAATATGTTTGTTTACAAAATGAAATTATTTAATTTCTTTTATTTCACATTTTATATCCTTATTTTTATGTTTCACATAAAATAATAGATTGAAACTAGTATTTCATGAAAGCTTCCCAGCTTTGACAAAGCATGGGTATAAATTACACAGCTGAGGAGAAACTAACTACAGAGTGGATGCCCTGCATAAGTTCGGTTTCCTTTCTGAAAGAGATTGGAATAGGAGAAACAGAAACTTAACTCTTTGCCTTTGTCCACGGTTCGATTGGATATCACCAAATATCTTAATAACATTTCCTGACAGAAAGTCTTGAAATGGATTGATAGTAAAAAAGAAATAATATACTGTTTTTCTTTCTCATCAATGTGTTGAGTAATTCTTCTTCAGAATTTACAGCCTGATATAAACCTTGCATTACTCATTTTAAATATAGCCTGTTATTTGTTTTTCCAAGTAAGATAAGTGTAAGTTACAGTGATAAAAATTGGGCTTTTGTTTTTCTAAAGCAATTTTACATTATTTGGAATTCATTATGGCTTTGAATTGGCTAAATACATGAATACAAGGATAAGAAACAAGTACCAGAAACAGATTTAAAAAAAACACCTTTTTTTTCTCTGAATCTGTCTTAGCCACAAATTCTATACACCAGCAAACTGAAAAACCAAGCATAGTCCCTAGATTTCCCTAGCATAGTCCCTAGATTTCTGTGCTATTAAGACTGCTGGCATATTTTCTCTACAAAATTCATGCAGTTATTTACTTTTCCCAAATTTGTGCACATAATTAAAGCTACACTCCAACGAGTAAGGTTTTATGTTTATTTTGACTCAGTTAGCTGTTATCTTTAGAATAAAAATATCTTTTTATTTGACTCCTAAATATTTAAAGTGGGGTTTGTTCAGCTGCTCTCTTGCTACCAATTTTCTCCTACCATCCAAATAGATTTGAGGTGACTGGAGAAGAATGTATTTGTGAATGGAAGTTGTCACTTTCTATTTCTAGCACTGAATTTTGTACTAAAGATGAAGAACTAGAACACCAATTTTTGTCTCTCCAGAGTCTCTTTGTTTTTCTTGTAGTGCATTACTATGGGCAGGACTGGCAAGCACTTGTAGCTTTTTCAACTGATTAAATATTGTATGTTTTTTTAATTGGAGTGTTCACTCCCATGACATTTAGTGCTACAATGGCATGTTTTTGGACATCTCTAATTAAAATGTGACTAGACAAAAATAAAACATTTGGAACAATATAAATCAAACTCCCCTATCTCCAGGACTGATGTGAGCAAAGACAAACTTCAGCAAACCCAATACGACTCAGGAAAACAAGCAAACAAACAAAAACAACGCAAACCAAAAATAAAAAAAACAAACTACAGAGACTCAGTGTTGGTCCTGAATAGAAAAATCAACTCCAAAAGAATCCAGCATTGGTATAACAATTTGTCATAGCAACAGCGAGAGCTGTGAAACCAGCAGCCATACTGTGACTCCGTGTAGTTCTGTGTGCCCAGGTACACATTTCTGCCAACCTGACTGCAACCTACCCCAGCAGGATTAAAATGTATTAATCATACTTGATTTTGTTTTCCATTTTTTTTCCCAGTGTCACATCAGACATAACGCCTTGCCCTTGTATGTCTTCTTGTGCCGTTTTTGATACACACACAAAAAAAAGCATGTATGAGGAAAAAAAAAAAATAGAGAAGCCTGGGAAAGTTCTCTTAAAATAAACAGAAAGCTTTTCCATCAAGCTTTGAGCGTTGTCTCCACTGCAGAACTGCTGGGTTCCAGAGATGCCTGAATGCTGCGGCAGTTAGTCAGTTATTAAACTTTAACAGCATGTCATTCAGATGGCCTTGAGCAGAAACACCACACCATCAACAGACGTGTCCTCTGATTCCAGCACTATCACTTTTTGTGTCTGTTCAGCTGCCTGATGCTGTACAAGTACTTGTAGGCAGTCAAGTGTTTTGTTTACAGGCAGGGCAAATACAGGAAGCCAAAAGTCCAGCTCTGCCACATTGCTCATCTACAGATAAACAGCCTTCACCTCACGGCAACAGCCAGCAGCAGCTGGGGCTGGACACTGGGCTCTGCCAGCAGCACCGCTCAGGGCCAGCATGATGTAGTGCTTTGTGGTGCAGAGATCTACCTCCAGACTCTATGTATTTGTCACAGGTAACCAGGCTGCTGTGTCACAAGCCATTAATAGCCCGGGATGGATTGGAGTTGGTGACGTTCACAGGATCATTTTGATAATATATTAGCAGGTTCCTGAGCTATTGAGCTCCTCTGAATATCCTTAAAGCTGCCAGATTTCCGTCAGCACCCATTACTTACACTGCAAACTTTATGTTCATTTACACTTCCTTAAAGTAACAAATAGTCCCACATCACATCAGCACACTGTTCCCTATCCTCAATCCTACCATCATCCTGTTAATGAGAAATGCAAACTACTTATCACCTCATAGCACACACTTCTCGGTGGGTGAAAGATTGTTTTTTTTTTCCTCCCTTTCTGTCCAAACCAGGTCAGAGTTGGCTGCTGTCATGCGGCTCAGAGGCACTTCTGAATGCAAAGTCCTTTGTCTGTGTAAGCTGCACAAGCTTTCTCCCCTGGTGAAAGCATACTTTTCAACAATAGTCCATGTACAGGTGTGTGTCTCACTGCTATGATTTGTAACCAACAGCTTGCAGATGGAGAAAACTGAAGGAAGGCTGATAAATGCATAAGTATTTTCCTATATATATATTAGAAAATGCTTTTGCATTGTTTTGTAGCATTTAATAACACATCTGGATCTGTTTTGAGAGAGTGTCTTAACAAAGTCTGTCATCTTAGACTAATATGTTAAAGTAATAGACTCTCCTTAAGAGAGAGGGTTATGGTTCCTTAACACTGAAATGACTGTGAACTGTTGAAATGGATGAGATCACTGCTTTATCCTTTCCAAGCGTTATGATCTTGAAAGCCAGGAGTACACGATGGAAAAATATTATAATTCAAAAATACGCTGGGCCAATTCTTTTTTAAAGTACATATCTAAAATAAAATATTTGGTCACTTCAGTACTTAACAACATCAGCTCCTACAAATGCAACAGCGAGCTTCAGAATTAATATTAATACATTAAGCTGAATTAATTACTTTGAGCTCATTTGCATGATCTGTAGAAGGGGAGTAAACAGAGAGATCCCATTTGTTTGAATAAGAGAAAAGGAAAGGTCAATGTTCTGACCCACAATTTAGGAAATTATTCCATTCCTAAGGTAATCAGCCTGTCATCCAAATAATTCCCTATTCGCTCATTACAAGAAACTATAATAAAAGCCAAGTTGCCTGACTAAAGTTGCTATGGCATTTGGATATACAACAATTTGGCCCATGACCTTCGGTAGTTAAGTTCCCAAGTCTCCAAGAGTGCAAGTTTTTCTCATAGACAGTTTTCCAAGAATACAGCTCAAATATTTCATTTGGAAATTAAACTGCAGTAGAAATGTAAAATAAAAAGTACTTCCTACACCCAGCCCCCTTCTTCCAAATACTGCTATGCTACAATTGAGATGAGCTATCACATCATATTCACACCATCAAATCAAAAACATCTGGTCTTAAAGAAAATGCTTATTTTGTTTATTCTATTTCAGAGAGTATTAGGGATTTTCTAACATGGGAAGCAAGAAGCCTACACCCTTATAGAGCATGTGAGGTCATTTAGGGACATATTCACCTTTGTTCCTCTCCATGCTCTATGTTAAAAATACCACAGTTTCCAACTGGTGAGCTTAAGAGGGACAAGGACACAAAGACAGAACAGAAGTCAAAAAATCTCCAGTATTCATCACAACAGCAAACAGATGATATACTTGTGATGTTACCTAGGTTGTTCTGTGTGACTTCAGACACAGAGACGTTGATCTTGTGATGTTTCCACCTCTTTCTCATGTGCATTGGAGGTCTGGGAAATTCTGCTGCTGTTATGATACGACCTCTTCTCATTGAGAATGTGAGTGAATGGTTCACTGTCTTTATTGTGGATTTTTTTAAACAAATGCATACAATAAAATATTGATCCCACATTTAAAGAATCATAATTTAGGATATGTAGTTGATTAAAAGGCATCAGTGATTCATTTCAATTATGTACAACAAGATAAGCACGTGGATTTACATAATTGTATCACTTTGCTAGATCAGATTGAACAGAATTTAAATGATCTATCAGGACATATATCTCAAGATAGAAGTATCTTGGCTAATATCAGTGGCAAAGGGACACTATTATAAACCATAGCATAATGCATCTCTCTTCTTTTTCACTATAAAAATACATATTTCCTCTTAAAAGAGGAAAAGAAATAATCATGAAGATGTTGCTTCAGAGAAAATATAATGTACAAGGTTACACGATCACTTTAAATTATTTATCATTAGTGTGTGTTTCATTTTGATTTTCTCGGTAAATTTCAGAATAATTGATATTAGCTTCGAGGCAAAAAAAATCCAAGTAGTAACTCAGAGTCTAGAGTCTAAACACAGAGCAAATTATGCTACACATACAGAGAACAGATTATTGAAGGAGTTTAAAAATGAAACAAACATCAATGAAACAGAAATGTGGCCAGCAAATAAGCAGAGGGCTGAAGGCAGACAACCCTGGCTTGGTCCTGCCTTGCTCCTGACGAGGGCAGGCAGAGTGGAGGTTGGGCAAGTTTCAAGATTGGACAGACTGTATGTACACTTACCCATGGCTGCTCAAAGCTATAAGTACGTCTCCTATCTTCCACGTCCTCATCCTGTTTTGCTTGCTGAAATTCTTGTCTCAGGCGTTGTATCCGGTCATGATTGTTAGGAGTTGATCTGTTGCTAAAAGGAGGAGGATGGAAATGATCAATACTTAGGAACTGCCATCTGTGACTGCAATTTCTTTGCAAGGCACCACTGCTACAGTACAGAAGTACAGACTTAAAAATAATTTCCAAGCACTCAATATATAGACATTTAGACTTTTATAATGATTAATGTTGTTTGATTAATGAACTTCAGATAGTGTAAGAATGGATGAATGAGAACTTTTCTAAAAATCACCAGAAGTTACTGGTATATGTTACTCCTAGAAATGAAGAAAAATAAATGTTATTGTCAGCCTTAACACTGAGGAATACTATGAGAAAACTCCTAATGATCTCTGTTACTGAATAAACATGGATGATTCTTCTTCCCTATCAATAAACAGTAGGACTGTCACATCTTTATTCACATCAAATCATTACAGTGTCTGAAGGTCCTACCTATACAAAATTTGATTATTCTCTCCAATAGATAAGAGTCTGTCGTCCCTTAGCTCTGTTTTTAACAAGTCTTTCAAGCATTAGAGTGCCAATGGGCCAGTGAAAAGCCATGGGAAGGAATATGTTCAGTGGCAAGCAGTAGCTGGCTCCCGATATGCAGATGCCGGCGTGCTGGGGAGGGCTCAGCCCTGGAGTTACCCTTATGGAAAAGTACATATGTAAAATGGAAAAGAATCTTTAGCTCTTCAAAATCATAAATTTTTCCATAATGCCTATTTCAGGTAATCATTTCTCCATAGCTCAGGTTTATGTGAAATCATGGTGAAATACACACAGGAACAGCTTATTTCATGAGGCTAAGTGGATATTCATTAATCTCATTGCCATTTTTCCATCTGTGCAGTTCCCACCTGACCTCTACAATCCCCATCATATTTCAAACATGTTAATGTGGGAATCACAGGATATCTGACAAACAAATAATTTTATATCAAGACTAAGCAGAAATGTTTTAATCTCTTATTATTATCTTTTTAAGCCCTGCATTTTACTGTTTATTTCAAAAGAGCTGATATGGAATGTTCAGCAATTATGTTGTTTGAAAGGAGAAATCTACAGGGATGCAGTGGAAAACAATTCCATAGATTCCTGTTCATGGACACGAGGTATAATAAAACACGTTGAATTTATATCCCAGGTTTTCTCTCATATGAGAAAAGACACTTCTGGAGTCCATCTGTGACTGTTTTCTGCATCTGTCAGGCTTGGTAGGTACAGTAGACTGGAGGCTATACATGTTTGAGACGTTGCCTCCCACTCTTTTCAGTGCTATTAAAAGGAGCTTATCATTGCTTGGTTAGCCAAACAGAAAAATTGGAACAGTTCTAGCAAAAAGAATTTATAAAAGAGGCTTTCATGTTTTTTGTTTGCTTGTTTGTTTGTTTTTTCCTATGAAACAAAAGACAAAGAAAAGGGTGGGTAGGTCAGTTCTACATGCAGATTGCCATTTTGAAAAGTACAGCTAAAAGAATGCTTTATTTAGAACAGGTGGAAATAAGACATTATGACATTTTCAAAATTTCCTTCTCTTTTTAGGTGTGTTGCTAATTCTATTTCCTTAATTCATCTTAATTTTGTGGAACAGCTTATCTCTTTTTTCAGTTTTACGTTGTGTAAATTTGTTTCTTATTGTCAAACTCTGCCCAGCTTTTCTATATAAGTATCTGTTTTTAACCTGATGCACTGCGATACACAGCACTTTTTAAAATGCAATCACCACAATCTAAGTAAGATATACAAAATATTTTAAAATGGCCTGTTGGTTTTAAAACTGGCATTGTTAATCTAATAAACAAGTAGTCTAATTCATTATAAACAGACAATCTTTTCTGCAAACTAAATTGCATTTAAAATTAACTATTAGTATTTGAGGTGTAAGAACACATTTGAAGGAGAAATGCTCTTGGACTTTGGTGTGAAATTACTAACAAAGTGCTGCACATGGGCACCTTCAGGCTGATCAGTCTTCTTCAATCACATTTATTTCAAACTCTAAGTAATCACAATGCAAATGTGACACTTGAGTAGTGATTTCCTGGCAAAGAAAAATTGGAAGGAAAACTCAGAAAAAATAGTGAATGAGAACCTGTGTGTGATGAGGAACAGACATATTGCACTAGCTCCTAAAAGGGTCATTGGAAGGATTATTACAGATTTGAGGACTTATACACATTTTGTGATTGTTATTAATGAAAAGAATTACAACAGAATAAGGAAGAATAGCAAATGAATGCCTAGCACTCATGTTATGAAGCTAAAATATATATCTATTCCAGTTAAGGGAATGCATGAATTTGACACCCTCTACACATTAGAGACACAGAACAACAAAAAGACAAGGAGAATCCTGGGATTTATGATTAATTATGATGAACTTAAGAACAACTTTCTTCAGAGATAGGAAAAAAAACCAAGTTGACTTAAGAAATTCAAAGTTATTCAAAGTTATTAAAAGACTTGATAATAGAAGATAAATCTTTCAATAATAGTTCTATTTTATCACAAAAGCAAGGGACATGACCCAAATTTAAAAAATTGCAAAAGAAGTGAATAATAAAAAAGGACTACTTTACAGTAAAGAAAGAACTAAATTAAAGGACAAAACTACTTCAGTATCTACTCAAATTTCTATGTGCTTAAAAAGTCTGAGACAAAGAAAATGAGGTCAATTGAGCAATCTTATAACAATACAAAAAGGTTTAAAACATTTTCATTTAGAAGAGGAAAAGGCAAAAGAAAGCAGTCAGGGGCTAAGATAACTTTAAGAAAAAAAGAAAGATTATTTAAGGGCTTGGACTCTAGTTCAGGTTGGCTTCCTTTCATTTCCACTTTCCTCTCAACTATGTTCTCCATTCTCCTGGTTAAACTATTTCTCTGTCCTATCCTTCTCACAAGTGAAGGCTTGCACATCTCCATTCCGGTCTGCCATACTGTCTCCTAATTCTTTCCATGTATCTCTTCATCCAATTAACTTTATCATTAACAGGTTTTTTGCTGTGTCCTCTCTGTTTCCTAGTGAAACTTCGAAGGTCTTCCCCACTCAAGAGACAATTGATACACCCCATATCTCATTAAAACCCCAGGCCACACTTACTTTAAAAAGAAGGAAAATGCCATAATTATAATAAGAAGTAAGGACATTAAAAAAAAAAAAAAAAAGTGAAATCTTAGCTTTGTTCCTTTTTAGATTCTGAGATGTTCTATCTATCTACAGCTCTTTAAGTAAGTCCTTTGGGACAGATTTAAAGAAATTTTATCCCACATGTAGAGTCCTCAGCCTCTAAAGCAAAATGAATTTTGACTTGTTGGATGAAGAGGTCACAAAAGATATGGTCATATCAAAAAACACACTGCTATGATGCAGGTCTCCCAGTGCTTTTATTGCCTTTCGACTTTTGTAGATGTATGGTTAAACTTCTCAAAAGTTTATCTAAATGCACCGTGTTTTGTTTGAGTTTTTCATTCGAATGAACTGAAAATCTGAAGGCAAAACTGCCTCAAATAATTCAGGACTGCCAGTGGGAAGGAAGGAGTTTAACTTGAAGTCTATTCAAAGTTTCTTAAAGATTTGACCTTTGGTAATTTTAAACATTTCAACAAAACTGGAATTACAACCTTTTACAGTAAGCACAGTTTGCCTAAACAGTACTCCCTCCCTTATGCCTACTTAATAACAGGATGCCTGTGAACTTACAAAAGACAATTAGCACTTCCTAGCATCACATATAAGCTATGTTTTTATTTCAAAGTGCTCTCATTATTAAAAGTTCCTGAAAGAAATAAAAACCCAGGAAAGGCTTTTAGGGTCAAAGTAACTTGGATTGTGAAGCGACCAGATGTCCTTGGATCACCTCTGTGCTCAACATTCCGTTGGCTTCCATTTACAAATGGCACATTTTACAAGCAGCTACTTTGTGAGCACTGTTTTAAAACACACAACCACCAGTACAGGCTAAAAATGCAACTGTAAGGAAGGCTTAGATAGGCAGGGGCTGTCACGTATTTCCAGAAACAAGCAGCCGTAGCAATGACCACCAGAGTCTCAGATCATTAAGCAATGTCTCAGTGTGATGTCATGCACTGATGTACAGAGTTGTAATGCTTTCAAAACAGACAGATTTTCAGTGTGATATAGTAGATACAAACATGCTACTGAACAGAGATGACTAAAGCTTTGGAAAAAAAAATGATTGGCCTAAAGAAGCGTGGAAAAAGGTCTTAACAACATCACCAGGCAGTTGCAACATGACTGGAATAACCAAAAGGTTAGTAAACAAACTGTTCTTTACACCTTGAAATCTTCTAACACAGATTTGAACTGTCAGGGACTCTCAGGTCTGATGGGCAGCTTAGATCTCTGGATAGCAGTTATAAAACACAGATGGGTCTTTATTTACTTCAGGATGGTAAACAAGAATCACCTATTTGTATAAAGCACATTTCTTTTTATTTGGACAGATTACTTACTATTCACTTCATATTAAAAATCGGGAGCTGAATTGGAATCTATCTTTATCTACAGATAGAATGGAGTAGAGAAAGTGTTTATTCTCATCCCACGGAGGACTAAGTCTGTCTTTCCTCTTGTGGCTGTGCATCCTTACCAAAGCACAGAATTAGCTGAGAGTCTGCAGAATGGGCCCCTTCCTCCAAGGTTTGAGCACAACTGAAAGCAGATTGGTGATAATCTAATATAAAAGCTTCTGCTGCATTGAACGATACTCAAGCATCCCCTCACCATGGTGCTTACTCCAAGCAGATGGAGTTCTGTTTCAGATGGCCCTCGAGGATGGATAAGCAGAAACTGTCTTGGTTTTGCAAAAAGCCATGGATGCAAAATAAAATGAAAGCATGCCCTCTACCAGGCATAACGTTGGCATGATACTGCACTGCACAGCATGCTGATCTGTTCACATCAAGCAGATTTGTTAACCATTGCTGACATAGACAGTGCCCACACACCCATGGGTTAACAATGGATGAGCACTAACAGAGGGTGCACCATCTCCTTCCTGCCACCAGATCGGCAGAGCAGGTTGGTCTTTTCCTATAATTTTGTTTTATAGTTTATTCGTGACATCTAAATACCAGTCCTCAAGCTTGAGTTAGTGTTGGTGGTTTCCTTCCAGTATCCTACATAAAGTCCTTCTCTGAGACACTGAGTAATCGATTATCCACAAACTCACTGAAATTAACACATATGGGCATGATTCACAGACAGAACCAATCAGCCAGCATTGTACAGAGCTTTTGCATGACTGAAGACTCAACACAGTCAGTATGAGAAAAAAATCAGTTGAGCAAGAGATGAAGTTTGTTAAGATCACAATTATAACACGGTGCGTTGTACTTGTAAGATGGAAGGAGACACGAAACAGTTTATCCTACAGTACTTTCATTTTTCTTAAGTGTTAAAGAAATTACTGGAGATATTGCACTAAAAGGTGGGAGAAAAGTACAAAAACAAAAAAGAAAAAAGAAAAGAAAATATATCAATTACAAAACTGCAAATAAAAATAGCTTCTCTGCACAAGCTTCATTAAGTTTTATCAGGTAGTATCTTGGGGTTTTACACTCAAACCACAGGTCATAAATTCACAGTAAATCCCCCATATGTTCACCAAACACCTGAATTCAATTTCTCTTTCAGTTGTAAGAAACTGAATGTGCTGCTCAAATTAATTATGCATGCAAAGTTAGCTTCTAACAAGGGCAGCTTCTTACATGCTGAAGGGTATACATTCTATCTGAATATTTTTTTCCAGATCTCTTTCAATCTTGGCTTATTTCTACTGTTCACAAGGTTATAAAAATCACTCCCTCTTGCCATTGCATATTTGCTAAATGAATATAGAGCATTATATATCCTTTAAAGCTTGCCATTTTCAAAAGCAGCTAAATTCAGGGATTGGCTTAATGTGACAGGCGAGATCTCACGTACTACCTGCACACATACCTACATGTTTCAGCATATTAATTCCATCAAAACAAGGATTTAAAGCTGAGGATATATGTCAACATGTATGCAAGTGACATAAGCTCTTCAGGAAGTTTTATGTCATTTCCAGTTTACTTTCTCAGTGGTAGTTATCAGCTCCAAATACACCATCAAGAAGTTATTCAAGCCCCCAAATGCACTCACTTCCTACAGGGGATGAAATTTCTTTCCAGATTTTGCTGATCACTTTATGCAAATTCCAAGGGAGTATATAAACAAAAATCAAAAACATACATCTCTATTATCCAGGCTAAGAAGGTTGCCTCAAATGCTGTTAATTCAGCACTCTCTTCAGATGCGATAGCCATGAATAATGCCAAGAGCCAGAGCTGATGGAGAGGTCACTTCAGTACAATATTCTCTTCAAACTCTCCAGACAAGATTTCACTCCAAGTCCCTCAGTGGCCATTCTATAGCAGGGCCATCATTTTACATCCAGTGAAATCTGAAGAATGCACCCAAGACCCTTTTTATTGCCACCATCAGTCTTCCTTATTAGCCTGTCAGAGCCTGCTCACCAGAGACAGAAATCCAGACTTACTTTTCAGGGGAATTCTACTAAAAACAAAAGTAGAGATTTTAAGAACTTGCTATAAACATCTGAAAACAGATACTCAGCCACTGGGTTGCTGTACAGTCTAGTCTTACTTTGAAGCTATTAGATATTGCAGATAAAAGCCAAGGCGATTTTCAACCGCATGCAAATTGTTACAGCTGTTGAAATAAGGTATTGCATTTTTTTCCAGTTAACTAACGAGGAGAGGAAAAAATAGAAAGCCACATATAATCTAAACAAACAAACAAAAGTGACATTTAACTCTGTGAATTTCATGTCAAAATGTTAATGAAATGGCAGGAATACACACACAAAAGATTTAATAAATAACGAGAAAAGAAAATAAAGCTGAAACTTTGATCAAGTAAAGGAGAACTTTGCATTTTTGAGTTTAACTGAAATAAAAAAAAAACAGACTGGTGAAGAAGCAGACTCTGACCTTCCAAATATCTTCCCGTCCTAAATGGAACAGACAATGCTGGTTCCAGTGCTGTAAGGTCTGATGAACACCCACAATCAGTCATCACAGGATGTTTTGTGTCAATGCAAGGAGACTCGCCTGGCACAGTTGCACAAATACATTTAAAAAGAACACAGTGAAGAAATCCTCTCTTGGACCTAGCTGGTCATTCCTGTGCCAGCAGAATGGATCATCAGAGCAATCCCAAGCGAACTCTGGGATGTCAGCCTTTGTCTCTGCTTGAGCTAATCCCACTGCTAGGCTGCAAGCTATTTAGGGAGCACTCCCTCTGATCTCTCTAGAGGAGATGTAGGGGCAGAAACCTTCAGTAGGACTGCAATAAGCAGTCAGGAGTACTAACTTCTTAGAGAACAGCAGCTATTATTTGCAGAAATAAGCATCTGCCTATAGCTGGCACCACCTGGGTAGTGTGAATGTTGTTATGTAGGGACAGCCCAGCTTACACCAGCACACTTCACATCGCTTCAGCTAGGAAACATGGTGGCACTTTATTTTACAGCATAAAATCTGCTTGACAGATTTTTTTCTGATCTATCTAACATTATCAAGTGGAAAAAAAGCCTGAGTCTTTTCATGGGTGGAGTCTGGAGACTTAAAAATAAAAGAGAGGAAAAGAAAACCCAATGAAGTTCCTGATTGTACCATTTGATTTGAAGGATGCATCAAAACAGAGTGACAATACGACTTCATTCAAATAATGCACCATTACATTCTGTTTGCAAATGGTTGAGTTCTGTTCCAGTGGAAAAAAAAATGATTAAAAGGTATTCAGTTCTTGCCTTAACACACTGTCAAATGCTATACTTAAAATCCAAAAACTATTTGATGTTGTTTTATTTATCTACAACTTCAGATAAAAGCTTAGGAAATAGATATTGGTGTGTTGTAACTAGCAAGATGCAGCAGTATGTTTTTGATTCTCGTGAGCACTTGCACTCACTAAAATTGACATCTTTATTTTTCAGTACAAATAGAACTACAGTATCAAGCCGTACATTGCAAGAGAAGCAGTGATCTATAGGAAAGACATCTCTTTCAAATGCCTGAACATTTAGAAAGATCTCACAGTACACAAAGTTCATGTGGCTCCCACAGCCCTTTCCAGCGGCTAATATAGTTGGCATAGTTATTTCTGTTCTTTGACAGAGAGTCTATAGCATTAGAAATCTCTAAATAACATGTTGACCAATTTTGCATTACTCTAACTATCAACTAATTTCCAAAAGCAAAATGAGTAGGTGTCCATTAAAAACAAACAAATGAAAATAACTGGCCTAGCAATCCTAGGGCTAGATCAAAGTTTTGTGAGGTTTCAGTAATCTGAAATGCAGGAGAACTCCCTCTACTAGCAGTATCAGCAGTTGATCTGAAATTCTACGTAAAATACAGAGAAATATGGAATCACTATTTTATTTTTGGCACTAAATGATCTGCATCATCTATATAAAACTTTAATTCTGAGCTTACTGTTAGTGCCTGTGCCTTCAGTTTCCCATATGACTGAAGCAAGAAAAAAATGAAATTCAAAGCTAAGATTGATAACTTGAATTGGTGCCTAAATTCATGTAACTGTTGCCTTTTATGAAGTTGAGCTCTAAGATTTATACTGGTTAGCAAAAAAAAACCTAATTAAGAGATTTAATTAAATAATATTTACATATGGAGATTAAAAAAAAAATCTTCATATTATATCTTGTTAACTGCTGATTTCTGGATAAATCCTTTGCAGCATTTTACTGTGAAGATGAAGATTTTAAGGAATTTAATAAATTTTAATCATGTATTACTACCACACAGTCTTAATTAACTGCAAACCTAGAAGCTGCCATAAAATGATGGTCTGACAGTTACTTTCAGGCTAAAAATCAATTCCACTCAAAGACAGACAAGAGAAGCACTTACCTTTACCCAACAGGTTATTCAGGCAAACACTTAGGATACAGCTTATCTACACAACGTATTTTCAAACTATTTTTTCTGCTTGGAAATGTTGAAGTATCTATTCCTCGGGATTTCTATTTATTTATTTATTTTCAGATTACTGTGCAGAATGCTCACTAATTGGTGATGGCCTTGTTATGTTTTGAATCACTGGATTAGAAATACTGAAGTCTTGAGTGGGTTAGTCTCAACTCAAGAACAAATTTCAGATAGCCAAATGTATATTTCTTTCACTATAGAGGAAATACAGTATTTACCTGTAACACCATTTTGGTGGTTTACATAGACCATTCATCAGATAAAAGCTACAGTAAAGCTAAGTTACTTACCAGGATAAGTAAAGGCGACATTTTTGTCAACCAACTTTATTCATCTAAAAGGTAGGCACAGAGTCCAAACTAGACATCTAGGCCCTTTGTGAGGAAAACGTAGAAAAATAAATTACCCCCTGGGGAAATTCACAGCACCTGTCTTAGGATGAAATTACTCACCCTTGAGAACTCATTAGTTCTCTTAATTGATGAAGTCTGAGTGACAAGCTCAGACTTCGATGGGTTGATTTAGATAACTATATTAGAGTACCCAAATCCCACCCTAGATGACTAACTTGGGTCAAAGTAAATGAAAAATGAATCCTCCTGAGAAAGTCTAGTGCCAAGGATGCCTGGTGGAAGATGACAGTCAGCTGGCACAGCAGTATAATCTAACCGTTCAGTCCTTAGGCAGAAAAATTAATTAGAATAAAAATATCTGTACATCTGTGATCCACTGCCAAGTCGCTCAGCATCTCTGTCTGAATTCACATATTTGTAAATGGACAACAGCCTTATTTAAGAAGTGGTTATGATAGCCTGCATGAAGTGGGACTAAGGGACATTATTTAATGATGGAACTTAGTAAGTCAGGCTGATGGTTAGACAAGATGATTTGAAGGCCTCTTCTAGCCTAGCTGATTCTATGAGTCTAAAGTCAACACACAACCAGTTCTTATTTAATTTACTAAAATTTTAATGGTTTCTTTACGGAGTAAACTATAGTATTGCTAGTAATTCTCTATTCTATATAATCATATATTTAATTATATATTTCATATGCTTTAACTTTCCATTAGCTAAAAGTCAGGCAGTTTAACTAGAAAGTCCATTCCAACTGAACTTCTCTCCTATTCCATTCCATTCCATTCCACTCCCCTCCCCTCCACTCATAGGCAAAAAATAAGACGTTTAGGTTCTGAGGGATACAGATACATATAGCTCTGCATGAGATAAGCCAAGGATTGCAACATAACTTCTATATTTAAGATCGCCTTGATATGGCTTACTTGTATCTCAGCTTTCAAATTACATCAACAAATGCTACACAAATGCTATAACGTTTTTTTCCAATAACATAATCGCTATACTTTTTAGTAAATGGAAAGAAATGAAATATGTATAATAAGCAATTCCACTTAGTAGATCAGATATATTTTACACATTATTGACATTACATTACAAAGTTACAATGGTATCATTTCATGTTGTTATTCTTACAGTCTTGGATTGATAATGTTTCATTTTGACACCATAATGGTGTCTCTGGGGAATTAGATGACAATGTGTTTTGACATCATGTTAAAATATATCCAAACTGATATCACTTTATTTTGTCATCTTCATACATTTCAGTTGGATTTCTAAGATACTGCTTTATTCTGACACTGTTAATTAGGAAGATTTCAGACCAAGTTCAAGAGCTAAAAAAAAAGTTTTGAAAATACTAAACATGGATGCATAGCATGCATTACTTCTGTTGAAACTTGTACAGGCCAGATATCTGAAAATATAGCAGATTAGTCACATGATACAGATCCTCAGTCAGATCATAAAAACATGAAAATGTTTTTTTCCTCTGGAGCTTAATAATAAATTTAATAAATTGTACTGTAATTCTATGTTAGACAGTTCAGGCAGGAGGCCCAGCAGCTAACACGCTGCCGCAAACCAGAACCTTCTGTTGCTATTGGAGTGCCTGACGTGCACACACACTTCATGATTCCCTGTATAGAAACCAGAATTTATTTCCCGAATGCTATTAAAATGTGAAATTCCTAATTCATAAGTTTCACTGAAATGGAAATTGCTACGTACGTAATTCTAACTGAAGAACAGCAATGCCAGTTCCAATACAGTGCTTTAAAACACAACACTGAAGTTGAGCCTAAAGCAAACCTGTCTAGACCCGCTGAATCCAATGAAGCCATGAGAGTTCACAGGCATCTGAAGATATGATCAAGAATTTTCAAAAGGTTTTAGGGGAAAAAACAATGAATAATTTGGAGTTTTGCTTTTCCTGTTATCGATATGAAATTCAAAGATTAATTCAGAAACAATTTGCTATAGAAATGACCTGGTGAGTTATACCTGGGCTACCAATTTGAACAAGTCTCCTTAAAGCAATATCACTCAGTTTCTTCTTTTGGTTATTTACCAGTTCTATAATCTTCTCTACAATGAATTAGAGAGCAACTCTAGGGAAATCAACACATTGCATGTACTAAGAAGTATATTTATTCAGTATGGCAACCCAAGTTCTAGTCACTAAGATGACTGCTGATAAAATCTTTAATTTTAAACATTAATGCATTAGATTTCTCTACCATTCAAATCTGATCAAAGAGATTAAATAATTTCTCCTTTTCCCCCCAATCTCCTAAAGCATAATACTTAATAGAAATTGCTTGTATTATCTTATTTCAGACAGCAGGCTAGAACTGAGACAATCCCTTGATCCCAGTTCATGAATAAAGCATTTAATGGACTATACTTGTCAAAGGACACGCTAAGTATTTGATCTGCACAGTAAACAAATGTCTATGAAAAACAATCCCCCAAAATAAAAGCTTGCCGTTGTTACTCCTTATTTAAAATATTTTCCCTTCCTCTCGTATTCCAGGATTAAGATTGCAAAGCCATTGCTAGGACGACAGAACCGCACTGAGACGAAAATGGAATTTTTCAAACAATTGATGGCAACGATTTATATTCCAGGGAAACAGCTAACAAGTCCGTATAAAGTTCATACATAACTACTCTCCTGTAAAAGGAATTAACTGCTACAACACCAGAAAATGCACAATTATTAAACGAACAGCATAAGGCTAAGTTGTACCCTGACATTCTAATACCTTCCACATCTTCTTTAAGAGATTCCTTGGGGTACTTCCAGCAAAGAGGAATTCTTGACAGTAGAGGAATATGAAGCTAAAGAGCTATGAGCCTGTGTAACTGTGAACCCAGCTGACCTGAAGAATTTGATACATACCTACAAAATGCTTTCATTATCCCAAAAGACAAGATGAAATATTACAGGCAAGTAACTGCAGCTATTAACACAAGTAATAATATAGAGCCCATTCTATTTTATGCAAATCATAGATTTGTTTCTACCAGCATTAGCCACTTTTCTCCAGCAAAAAAAAAAAAAAAATATATATATATATATAATAGGCTGAACAGTTTGAGATGCCTATATAGAAGAGTATGTTTTTTTTAATCAAATACTTCTTAAAATAGCACATAAAAATATTTTTCTACCGCAAGGGTTGATAAGCTCACTGCATCTTCTTCCTTTACCTTAAAAATTATGAATTATAATTATTGTTTTAAAACGCTTTTTCATTACGGTGATCTTTATAGATGCAATGAGTTGAAAGAGTAATGACGTAACAACACTAAGCTTCACTGATATTTATGATTAACTTTGAAATAAACTCACAGTGTAGTATAGTTTCTGTAATTGAAGGGGTACATTGTAACAGGTCACACTGCATTTTTTGTCACATGTGACTGCCATGATGATGCAAAGAGGGCAGTGGTATCAGACACTGCACATCACTTCTTTAAGCACTAGCCTTCCGTGAAAATGCCTTCTACCCTACAAAATGTAAGAGAATTCCATGAGTATCTATGGGAATTTTCACAATGAACTAGGAAAGACATAACTTCAAGAGAGTAGCTTATATTGCCATGCTGCTAATTCAGATAAGTTTCACTTCACATCAATTTGCTGAATTTGAACTGCAGAGTGATTTTCTTTCTACGGAAATCAAACCCAAGAATGTAAGGTTAGGTAAGGCAAGAATGATAAATATCCTTAGGAAGGAGGAACCATGAAAATCTGATTTGTCTGCCCTTTTGCTATTTATTTTTCACCATTTTTGCCAGATCTTTGCATCATTAAGCACTACTCAAATAGCAGGACCCTATCTGCAGTATACATTGCACAGACTGCCTACAACCAGTTCCTAACAAAGGATTTTAGAGTTTAAGCATAGATTTATCCTTGAATAATGGAGCACAGAGACATTTATGAAATGGCTATATTCATCCCAGAAAAAACTTGCAATAAATGGTCTGCCCTGTACCCAAATCTCTGCTGACTGCAAAGAGAGCCAAGCGTGACAACTCTGTCCACAAAGGACTATACCGGAGATATTTAAGACCAGATGAATTAGACAGCACTGATTTCTGCAGTCATAGCACCTGACTGAGAAAAATCACCTTAAAAATGATACTTAGAGAAATTCTGTTAGATATAGGTATTATCTAGACTTGAGGGCCACATTGGAGATGCTCATTAGGTGAGTGGTAGTCTAGCATGCAAGATGGCAATGGTCATATACTGTGATTATGAACAAACTAGCAGAAAAAAAATATGAGTGAAAGAAGTACAAACTCATAATTTCTATGTTGAGGTCAGGTGGATACTAAATATTCATCTGGAATACGAAAAGGAAGATTCTGCAAGACTCCCTTCAGCCTCCTTTTATCTTTGCTGTTGGCAGTACTCCAACCATCGTCACATAGCATGGAAACGGCAATCAAGGAAGTCACAGCAGTTCAGGACAGCCCTTGCTTGTATCGTTTTAATGCTACTTTGAGTAAAAGGGAATGTAGAAGCATGAACAGATATTCCAAACCCCTTTCCCAGACTCAAAGTTCATTGTTCACAGCACAAGATAAACGATTGCCTTCTTACTGGGAAAAAGACTTCGAGCATGAAGACATGAAGGCACGACTGGTTGAAAAATAAGGATCAATCTGTTTTTTTTTTTTTTTCTTTTTAATCAAGCAATACCATTTCAAGACATTGGCACAAATAAAATAATAATAACCTCAAGACTCACATTCATTCCCCTGTCAGCTGAACCCAAGACAATCAAGGACAGAGACATGAGTCTGGTTATCTGATTAGATATAAGCAAATATACTTTCCATGGTTGTATATAGGTAATTGCTTCTTTTGCAAGGATTGTAAAAGCCTGTTCTGAGAGAACAATGCAACTCATTAGCTCAGGGTACTTATTTAAAATAAACCAAATGGCATGTCTTATATTACCGCTACGGCTCTATTACTAGTGCCCAATTCAGGTCGAATTTTTTCCAGCTCTATCACGTTGAGTAAATTACATGCACTTGATGCAGAGCAGGCATAAAATGAACAGAAAACAAAACTTCGGCAATTTTAATTTAAATCCTAATAATGGCAGGTCAAATTTATGTGAACTCTTTGGTGAATTGGTTCCTTTATTAGTACCCAGGTTTAATTCAAATCAGAGTCTTATACAGAAGATTAATTAAATATTAATCAAAAGTCCAGGGCAGTCTAAGCTTCTGTTCCATTAACCTAAACGTGACTCCATACAGAACCACAAGGTGTTTTTTTTTTTCCCACCCTATTTTAAAAAAACCTTTTAGTGTTTTTTTTTCCATTAAGGTGCACCTCCTTGTAAATGCAGACACGCAATTTGCAGTGTGAGTTTTAAAGGTCATGATTTCTTTTCCTTTTCCAATTAAAGCTGCTCTTAATCACAATTAAGCTTTCAAGAAACAATTAAGAGAAGTCAAAACTTTTCTCCATCAATATGTTGAAGAGATGTACAGTGTGTACCCTCTATTACCAGCAGTGTCACTGAACTAATTATGTGATGTTAAGGTTCACCTTCTTGGGAGTAAATTTTGGTTTGAGTTGACACTAAAAAGAAACATCAATTTATTAAGAGATAAAACTTGTTCTGCATTAATGGAACAGCTGTGTATATAAATTTATTGCAGCTTAATGTTCTCACACATGAAGCAATTAGAGCTTTCTGACAGACAGACTTGCTAAGTATAGCATGTAGGATACAGTAATATGCAGTTATAGGCACAATATATATTAAGAATGATCATATATGTTCTGTACATTAATACCTCCTTCTCAAGACCTTCCAACCCTATATATGTTCCTAATTAACATAAACGATGCTTGTAGTCGTGTGAAATTCTCCTCTGGAGAAACCTTCTCATGACGTACTATTTTACTCATAGACACTTCTATGAGTGTCTATGCTATGTTTGGCTTCTGCAGTAATATATATGACCTGGTTTCTTTAGGTGGCTTTTATTTTTTATTTTTTTTCAGATGAAGGATAATGGGGAGAATAATGTTTTCATCAGATTGCTCAAAAAAATCCAACAGTAAAGCACTATACACAGTTTTCTGGATAAGCACCTTTACTTCTGAAACCATAAAGTATGGAGTACTGAGAAAAACTGCATTTATTCAGCACAATTACTTCTCATCTCCTCATTCCTCTCTGCTACATTCAAATAGCCTCCTGGGTATTTTTCCCATTCCTATCTTCTCTACAACACAATTATATTTAACTGAAGCTAAGGACTAGGGTTTTGGGAACACTGATCAGGAAGACTAGGAGTGGAAACAGAGCATTATGGAGATGTGGTGTTCCACCAATGGTACCTCTTCTAATTTTGGAAGCTTGGGAGCTATTAGATATTGAAACAAGAATACAAAGATAATTGAGGTAATCATTTTCTACCTGATGGATTTAGTAATTAGTACCTTTTAGACTAACTGGACTTTTTCAAAGTAAAGTTGTGAAAAATTCAGAATTTTCTAACACACGGAGGTACAAATGTGTTATTTTACTTCAAAAACTCCTATGGGATTTCCTATTTATTTATTTCCTTGCCCAATTTTGTCACATTTTCTCATGAACAAACACATCACATACATTATACAATACATTACACTCTTCTTACATTTTAATACATTTGTAATACACCTGCCTTTCCATGCAAACATGTGAACAAACTGTGATGCATACATCAATTAATTGGAGTTTCACAATCTGTAGCGCCTATGAAGAGTCAGTTCTGAAATCTTTACCTAGAGAATCAAACTAAATGACTAGGAGATTACTGTTTAAAATAATAGTATGGCTTTATTAGGCTAAGATTCTCAAAAAATTTTTCAGAGAGCTATTGTATTTCACTCTAGGTTGGAACCGATTCAAGCATTGGCTGCTGGGAAGTTCTGCCCTCCACAGCTCAATGTTCCTGTATCAGCTTGAGCTGTGGAACACTCATGAAATCACATTGCTAACCAAACTAAGGAGCTGAATGAAAAGTCTTATTCATTATTTACTTTATCTTCTTTTTGCAGGATTTGTTTTCAGAAGGATCAGCTCCCTGGTCATTTTGACTGTGAACACATGGACATGGCACACAGGAAAAAGCAAGGATTTGGTATTTTTGCTATTAAACTGGTCCCTGTGGAGTGGCACACTCACTGTACATCAGCAAGTGGGGAGGCTGAACTCCTCTTAAGTGTTAAGGCAGGTGAAGAAACTGCCAGAGAAACTCTGCTAGAGGGAAGAGGAAGCTCTGTCTGGACAACAAACCAGTGGTGACACGGTCAGAGTTCATTTAGAATTGAAATCATCAGCAACAATTAAAACTGAGAACTATGAACTAGGAGAATAGGCAGGCATCTATGCTTTATATACATATTTTACATAATTTACAGTGATGCAGTTATTTTTCTTTGCCAAAACAGCAGCATTAAATCTTCTATGAAAAGAATGAAGCTGTATGGCAGAATAGGTAACAACATGAGCTTTGAGGCTGCCATTATTCTTAGGTCATCAGAAACATGATAACTTGTTGCTGAGATAACAAGATTTTTCATTTCACTGTCATCTCTGCTTTTGTCTCTGAGACGTGACACAGGTCAGTGAGTCTGAGCTCAGAGCAGAAGCCAAAGATTTTCAATTCTGACACCTCTGGAAATGCTACCTGTGGCTGCTTTAGGCATCGGTCTGAAAACATCCAACAATTTTTACCTTCATTAGAGAAGTGTTCTAAAAATTAATGCTTCTGGAAGAATTCTGAAAATAAAAAAAAAACCTGACAATGACTTACATATTCTCATTTTTAGCATGTTTGTAGCATACAAATGGAAAATAATTGGCAAAAATTATATTATATTCAATGTTGTTTTTATAAACAAATATTGAGCTACTATTGACATTTAAATCCCTCATAAAAAGACCCTAATGATAAAATAAGCCATTTATGCATTTCCAGACAATGTATGCAGAGATAAATTAATTCTTTACAAAGTTCTTACAAAGTACATCCTAACTCATGTTTCTTTCATGATACAAAAACAAAGCTAAATCGTGGAGCTACGTCCTTTTTTTGTTGTTCCCGTTTCTCTTTTTTCTCTTTTTTTTTTTTTTGAAAACCATCACCTATCCACCATACTAAATAGATTCCTTTCCACTGTGCTGACAGCTGTTTCCCAGGTAACCAACACAGCTAGAAGTTGACTTCAAGCAGTGCCAGGGAGCCAGCACTCACACCCCTACAATTACATGTTTGGAGGAGAGCTCTGTAACTGCTGCAGTGTCCCCAGTGCCCCCAGCAGCCAACAGGATCTGGGAGCATCCAGCAAGTGCCGGAATAAAGCTCATCAGCAGTCAAAAATACCCGCTAAGGGCTATTTTACATACAGAATAGCAAATGCCATCGGAAGTTGGAAATTAAAATTATTCTCAGTGGTAAATCAGCAGGATTAGACTTCACACAAGCTGTCACCTTTCACAGGTTCAGTTTGCTTCTTCCCTTTTCCGTAAGAGAATAGGGAGAAAAGCAGCAGGTATTTTGCTGCTTCTTTCCATAATCAGGTATAGCTTCTGAATGCATCTGTTTAATACACCTTACTTGATAAATCAGATCTCATCTGCTGTCAATCAGCAGCGCCCTGGATTTTGTAGTTGCTGTGGCACACATAATTCTAATTCCAGTCACTTTTTATCCAGCTGTCTTTTGCTAATTGTAAACCAAGCTAGTCTATAAGGCATTGGCTACACTTAAAGGTTATCTCTTCCAGCTCTTTGTTAGCTTGGGTCTGGACACTTACTTTTTTGGTCTGTGCCATCTGACACTGTCAGTATACGGTGTAGACTAATGGCTTGTTTTGTTATTTTGTTGTTTGTTTGTTTTTTAAGATAATGAGAAAGCTGTATCTTTGGTAAATTCAATGTTAGATGTAAGTAGGAAGTATAACTGATCATCCAGTGCCTAATAACATCTGTTATAGAAAAGCCATTGGGCTTAGGCAGGTTTAATTTTGTGAGCAGAAGAATAAACTTCTCTCCCATTCTATTCTATCCAATCCTATTATATTTTATTTTATTCCTGATAGAAACTCAAGCATTACTGCTCCACATTTACTGCACTGGAGTATGGGGTTTATAGTTTCAGAAAATGGGATGATCTCAACAACTGTAAATGCACATTGCCATACACACGTGAGCATAGCCAAACACACACAGACATGTTCTGCAATGCAGGAAGATATTTGAGTCTTGAACGACTTTTTACACTGCAAAATAAAATTAGGCATTGATGTGTAGAACATCAAGTTGTTTGAGCAAACTGCTCAACTGTTTAAATATTCAGCCATCCTAGAACTTCCTATTCCTAAATCTATTTCAGACACTGTTCTGTATGTGTTTTTTTTTTTTTTCCCCACTGTTCACACAGTGGTCCCTTAGAGTTAGCTGCAATTTAATTTCCTTGCTCTGCTACCATCTGGATCTGACTGTGCTGTGTCTTTTCACTGTCCAAATATACCTGCTTTTAAAATGGAATGATTTCTTTTTCCCTTTAATAGTCCATGAAAGACAGACTTGATTGATCACTTTCAAAGGTAAAATAAATATCATCACAACCTCTCAAGCTCCATCTAGAAAGATTCAATGATGCCTCTTATCTAAATGAGCATATCTAGCAAATAATCTACTGTGGTCTCAGATTTTTGCTTTACCACAAGCCCTGAGGTCAGACCTCCTCGGAGGGGTCCTGGAAGCAAACAGCGATAAATGGAACCAGTCTGCCCCATCGTTTGTTAGTGCATGTGGCTGAACGTACCCCAGGACATCCCAACCCTGACCTAACTCCCTGGGGAATACAGTAATTCCCTGAGAGGTGGTCACTATCCCCTACAGCAGTATATAGGTAGGAGCAGCACATGGGAAATAAGAGAAACTCTATCATCTTTACTTCGCATGTGAGCATGCAACAGAGAAGACTTCAGTAAGTACCATAGACTTTTCATCCAACTGCGATCACATTTTTTTCAATAACTTAAGGTAATCTCTTTTGCACAATCCAATCAGGTTTCTTAAAATTACATTGTGTTAATATTGCATTAAGTGGAGGCTTATGTGGACAGACATATGTATGGCTTTCCTAGAGACACTGTTTCCAATATATATCCCTTGCTTCTGAAATACGTACAAGACATTACTGATTTCTAACATCAGCTAAAATTGGAATTTTAGTGGGGTACAAATTTCAGACTAGAATTAAAATTCAAAATACTGAATGGATTTTTTCCAAAAAAGAAGCAGCTATGGGAAAAAAAAAAAAAAAAGGTAACCGTAAAAAAAATATTTTCCTAAATTTATCTGCCAAAATGAAATACTTCATTATACCTTAAATAAAATATTAATTTATGTCCACCAGAACAGCACATATTCAATTTTGAATCAATTCAAGAACCACCCGTGCTTTTCTGAATTAGTAGAGGATCTCATAGGTTCATGGCTCATACAGTTCCAGTGCTCTGTGCAGATATGTTCCAAAACACGTTGGATTTTCTAACTAAAGCTAGGCATTTTATAATGTATACCACAAAAATCAAGTAGGAGTAAGCATATATTGCTTCAGGAACGAGAACATGAATGAGAATATTCGTGAATGAGTTCTCACAAGAGACAACATCAACACAGCGAGTTGATATTGGCATTAAGAAAACAAATAAGTAAATAACAAATTAAAAACTTATGGCTTGAATTATCTACCCTGAAATAATTAAGCTGCTTACATCTTCCCAATCAAATATTTTTAACAAGGCAAAATTAAAGCATGCATTTTAGGTAGTTCCAATGCTTTACTAAACTTTGTTCATCAACAAATTATACAATAAAAAAATATACTTCACATAATTAAAATCTAAAAAAAGAACATGAGAAATGGAAAAAAAATATATCTTCTATTTCTCATTTGCACAACTGTGTGGAAACCATATGAAAATCTATGGGAAAACCATCCACCTTCTGTACTGCTCTTCAGAGAAAAAAAACCCTCTTCAGAAATAATAGGCAATTTATGCTTTCTGAAATTAGCTACAACAAAGTGAGTAATTGCTGGGCAAGCCATACAACATTTTACAGACTGTATTCTTCTTCTGAACGAGATCCTGAGATTGCTTTAAAAGGTGTAATCTTCTGTAATCATTTCTTGTGCTCAAAGCAATTACTTTTCAATGGGAAAAGCAAGTAGGAGAACAACAGTAACCAAGAGCAGAGTTCACTAGTTTGTAAACCCTGACCCTTTGTATCACTCAGTTATTGACCAAGTTGGTAAGAGGAGTATGTTGAGATTAAATTACTACAACCCTCATCTTAAATGGCACGAAACACCATGGGGCTCGGTAAGCAGAATTTTAAAAAGAAACTTGTTTAAGACCTGATCCATTCACGAGGGCTTTTCAATTCCCTATTCCAACGAGGAGAGCTCAGTACAAGTAAAACACATGTAAGAGAGATGAGAAACAAGAAAGAAATGCTACGAGTCCCCTTGCTCTCTCCAGCAGTGAGCTGAGGGCAGCTCAGATGGAGAGGGAGTGAGAGAGCTGATTAAGGGTGCACACGGGAAGCCTCAGAGAGACAGGTGCTGCTGCTGCTGTTATAGCAGTGTTGAAAGAGAAGAGAAGAAGCCACAGAGTAAGAACATATGGTAACAGTGCAAATTTGTTGGATGGAATGTGTATTTTTCCCCTTCTTACTCTGTCTCAAATAAAGACTTCGGTTTTATGTGTCAGAGACTTTAAACACTAATAAGCCACTGCAGGAGGGAAATGTTAATGACAATAATATGAAATAGCTGTTTCTGAGTAAAAGGAAAGGATTACTAGGGGTTTAAGGCTATTACTGCAGGTCAATGCGCACATCTGCTCTTCATGGGTTAGATCCCATGTTTTTGCTTTCCATGGCATCCAACCACCTGCCTCCTGCAGGAAGAGAGTCAGCAGAGCTGGGTAAATTCCTAGCAGTGCTGTAGGATGTCGGGGAAAGGGAATGGGGAGGAGGAGAGCATGGCAGTGAAAACAGGCTGAGCTCTCCTTGCTTGTGCATTTGCTGCTAAAAATGCAGGAGAGAGATTATCAAAGACACTTCTGCCTATTACTCCTTATTTTCTTCTACATATCAGCTAGGAAAGAAATGAAAAGTACTGTAGAAAACTCATGTGGGGGAAAATGATTTTTGGAAGAGTAAATTTGAATAAAAGAAAAGCTAAGGGAACTTCAAAGGAGAAGGAAGAGGAACAGCATAATGTTTGTGGAGATGGCAAGACATTTAAAGGATGATGAAGTACTTACAAATATGAAGGAGAAATGGAGAATAGGATAATAAAAATGTAGCATTTTTTTCTGAAAAAAAAAAATACTAAGAAAAGCTGAGATAGAAATGTGAATGTGGTTTAAAAAACCTACTGGGAAGCAGAGATCTTCTAAGAGCAATGTAAACTCAAGAAAATAATGGTGAGGATCATCTCAGATAAATTTTAGACATTTGAAGTTAAATGTCTGAATGAAAGCTTTTCAGTTCTTAATCTGTGGAAAGAAATTACTATACAGTCACAATGACAGTTAGTTGTAGAAGTTGCCTTAGACAACTAAGGATCCCAGAAGAAATGTTGTTCCTTCTTTCTGTTGAATATAAGGGGATTTTAATGGAATTCAAACCTGTGTCCAGAAGGAACTATCACACTGACATTAAGACTAAGAAGAAGAAGACAAATGGATGTTTTAATTGAAGGAGGATTAGAGTCAGGCAACTGAAGGCAGAAGTAGAGGAGAAAAAAACATATAAGAATGAAAGAGAGCCTGGAGAAACCTTGCACGTGCATAGTGGAAGAAAAAGTCACCAGATGAAATGAAAACTTGAGAAGTAGAGTGCTAATAGAAAGTTTGTTTCATATGATTTTTGAGTACACAGTGAAATAATGAAAGTCTTACCTCTAAGATCACAACCTTTATACATGGTGCCCTTTTTTTTTTTTCCTAGTCTGAAAACTCAATAGGTGGATGAAGGTAGCTTTTTGGAAGCTGTATGTCTCGATATTGCACAGGAGTGGAAGGTCAGCAAAACCCACCAATTCCCATTCTCTCTAGCCTCAGGCTTAACATGACTGTACTTCAGAGTACATATATACTCTTGCCAGGAACACCTCAAAAGTCAAAAAGTACTCCAGGAAAAAATTATAACTCTTGGTAATAAAGAATAAAAGTATATGAAAATCATTGTATGCAATGAAAAGATAGACTAAAGTCATCACCAAGAGTTTATATGAAATGCCTAGACGGTCCTTTGAGGACTATACTTCACTTTATAAATAAAACAAATTTTTCCCCTTCATAGGTAGGTCTCTACTGATATGACCTTAAGAAAAAGTATCTTGACTTCAGAAGGGCTTCCAGCTTATCCCTGAGTTTGAGTGTTGCTTTTCAGTATGATGGAGAGCACTTCCCAAGATGACTATATTTTGAAACGTTAGATGAAGGCCTTGCTCCCCAACCACCTGCCTTGCAAATACAGAAATATTTCTTGCCTTTCCAAGTGAATAACGAATGACACAAAGTGTGGGATTAATTAAATACAACATAAATTCATAATCACAAACACAATCAAGGGCCAGTGCTTATGTCTGCTTTCAACTTCCTTTTGGGGATATCAACAAATAAAATATCCAAAGGTTAATATCACATTTTGTTTTCTAGACAACATGGAAACTGGGCAGCCACAGGAAAAGTCAACTTAAAAAAGAAATGCTATGACCTTTGTGAGACTTTGAGGATTGCTGAGCAGTCTGTGAGTTAATGTGATAGAGGAGAGAGATTGGTGTTTGTTTACAGTATGTCCAAAGGCAATAAAAGAAACTACAGAGCAAGAAAGTAACAAAGAACAATGCTGCCCAAGCAAGCGCTCCTTCCCAAGTCGACTTTCAAGACAGAGGAAACTCGATGCATCCACACTCTAAGCCCCTGAGTCATGTATTTATAATTTATTAAGAGGTCAAAAGTGGCATTTGTTAGGTCTCAGCATCCAAAACTCCTTGAATTACTCTAAGAACTGAGACTCCGTGTTTAAATTCAATAACTAAAGCTTATTGAACACATCCATAATGACAGGAAGTTTACCTGCGGCAAAACTTCAAATTCCTATCTCAGTGTGTATTGTGCAAAACCCAGGATCAGATTGTCTGGAAGAAACTTCAGCATGAGGTATTCCAGGTCAGTCAGACTGGGAAATATCGGCTCAGTAAATGCACTGAAGTTTTATGCAGTTTCCATCTCCCTCTTTCTTTTATTATTTTTTTTAATTTTTATTTTGGAGATATTAATAAACAGTATTCTTAAATAAGCACTACCCCAAATATGAAGTACTTCACGAATTTTTTGTGTTTGTCTTCCTAGATTAAAATAAAAGCTTAATGAAAGTCAAGCATGAACAGCCTGTAACATTTTCAGAGATATGTTCAAACATTAAGTGATTCATCCTCACTGGCTCATTAAGAAAAGGAAATTGTGGCAGAACTCTGTGTTAAAACCACTCAGAGAGGAGATGACAGATCCAGGATCAGTACTTATAAATTACTGTCTCTCAACTTCAGTTTCAGTCCCAGTCCTGTAATAAACTTATGTGAGAAAGTTCCATGATTGGGCTCACAGCCATCATGCCCTCAAAAAAAGCTAATGCCACTTGAGAAATTTGCTCCTCCTTTCTTCTTAGCATTTCACCGAAGACGCAGAGTCTCAGCTCCTTCCAACACCAGGCTTAAGATTTCAATAATCCACCATGGTAAGAGTCATTTGTGGAAGTAGATATATTGCTAGCTATTCAAATATTTTCTATTACCTATTAGTGAGCGTACAGCACATCAATATAAAGCCCAGATATTACAGTAAGGGGCACTCTGGAAATACCTAAACAGACTGATCAATTTAATCTCTGTTGCAATACAGTGCATTAGCTGAATGACTTTTTTTTTTTCCCATTTTTCTTGGCACAGCTTTGGGAGCTCAGAATTGGGACAAATATTCTCTTTCCTCCTCAACAAATGCTTAACAAATGACAGAACTGACAGCTTTGAAAGATTGATTTTTTAAAAGTGAGGTTCTGTATGGTAGCTTATGAAAGCACTTTAATTTAGAATGATTATTAATCAACCATCCATTCAGATAGTTTTCTAATTTAGGGGAAAAAAAAAAATCTATATTCTGTCTCTTCCATCCCTATCAGGTACTAAAATACCAATGTCTGCACTCATTAACAAATATAAATAGGGACCATTGTCTGAGGTAGAGAGAAAGAGTTAATGTGGAGATATAATACTCCTAGCTGAGAGAAAATGTTCTGAATTTTAGTACAGGAGATATTTAATCTGACTTTAAATATTTTATTATATTACAGCCATAAATACCATATTTCACATGTATGAAATGACAAAGCTATGCTGACATACAGGAACATAGCAGCTTGTTCTTGATGCTCTCTCAAGTTAATTCTACAGAGAGCAGTCTTAAATCCCTATTAAAAAAAACATGGGATAATAAAACAGCAAGGTGCAGTTAAGGACAAAAAGATAAGACAGCAATACAAACAGTAGAATTGGTATATAAAATTTGAAACCGGAAGAATTAAAAGATATTTTGAATGACACATTTATAAGCTCATCTTTATGTTAATTTATTGTTGTGTGGTGTACCAACTTGGTTTCCCCAGCATGAATCCTATCAAAACTGGAAATATAATGTGAACATTTACCACCACAACATTATTCTAAAACAATCCAGAGAGTTCAAGGAGTTCACAAAATACCATAAATTTGTTTTCTAAATTATTCATTCATTTAAAATTGAATCTAGAGGGTTTACATGCCTAGACAGAAATGTGGACAGCAAAGCATCCTGGCCAGTTTCTCTAACTGATTGGCTACCAAGCTAAAGACGAATGCTACTCTCACTACAGCCATGCTTATCAGAATAAATCCCAATTTAAAAACAGTAGTTGCAAAACTGTTTTTCTGAGGCCTTATATGACCCTAGTTGTTTCATGGGATGATTCAGACAGAAACAACAAAATACTGGTTTCTTGGAGAAATAGGCTATTGACTTGGAGGATACACCTTTTTTAGGTCTGACCTATAATCCTTTCCGAATGGACCCTGGCAACATTTCTGGATTTAAAGTCCAAGTTTATCACAACATGTATATACATTGGCATAACTTATGAAGGAAGACATGAACAAAATTTTAACACAAAATATGTGGCAAGGGAGTCATTTACTAGGCTTTCATACAAAATACAAATTTATTACTAAATGTCTATGCCTAAAACTCAGTATGTAGTACATCATATTTTGAATTATTAACATCTCTGCTGGAGAAGCTTCCTTCATAAAATATTTACATAGCACATCTCAGGACTCTGTATTTTGTCAGCAGTTACTCAAAGTTTAAAATAAATATAGTTAGCAGGTCATTCTTTTCCTTCATTCGTTTCACTAAAATATATAAATAAATAAATGCCACGTTTAAGCAATACTGCTGCTATGGCCTTTGTTATGAAATCCTGTGCTCCAGTGTAATGATATATTTTGACCCCTGAGAGCAATTAGGGTCAGGGAGCATAGCTTTTGCTAATGACAATGCATGGCTGTAAAACACAAGAGGCAGGCATGTTTCAATTACTTTTCCAATTAGCAACAGCAACCAATGCATAATGAAAAAGCCTGAAGGAAACCAGCAAAATGTTGTAAAGTATGGACAGAATTAAGTAACAAACTCAGGAATAATAAAAGTATTACTATTCCCTTGGTTCTTTTCTACCATTCTGCAAGATCATACAGCACTTTATTTCCAATCAGGCAGTCTAGAAATGTTGCCATTTCAAAACCCTGGTAGTTCTTCAGTGAAAACAAGTGGCAGATAACTTATTCATTTCTAATGTCTGCAATAAGAAAATTTCATTTTAACCATTCTGTTAGAGAAGGCAAATTGAATTTATGAAGCAAACTTTAAATCTGTTATATGGTTATTTAAAACTAAGCAAGAATTGTGCTCTAACTTTTCAAATAGTATCCCCTGCAGTATTTCAGCTCTTGGTATACAGTTGCCTGGACTACTGGGAAGCTTCTCAACAGTATGAGAATTTTGCTGGCATTTGCATATACAGTTTGGTAACGTCAAAATGAAAATTTTAAAGATGAAAGGAAGCAGAACCACGTACTTGAATGAAATTTAAGAGTAAATAAAACCAACTATACCCAAGATGTAAGGCACATATGTTTGAAGTGAGTTTGTACTGTTACCAAATGGTCAGCTACTATACTTTCCTCATGTATGCATAGCTATATTACAGATATGAAATTACAACTATTTGGATTAATTTCGCATTAATGATTGATACTAACTACAGAAAAATTATGACAGTAGCATTAATTTTAAGCTTCACTTTACACACATTTCTTTTTTATTTTCAGAACAGCCCATAACAGCTTTCCTTCCCCATTCTAAACTTAAAAAAGCATGGAAAACTGGGATTCTATAATCCAGTTTGATTTTTGTTTTAAAGAATGCCTGACACATCTTTCTTATGAGAAAAAAAAATCCAGAATATACAAGAAACAAAAAACATCTTCATGACCTCTACTAGAGAGAAAAGGTTGATAATAATGCAAATGAATGTATTATTTCTTATATTATGAGAGAAAAGGTGTTGTCAGATCAGATGGTATATACTAAAGAATATCTGGAATGAACTGTTTTTCAGTCTGAAATACCAGATTCCTTGTGTTTTAATAATTTCAAAGGAAGGACCAGAGGATTTCATTATTTGGAAGAATAATATATATTGTAACATGGAAGAAATTATAAAATCTAGAAAAAAAAGATCACATTTACTCCCTTGGCACATTATCATCTCAACATGGCATCACTGTAAGGAAGAACTGTGAAAATAATATTAAAGAAGGCAATCAGTTGGATTGAGTAGTAGCATGATTAATACCAATCAACACTGTTTAATAGAAAACAGGCCTTCTTAGGAAACTTCATATCATTTTGTGATGATATTCAAATTCAGCAGATAAAGATAACTTTTGAAAATACTTGCTTTAATTTCTGTATAAATAACTCTCCCTATTATCTCCCTGATGAAAAAGTAGCATTGCACAAAATCATCATGGTGTATATGTTAAACATGTTCAAGACACCAAGTATGTGAAAAGGAAATTGTAAGTGAGGAACCAATCATCAGTGACACCATAAAGATGTGAATTTTAAAGGGTCAGCAGGCCTGAGCAGCAGACTCAAGATATGTTTGAACGTCTAAATAGCTCAGAATAAAATTGTGGACACTTGTGATAATTAAAAATATCCTAGCAGTCCTAGCAAAAAAAAACCAAACAAATGAAAATAGATTCTTGCAGTAGTGTTTTGGCTCTCAGAACTCACATATATTGTGAATTCCTGTACATGGATGTGCATGTTAGAATAGAGAAGTCATGTATTTCTTCCGCACATCACATTGATATCATTTAAAAAATGCAGTCTGCAGTTCTGCTCAGCACACTTTCAAATGGATGTATATTCATAGGAGCGATTAACCTCTGAAATAATTTACAATATTTGTGACTTTTTTTTCCTTCCACCTCAAAACTTATATTGAGATTAGACAGACTTTTAATGGTAAAGAGGAATTGATGAAGAAATCCCAAATGAAAAGTATGGAGTAATTTCAAAAGAGCAGTAAACTGTTTATCAAAGGATTTTTAAGTACCATCCATGTTGACCCTTCACGGTAATATTTCCTTTGTTCACAGAGGAGCTGTGGAGCTAAAATTAAATTTAATGCTCTTCCAAAAAATTATTTGGAAAATGAATAATTGCTTTTAAAAATAAGAGAATAAGAGAACACGTGTTCTTCAGTGTATACTGATTCTATCTTCTGCATTTCAATGTTATTTATTAGTTCCGTTGCGTTTCAAATGAGACTGTGTTCAAACAGTATCTGACACCATCAGGTATGAGCTGAGCACACACCTCGAAGAGATACTGAATACCAAATAGTAAACAAGATTACAGTGATAGTTAGAAGCCTGTCAGCTCTGTATAACAGCACAAAAATAATGTGTACCCTTTGCTTTTACCTACTGAAAATGAGCTGGCTTGCACTACTCCCAGTGTACCCAGCTATGATAGATAAATGCACTTTAGTATTCCTGGTGCTGAGAAGCTCTTGGTTGTGCAAGGACCAGCTGGTGGTCATCTGCTGGGGCCAGGGCAATACTTTCCTCCTGACAGATGTTTTTAGTCGAATCTGGAATTTTAAATATAACAAACCTTCTAGCCAAAATCATTTACAATATATTGCATAGGGGTGGTCCTGTGTGGAACCAGGAGTTAGAACCAATGATCCTTATGGGCCCCTTCCAACTTGGGGTATTCCATGTTTCTATGATTTTACCTATGTATCAACTGGAAGCAGTAGCAAGGTAAGTAAGAGTTAGATTTTTCAGCTAATTGAAAGATTTGCTAATAGCTGGGGAATTTGCATGACAATGCACTCTTATTACAAAAAAAAGAAAAAAAGAAATTCACATATTATTTTTGATGAGCATACGTACAAGAGGGCTGAAAGGAGAAATACTTTAAAATAAATACACTGAAATGTTTTGTACATTATGCATTCTAATTGCTTTCATCCACGTATTTATCTGTGTAAGAGTATAAAGACAATTAGGTCTACCCAATGGAAACAGCACTCTGGAGCCCCAGTTAGAGTTAAGAGAACTTCATAATTGTTAAGGGGCAGATGATTAGCTCTGATCCACTTTGCACTAGATATGAATAATTGAAAAATTCATTTCACATGGGAGATCCCTTGGCAAAACATTCACCTGGCACTCCTCTTTAGTATCCTTCTTCCAGTGAGTATATTGCCGAGAGCACAGGAGGGACAAGATTATACCATAGCCTTGGTTACTGTCTGGGTCAGGGATCACAGCTGGCCCCCATGCAACTCCTCTCTCTCTCTTTTTATTGCCTCCCCCCAATGTTATCTTTGGAAAAAAAAAAAAGAAAAACACCCCAAAAGTTGGAAACAAGTACTTTAGCTTGGTAACTGTACAATCAATAGATGTACAGAGATTGGGCTAAGTAGGATCATCACAGTGGAAAGAAAAATGAAAAATGCTCACCAGTGTTGTAGGCTCACAATAAACACCACAAGGAGCAGCATCCAGAAAGAGACCCTTCCCCCATGGCAGTCAGTACTTGAACGGGATCTAGGAGAGGTGGAGCCAGGCTCCACCCCTTCTGGTAGCACAGGTGAATTGCCTTCACCTGTGTTCCAGCAGATGACTCATTGCTTGCCTCAGGTGGTCAATCAGAGGTTCAGGCAGTGATCAACAGTTTTCATACAGTATCCTTCTTGAAAATGTCTCTAAAAACTATATGTTGCAGTGAATGTGACATAATAATTGAGAAATGTACAGTATTCAAGCAAGTTTTACTTTAGGGTCCTTCAGATGCTAAGCAACAGGCAATTTAGACCTCACAGATGAGTATCCTTTTTTTAAATAATGACTACATTTTACACTCTCTGGTTATACCAGTAATGTGATATGTACATTATTCCCTCTTTCTCATTTAAGACTTCCTGCTTTTTTTCTCATATGCAGAACACACTGGGACAAGTACAAAGGAAGAAAAGTAAACTGAAATATGCTTCCATGTGGCAATACATCAACTCCTGTGACAGCACTCCGGCTTCACAAAAAATTGCAAATAAACTTGAAGAGGTTCCCCTTTGAAGAATGGTTACAGCAGTCCATCTCCACAAATTATTTTTTCAGTTGGGAAAATCCAGCATTCAAGCACTGCAACGTTTCACTTCATATGATGGAGGAATCCTCCAATTTTAAAAGAGATTAACTACTAACGGTTTTACAACAGCAGAAAATGATGTAATACTGCAAAAAAAAAAACAAAAAAAAAACAAAACAACAAAAAAAAAAACATTGAAAACAAACACCTTTGTGGGATGACAGAGAATCTTAAAGAGAAATGATATTCACCACACAAGCACTAGGTCTGCACTGTGCTTGCGCTTTCCAAGTCTCTTAAATTACTAAAGAGAAAACAGGTGTTTAAGCTCTTATGGTACATCTGTCATATTCATGCCACGTTGTTTTCTTCCACTGAATTTAAGCACTAATGTAAATGTGATCTCAGTTAGCTCAGTGATAAAGAATACCCTTCATAAAAATACTGCTACAGGTGCTTGAAATGGGCAAATAAAGCAGGGTTTCTGGCTACTGCTCAGTGTATTTTAAACGACTCATTAACAAGTAATTCTCTTTTGCACTTTTGTTTAATAACAGGTCTTTACCAAAAATTAAATCTTTCATGATTTAGAACAAATATTATCAGAAAGAAGAAGACTTATACCAAGGGCTGCTCCAAAAGTAACACCTCCTATTTTATTACTTTGGCTTATGATGACAGATGCAGATGTTAGTAGTATGGCAGTAGAGGTGGAATTGATGTTAAATTTTGTTGCCATGGAGAAGAAATTTTGTTGGACTTGGAGATGGTAGAGTAGAAACCACTTTTAGAGTATTTCACATAAAAGCCTTATGTTATTTTTAAGGTCAAAGGACATTATTAAACCAATTTACAAATGCCCTGACACATGTTCAGGAGGAAAAAAGCAGAGAAATTAGGAAGACACTGCTAAGAAGTGGCACATTAATGCAGAAAAGAAACCACACACCAGTTACCTTACAATAAATATACAGTAAAACATAATAATGAGAGCCCTGTGAACATGATAACAAATGGGAAAAAGAAACAAAACAAAAAAAAAACTGATAAATTTTGTTCTTTTAAAAGAGTCCCAAGGCCAATCTAGTAGCACATACAATTAGCATTTAAAGTTGCTGAAGCTGGAAGTACTATAATTGTTTATTGCTGCCACTTCTGGGGAAAAGTTCAGTTACGTATTTTCAGGCAGAATAATAGGCACAGAGGTGATGTGCTTTGTCTCAAGGGCAAAGCTTGCCACCTGCACTACTTTAAGCACCCCAGGATCACTAGTCAACTACAGCATTGACAGTGGGCTCAGAGGAGATTTTCGCATTGACCTCATCAAGGGGATAAAGGTGTTGGATATGGCCAAGTGGGAAAGAATTAAATTTTCCCTATAGCACCTGCAAAGACTAACTCAAAGCAAAGACTTGTTTTCTGATTGATTGGTGTCCCTGAACAGGAATTTTTGATGCCGTTAAAAGAAATAAAAAGGTAACTTCCAGCAATTAAATTCACAGAGCTTTCTGTGGCTATAAAATCACCAATAGGAAGTGATTAGCAATGCCGTTCGAGAACAGAGGCTGTTATTCTCTTAATGAAAGCCCTCTGTCCAGGGTTACCACCTCAGTTTCCATTTAGTTGCTATAGTTTTATCATGCCTATGTAATAGGCAGTCTTGCTTCCTCCTGCCAATAGTCTGCCATGGTGAATAGGAAAAATGTGCTTAAAACTGCACAGCCCACTCACACGTTTTGTATCTGAGAAATTAGATCGGTTTATGAGCAGCACAGAACTGTTCTGTTATCTAAGTCTCATGATTTAATCCCTGGTCTTACGACATTTATGTATTTTCCCAAATCTCTGACTGATGGGAGTTATACATCCCTTACATTTTTAATCTAGTTTCCTAAGAAAAGAAAGCTTTTATGATCATGCCGGTCTGTATTTCAATCCATGAAGAGATATTTAATATCTTTTGAAACTGCAGGATGATTTAAGTTAGAAATTAAAGATATTAAAGATAGAAGTCTCAATGATAATTACGTTCCTTAGGGTTTTATGTAAGTCACAGGCTGAGTCTAGGGCTGACACAAAAATTGCTTGGCCCCTGCGTGGGAAACACAATCACAACTCAACTTGTGAGACACTGCTTCAGAGCTGTCAGCTGGTTGACAACGTACCAATCCTGGCGACACACCTGGCATGCGTAACCTTAGAGATGCCGGTCTTCATGTGTACGATTGCTGACTGTTTTCCTGTGGGAATGTAATAGGAAGACAGCTCATGCTATCTTGCTGGGGACAGAGAACTTAGAAAAAAATGGGACTAGAACCCATAGGACAAAAGTCTTTTCATTTTGCTGCTCAAAAAACATTTCTTCCCCTTTAATGTAAGAACTACTCACATGGCAGGTACAGAAAAACCTGCAAGCGCATGTCACTAAACCTCTGAAGGCTGAAAAATCAATAAACCAAGTAAGAAGAATAGAAACATTTTAATTTCAAGGCTTCCTTAAGCAACCTGACGATCTTGGGATGACAAGCATTGATTATACTGTATGAGGTTACGCAAAATAGATGCTGGGGCCAAATCCTTGTTTAAAAGTGGAACGCATCTGAGATGCGATGCCCAGAGAAATACAGAAGGAAACTTCCCCATAGGGAATATGAACAAGGAGCTGAGGACCAGGAATTGCCCTGGTTTACAATGTCTTGATCACTGTGATACACACGGAATCATCAGAAAGATATCTGCTGTGATGCTAGTAAGTCAGGACACAAACGTGCCATGCTTACTTGTGATGGAGATAATATTGCCATTTTCAAGAATTTGTCTCTGAGAAACTGTAAGACACCTATGGAAAGAATGAACCTTATTCAGAGCTGTTTCTTTAAAAATGCACTCAGCTGAATCTATTAAGGGTTCAGAGAGAAGAGACTAAAATATTACTTCAAAATGTTTAATTCCACCTCATTTTTAAGTTCATATGCTGATACAATAGTCCTATTATCATATTAGAACTGAACCCTCCACAGCTACTGATAGGTCATTATAAATAATTGAATGCAAGCCTATGGGTCACTGTAGCAAAAAAAAAAAAAATTCACGAAAGTAGAAACAGATTCATTTTTGTCTAATGCATTTCAAAAAATTTAAAATACCAGATGGAGTTTAATTTAGGTAAAATGATTCGAAGCTTCCACAGTCTCTCCTTTTCTTCCCCTAGACCTGACCTTTCCCATCCCTTTCATTTATTCTCTGCAAGCTTTAGTCCATTGGGCAATTAAACTGACCCCAAGCCCTGCAGTTCAGCTATTCCCTCCTTAATGACATGATCAACAAGATCCCTCTAAAACTGTGGGAAGTCAGCCCTTAACAAGTGAACATCAGAGGTGCTTTGATAGCCTATCTCTGCCCTCACAGCGATAGGCTAGAGCATTTACATCGCCAGCTTGGGCAAAATCGACACTATTGTTACAGCCCCAGGATAAGGAGAGTGCAATGCAGAAGAGCAAACGTACAGTTAGGGCCAGGCCCCAGGTTCCTTACAGGGCTTCTCTCAATAGAGTGGGACAGGGTCTTCAGAAAGCAAAATTTCTCTCTCCACAGAGAAAACAGCTGGGGAAGACTAAGAGTTCATCCCTATTTGACACTGAAATTTAAGACTGTAAAAACTAGTCCCAGAAGTGTTAAGGCAAAGACCTGCTTACCTCTTTCACCTGCAAGACAAGTGTGCACTTCTACTCACAGCTCATATTTCTGTTACATAAATGCTGTCCTTTCTAAAAGAGTAAAATTTTCTGGCTTGTAGCTTGAGTCTACCTTATCAAAGACAAAGGATGAGAACATCAATATGAGGGCTTGAAACATTCATAATTTCTTATATCTCGTCTGTTAAGAGAGCATCATTTTGGGTCCAACACAGTAGCACACAAAGCTCTAGTAAATCCCTTTGTGCTGGGTTACATCTTCTTAAAACAGGAGATGTAACTGAAGGATGTCACTGAAAGGAAAATTAACACCAGTGCCCTTTTACAATATTTTATATCACCGAAATAATCACAGAAAAATATCACTCAGTAATTTCAGCTATGGACAAGAAAACTCAGATAAACTTGATGAGGGAAAGAGAGGTTTCAGATGGAAATATCTGTGGGTTTTTGTTTGTTTCTAAATAGCCAATACACACATCTGAAAGCAACAAAACTGGACTTTCTTGAAAAGCTACTGTTAAGAGATTAAGTATTAATTTAATATATAAATTTAATATAAATTAAATACTAATTCTTAAGTATTAAGAATGCAGCTAGGAAATGGTGAGGATCTTTGCTGATAGTTGAGAAAATGTATCCTAAAATGTTCCTTTCTGTTCAACAGAGACAGTTCCTAAACAAAAAAGAAAACTTTGATCTTGGTATTAGCATGGTTTGAAACCTGATGCAAATCCAGAGTGTATAACATTTCTGTTTTATTAAAATAAATAAATAAATAAATCTAATTAATTTCATAAATCAGCTGACAAATGTTAAATAACAACAAAACACTCGTCTATCTCATTATTCATGGAACTGTAGCTGTTAAATGCAAAGGAGTGGACAGTTAGAGACACTGTAAAGCTCCCACTATGCATATAACAAACACGTGATTTTAGTGGTTTTCTCTCTGTTGCTCCAGTTTTACAATAATAAACTCTATGGAGAAAGATCAGACCACTGAAGTCAACTAATAAGTGTAAGAACAGAGTTGGATCCAAATTTATCAACAACAAAATCGTTAATAACTCTGTTTAATTACAACCTGTTCTATGCAACACAGAATATGCATGAGTTTTCAAGCTGATTTAATTATTTAGAAAGTTGAAAGATGTGATAAGCTATTTTTGAGATAGAAGGAGACAAAGAAAGAGACAAAAGTCAACATTTCAAAGTGGTAATTTTTTAATGATCTGTACTCAAAAGCTGTCAGAAAATACTCTCTCTAACACAATGGAGCAAATTCATTCTTCAAGTTGAGTTAATAGAGGGAAAAACGGGATTGATAATAAAAGGAATTGTTTTATTGACTGCAGCTGAGCTATCACTCCTAAGAACCACAGCATGAATGATAAGGACTAAGGAAAAATACTTTGGACATTGATGCCTACAGAGGAAGAGGGACTGAAATCAGAACCTAAAGTTGACTTTTACAGTCAGATCACAAAAATATGGGCAGTTCACACACAACCACAAATATGGAGCAGAGCAATCAAACCTTAAATGGAAATTTTCCATGCAAAACAGCTCACACTTTTCTTGAAAAAGAGACTTAATATTCCTGTAGGATATTATATTTGGAAATGCATTCTTAGTTTCACGTGTTATCTTCTTCCATACATTAGTATTTATACGGAAACATGCACGTGGATCATGCAGTGGAACCACAGATATGCCATAGTAGCACATATCTTGAAGGACCATCAAACACTGCAGCTGAAATCTCATTTATTTTATCAGAAAGGAAAAGATTTTCTCAGTTTTTCCAAAGATCATTGGGCTCCTCTCCTTTCAAACAGGCTATGTTTCATATTCCCTATCCTAGACTGCAGCAGAAAGATGCCAGCTGGCTTCTAAATTGCCAGCTTTACAGGGACTGTGCTCAGCTAAGCTGACTGGTGACTGCATGCTGCACAGCCCCAAGGGTTATAAGAAACTTTGGTGAACCAAGAATTTTGGTGAAGAAGTGTTCTCTAAAACAGGGCTATAATGTGTAATGCCTTGTTCAAACAATATTGTTGTCTAAGCTGTTTGGACACTGACGTTTCAACTAAATATTGTTCTTAGTAGCATTTATTAACTGCATGTTTATGAGTCGCATACCACACTAATCACTCACAAGACTGGTTTATGTTACATCCAGTTAATAAAGTAAAAAAAAAAAAAAAAAAAACACTTCAGAAACAATTCATGAGGCTCTGGACCAGTACTCCCGAAGTACAATGCAAAAGATTTATGTATAACTGCTTTTATGTGAGGGCTGCTCCAAAAGTATGGCCTCCTATGTTATTATTATTAGCTTATGATGTCAGAGGTAGATGGTGGTGGAATGGCAGTAGAGGCCGAACCTTCCCACCAATATTCCATTAAATTTTGTTGCCATGTGACAGTTGGTAGCAGAGGGGCACTCTGACAGAATGGCATCTGACATGGAAGTGCACAGGAAGCAAAGATGTGGAATTGAATTCCTCCTTGCACCCATTGAAAAAATTGCACCCATTGACTTTCATTGATGCTTGCTGAATGTTGATGGGGACCAACCAATGGATGTGAGCACAGTTAAACAGTGGGTGGTGTGTTTCAGTAATGGCAACAGTGACGTGAGAAACAAGCCATGTTCTGGACCACCACGCAGATTTTTACAAGTGCAGCATGCAGGCTCTTTGTTGCTGACAAAAATGCATAGCTAATGGTGATGACTATGTTGGAAAATAGTGTTTTGTAGCTGAGAACGTACTCTATCCAATAGTACTATTGTGCTCTTTGCATCTGTTGTAGTTTCCATGGAAATAAATAGGAGGCATTACTTCCAGAGCGGCCTATGTACAATATGATAACCAGATTTACTGAACTCTGTTGTCATTCTTCAGTCACACTGGACTGAACTAGATAATAGAAATTTCAGCACAACACACTAACACACTTCGGCTGTGAATAAGCCTAAAATGCAAAAAAAAAAAAAAAAAAAAAAAAAAAAAAGAAAAAGAAAGAAATATCCTCATACACTGCGTAAAGTGCAAATAAAAAAAAATACTCCTGAGAATAATGCAACAATCCAGGATTAATAACTATGTCCACATCTAAAGCTGTCATATGAAACTACTCATTTCCTCATAAGAAAACTAGTCATTCTATATAAATTATACCCAACATCATCGGCTTAGACAGATTTGTATGAAGTACAGATTGATCTCCTACCTAGTTATCCAATAGTAACATGACATAGATTGTAAATTAAGTCAGTGTTATGTGAGTTCAGACCTGAAAGCCCAAGTCCATGATGAGTATTAATAAAGACTACATTACAATTATATGTGCTGTGTATAGTCTAAAAATGTAAAGTTATCATTTATACTCAAGAATAATGCACACTTCTTCATTTGACATAAGTGCACATGAATTTTTAGTTCATACTTATTTGTACCCATGAGCAAAATCCATCAAATTCATTGCAATCTGAACATTCCAACCATTTACAGAAATACATTATCAACTATTTGAAATTAGTAACATTTATATATTTCCAACTTCTTTTTAATATAATATTCTGATCTTTCCTTACAACAAAAAACATCTTGCTGTTGTTTTCATGCATCTTGAGAAAAGATTTTAAACGCTAATGAAAATTGGGAAATATTTTTTTTGCCCCTATATACTCTGTAATTAACTGGATGCGAATTTCAAAATATTGACCACAAATATTCTTTAAAAAAATTAACAGTAGGGTTACATTATAGAAAATATTGGCATACCTACTTAGCATGTAACCTCAGAGGTGATTAAAAAGAAATCCTCAAAACAAAGGCAGCCAAACAATGTCAGCTGAAACTTTTATGACTGCTAAATTTCAGAGTTATCCTTCTGCAGCACTCCAGAAATGGAAAGACAAATGTTTTAAATCTGCAGAGCCTCAATACTGCTGTGCTCTTAAGACAGCAGGCAACAGAATGGAAGGAAGAAAGTATCTTGATAGAAAAAATCCCTGGAGTTAACCTGCTTGATCTTTCACACACGCCAACTAGATTTTATAGTGCTTCAACAGTTCTGCCACAGTCAGAGCTGCTCACTATTGTACTTCTGCATGCGGCAGTCCTACCAGAATAGTATCGTGATCTCCCATCCTTTGTTCTATCCTTAGAACTCTTTAAAAATAGACTTTTCTAAATAGACTTCCTGAATAGCTCATTTCTGTTGTATGTTGAACTAAACAAGCTAAAACAGATCACCTTTGTTATGCTCATTAGGCAAACTGTCTGTCGATGGAGATAATCACCTTTAAAAATAGATACAGTTAAAACAGCCAATTAAGAAAAAAAAAAATTGATTATCTACATGAGCACGTCTACTTCATCTATGTTTTCTCACAATCCAGAGCGTACTACACTGCTTTCACTGCCTGGTATTTTAAAACAGTTCATCAGAGAGGACACTGAGTAAAAATAGAAAGGCTGTTAAGTGATTTGAATGGAAAAAGTCCAGTTGATTTAAACCAGGTCAGGATTCCCATTAATACCTTTAGTGCTACATACACAAAGGTAAAAATTTCGACTGCGAGCATCACCAAAGAGGAAAACAAAAGAGCTGTTATTTCTGCAGAAGGGGAGATAGCACACAGCTGCGCAGACTCCCAGCAAAACACAAATACACCTACGACTGACTTCTCTCTTGGCCCTACAGAAACCTTGATCCCAAATGAAGCCACTCACAGGCCTCAACTGCCATCTTGAAATGAGCAAAGATTTATTCTGTTCCTATTGCAATTCTAATCTTATCATTCTAAGATTTATTCCAATATTGTTACTGTTTCTCTCAATCTAATACAGACTTTAAAGTATGGCCATCAGTCACAGCCCCTCTGCTGGAAAACACACACCAGCATAGCGCTTCCTCACAGGATATCCTCTGGGATGTTATTCAGAGGTAGTTTTTAAGTCAGCTGTAGGAATTAACATCAAGTAAAATATAATTCTACACTCAACAGCAAAACCAAGCCTTCTTTCCTAATTGTCTGGAGGAGAGAGTTACCTGCTAAAACCTATCAAGCAGCCAGAACTCCCACTAGCTCAGACAGAAAATAAGGCACTCGGCACCTAATAGGATAAGGCTCAAAAGCCCTGTTTTACAACACTTACATTTGAAGATCAAGGCTCAGAAATTAAGGGCATGATGTTTTCCATATGCACAGTACTTAATGACTTTAAAATAAACATACATACAAGTGCTTCTGTAATTGGGTCCTTAGACTGTAGTGCTGTCTCTTTATTATTTCACTCTTTCAAAATCTTACAAGTACATTACTAACATCCTCTAAGAAATCTCCGTAAGGAGTCTTTCCAGCACAACACAGTCCTAAAATCTGAACTTTCTGACCCTGAAGATATACAGTTTGTTTGTTAGATGTAAATTCTAAATATTTCCTGTACTATTCCAAAGGAAAAAACAAATCGTCTCTTGCAGTACAGTGGAAACCCATGAGAACTCAGAAACAGTACTATAATCTCATTAAACAGAAAGCAAGACATTTATGATTTTGCATTCATAGTCTAATTTAGGAGAAATGCAAGAAATAGAATGAACATTAAGCCAAACATTAAATCCAGACCAGTTCAAGAATAGGAGATTCTTTTGTTATTATAAACAGAAATTCTTATCTTAGTACTTCCTGGGAATTCCTATCTACATATCAAAAAGTAGCCACAAGATTGTATGCAGGCTGAAGTCTTATTTTGGCATTTGATCTATGAGGCATGGAATTTTTTTCACGTTTCACTTCTAAGCCTACTCAGGGCACTTGAGAGAAGATCTGAACTCATGTAAGTTGAAGCAAAATGTATCATGAACATGAGATAAATTATATCATTCTCTTTATTCTGATGGCTCTTCATGATGACTGATGGTTCCATAACCTTATGCCTCATCCCAAGTGCAAATTGCTTTGAAAGGATATATTGACGTGCTCATGGACACTGTGCAAATGCTGCTTCAAAGACTCATCATAATATTTACAGGCATATGTAAACAGGTAAATATAAATATAATGGTAGTAATGCATACTTCAGAAATTTAATATCCACTGCAAATTAATTAATCATTTCACCTCTTGTCCAATAATGTTTCAAATCTCTTTCAATATGCTGGCATTGTTATTCTTTCAAATTAACTGTATTTTTCCACTGCTATGCTTGTGATGAAAACACCCAAAGAAATTACAAATATAACAATACACATACAAAATACCAGTAAGGAAAATAAGAAAGGAAAAAGAAATGTGAAAAAGAGAAGAAAATAAAAAAGGTGGGAGAGGGGAAATGGAGGAGAGGGGAGGGGAGGGAGAAATCTGCTTTTTAATTTTCTGATTTTCTATTTTTTTTTTCCTCCATTTTGTATATAATTTGATTTCCAAACCTGGTGTTTAATTCTGGTATATTTTCTGTACTGATCTGAAAACTTCTAAGACAAAATAATCTGAAAGAGAAAATTAGAGCGTTTTCTGAGGATAAAAAAGAAGTGTCCAGCAGAAGGGCTTTATAACTATGGGACAATGTTTAAAAAGAAAAAAAAAAGCCTAAAATGGACATAGCTCTTCAGATAATTAAAGTGTTTTAGACCACTAGCCAATTGATTTTCTCCTTGTAAAGGTAGCTCAATTGAAATGTTCAGAATAAATCATGTGTTAAAATTATCTTCTAAAGAAAGAGCTGAGTGCATATTGATTAATAATTATTTGCACTAACGGACTGAACTAAAGCAATACCATCAATTACTTCAAAAATCTGTAAGATCAATCACTGTGGAATCAACCATTGAAAGATTCACTGCACTTCTGCCAGTATTTCAGAAGTGCACATCAAATGGCTTTCCAGAGATACCTTGGTTTCCTGTTTCTAGAGCTACGGAAATTTGTTTTAAATACCAATTACCAGTAGGCATTTTAACTACATCATACTGCTCTCAGTCCTCAATTACATGGGAGATCTGCAAGAAGAGCAAATGTTTTCTACAACGTGTATGAGGCACGAGGGGGCACTTCTACCAAGAAAGTTTCGTTAATATTTCATCCTTATGGTCATGCAACAAGGAGATGCAAAAGCCTAAACTAATGACGAGAATAGATGATCTACATAGAAACAAGTCTATCCAAAGACAGGGGATACTCTGTATAAATTAACTCCATTTACACACCAATGAATCCTACTCACTGAATTTGTCTGCGCAGCACAATAAAAATCTGGTAATTCTATGAAAAAAAAAAAAATTACAATTTTTTTGCATGGATATATAGAGCACAGAGATCATTAATCCCTTATGGCTCCACAGGCATTACTCAAGCCTGGTATCTCAGAGGAAATCAAAGAGCACTTCCCTTTCTCATGATGTATAGCACCATCAGCGTTGGGTGGGAAGTCTGCTGGCTGCAGTACCATATTTTATAGCAGGTCTGGACCAAAAAGAACTGCTCTGGCATCCTGATTTTCATGGTTTTATTTTCACTAAGTTTCAGGTTTATTCACTGCAGAAGGGTTGAAAAGACTGACAGACAATGGATCATGAAGGCTGGTGGTACACTATTAGTCCACATGCTCAAAATAAGGACACTGAACTTTAAATCATCTATTTATTCTATTTATTTTTTTCTTATTTTTATATTGGCTGACATGAGACCAACTCATAAACATTACTAGGTCTTCAGAAGATAACAAAATTTCTATGCACTTTCTCTGAAATGCACAATTAGGACCTGAAACAGTAACACTTTAGATGAAATATCTAATTTAAAATTTAAACATTTTTTCCATAAGCAAGATCACATCTCTGTCTGAGCATCTTAATTTTATGCATTTTTACACTTCTAAGCAACTTAGTAGTGAGGACTGCTTATTTGCATTCATTTCCATACAATTTGCAGGAAAGGCTGAAAAAAGGTAGTAAGGAAATCCATCATTTTGACTTTAAATGGAAATATCATCTCTGTAAAAAACATCTTGAATGTTTGTTTTCTGACTTCACGTAGGAAATTGCTTTTATTATCTGCGTAAATATTGAATGGCATCTCTCAGAAATGGTTTTCTGAGTTGTTTTTCAGCTAGTAAGTTTTCAAAAAAAATCAAACAATACTTTTGACATATACAGATATAAAATACAACCTGGGTTGTTGGAACTTTTTTGCTGAATAGAAATTAATTTTCTAGCAATGTGAACCTTGTCTAAGTTTGTATTCTCTTAATTTTTGTAGGTGCTAGGTAATGGGAAGGAACCATAAGTGCAGCAATGAAGAAATGTAACATGCAGATACAAATTGAAGTGCTCCTGATACTATTTTCAGGAACTGTGCTATCTGTGTACTGTTTTTTGAATGATATTGAAATATGTTCATATAAGCTGTCAGCATTTTATTAAAATTACATTTAGAACATTTGTCTAATGCTATAAAGTTTGTTGTGATTTTCATATGTAGTTGCAATCTTCCTAGCCTATTCTCAGAAGTAAGTGGCCAGTGGCTTCTCATTCCTTAGAAATAGAGTTTAATTCTTATTGTTTATTTCTTTATCACATCCAGACTTTCTCACTTTACAGCCCCACACTTCTGTAACACACGTGTAAAATCAGGAACTCACTAGAAAAGGCAGAGAAAGATTAAAAAAAAAAAAAAAAAAAAAAGCAGAACAGATGCTGTGCTAAGTCGAGCTTTCTAAGAAAGCACATTAGGAAATTCTGCAGGGCAGAAGTGGTCTCAGGAAAAAATCACGGCTGCATTTTCCAAAAGCATGCATCAGTTCCTGCAGCGTGCCACAGTGTTAATTTTATCTGTCCTTCATCGTATCACTGGTATTGGTAACACACAGTTTCAGAGACAGCTCCTGACTGCAGGAGTTCAGCACCACTCAAGCTTTTCTACGGGGTACAAAACCTCGGGGTTATTGTGGATGCAGACCAAGGTCCTACATGAAGGGCAGCCCCAAGTTAGCTGAAAAAGGGGAAGGCATGTACATGTTCTGCTTCAACTAAGCCAAAATATACTAGTGCTAGGAAACAAAATGTGTGTTTTCAGGATTTTGCCCCACTTTTTCTCATGTGCGACCTTCTCTACAAAATGCTCCAACTGGGATATCCATCCCGTGGGATATAAGATACACATTTTTATGTATTTTACTCAAATGATTGCATTTGCTAAATATTGTGAAAAATATTTTTCTGCTGAATTGCACCAAGTCGGGAACATGTTGCTATTTCTATAAATTTCACTCAACTCTTTGTATTACACAACCTCACACTATGAGATTTCAGACTTTCAAACTCACATCTCTACTAAATACTTCTAATTTGGTTGAAATTAAAAAAAAGGAGATTTTTCTCTTGCAAATTAAAAGATAGTACAAGTCCATTAATTTTCATAATCATATTAAGGCGTTGTAATAAAACTTGCAGTGGCTCAAGGGAAAGATTGCTCGAGACAGCGAAGTGTAATTAAGCAAAATTGTTGTATCAGTATCATTAAAGAAAATGTTAAAAGTAATTTGAGTCTAGGGATCAGCACTCCAAACCTTCCCTACTCCTACCCTTAACCTGCAACCTAACTTTGTGGCATAAGCACATTTTGTCAACAGCAGCCTAGAGGGCTCGTGAAATTAATTAAGTATGCTATCTCTTTACTATGGAAACAAACCTCATCCACATGCTGTTTGTATTTCTGGCATGACAGGCATTTATTACTGAAGTCACCAGCATCAGCAGCTGGAATGTATAAGACTGAGCTCTGTTTCACTTCTTTTGTCTTCAGTTACCACTTCCAGTCTCACACATTAGTTATGTTACCTCATAGGCATCATTCTTAAAAAGTAGTATGCCCTCTGCTCCAAAAGGTATTACTCTGATGGTTCTTACCATATGAAAGAAAAAGCCTTCCAGAAGTACCAAAATAAATTCTTTGTCTTTACAGTCCTTTTCCTCTCCTTTAGAAAAGCGATGTGACTCACAAGTAGGAGGTCTGCATGGAGGCAAGGATACATTTGCCTTGCCATCATGCAGCAGCTGTCAACTCTTCCATGCCAATGACAGACACGTGAAACTGCATGAGAATTTGGAAATGCGATATGGCACAGAAAAGGAGAGAAGGCAGGAGGTTAGTCCATGCTTCTGCAGCCTTCCCATAGCAGCCAAGCAGACCCGTGTGTTCTGTCATTACACAGCTGAAGCTAGTGGCAAGATGGCAGGGAAGTCTGTGGGGCTGCCAGGGGTGGGGCTCACCTTCAGGGCCATGGCTACAGGCAGATGCTCTGAGCAACTTCCCAGGGAACTGGGGGGTTGTGCCAGTTATCCTAGGGATTCTCTAGCTCTACACATTTATCAAACCACACCAGAAGCTCAGTGTAAAGCCAAGACACCAAACTCCCCACAGAAGCATTATTATTCACTCAGCAGTCATAGTGGTCTTTCAATGACCATCTACATAATCATAGTTTTCACTCAGATTAATGGGTTATGACATGCCAAATAGGTTTCTTTTATAACTAGGTGAATTAATTTTCCCCTGCTTAACCACTGAAAAAGGAGGAGAAGAACCTCAAAACTTCACAAAAAAATTATTCAGCATAGCTGAATGGTTTAGAGTTATTTAGCTTTCTTCATGCTCCAAATAAACTGCTTTTGTTCTCAGAAGGTAAGATGCTGTAAGTGAAAATGAAATGGCTTCCAAAAGACAATGTAATGGTCTGTTCTTTGATGAGTAAGTTATACTTCTGTGTGAAGAAAAGGTGGTCATCAGATTTAACTTAAGACTTAAAAACAGAATAAGTAAGGACATCTAGTGTAAAGGGAAAATGACTGTGGACAATATGCTTGCACCCATGCAGAATCAGAATGGAATCCCAAATCTCTGGAATCACCAATGCATTATTTATGTAGGATAATGGCATGATTGATGGTGCACACATTAGTGAAGATAACTGCAGTACCAAAATGTACACATGTAAGATTACTTCCTATCCTCTTAACAGATATGACTACTGCATTGGTAGGTTTAAAAAAAAAAAAAAGAAAGGCTGGAATCCATTACCCTACACCTCTGAAGTGGATTTTATCTTAAATTTGAATATATTTTAGCCAAAACAGGAGGAATTTCAAATTACTATTTTATGTCCAATGGTCAAGCAAATTCTTCAAAAATCATGCCAGCTATTAAAGCATGTTTAGATTTTGGCTACTGTGGCAGCTGAACTAAGGACCTTTGCAGCAAGTCGCCAGTTACACCATTACTGAGATATTACATTCTGTAAGTACAAAGATGGGAAATTTTCCAGATTGTCTGCCAAGATTCACTGCACCTAGGATACAGAAAGTGTCATAAATAGAATTTGCCACAGCAAGCCTTGCAATAACTGCCAGAGAAACGCAACAGACCTCCTGCAGTCTGATTTAACATAAACAAGCCAAGACATGGAAAAAGTAAAAACACTGCCCTGCAGTCACTGCTTAATAGCTTTTCCAATTGAGCATGGAGAAGTCTGACGTATCGAGAATGTCTGTCTATCCATGGTACAGTGATGCCTTCTGCACTGCCTCTTCTGCAGCATTGTGGGGAACCTTCCATTCTTACTTGGAAGACAGCAAATTTATGTACAGAAAAGGCTGAATTTAGATTATGCTGTGAACGTGTATGTGAATATTTTCTTCTACTGTTTCTCCACCCAGAAATAGCAAAACAAACCCCATGCATGTTAAAACATATGGCTTGGGTGAGGAATCAGTAAACGCAAAGCTCTTTTATTTCTTCATCAAGTCTCACGTTATCACTGCTTGTGCAATCCGGCTCTAAAACCTTCCTGAGGACATATTACAAAAATAAGCCTTACATATGAAAACACAAGGATGAAAAATTTTCATATAGTCCTCTTCATTCTTTACTGCTAAAATTTAATTATTAAGAATAACAGTAATTAACTACAAAGAAAAAATTTTTCTGTTCTTTGTTGTACACAGTTTGAAAACCTCCTCCTCCTCCTGTAGGTCATCTTTTAAAGATGAAAATATTAAAATACATTTTGGAGAACAAAATAATAAACAACTAGAGGAATTGCTACTACTGTATTGTAATATACATTTACAAAGTTATTACCTGCAAGCACAGTGACACGATTACAAATTGAGTATAACTCCACTAATAATTTCCACATTATGAGCTTTAGATTGTGGTTATGCTATGTTCCAGAGTATTGGAGAGTTCTAAAGAATAAAAGAATAAAGAAAAGATCTCTTTAAATACTACATTAAAAAGGTAACACTACCTTTTAAAGCCAAATGTTATTCCATTTGATGAAAAGTGCAAACTCTTATTTTTCTTTCTCTTAACTATGCCACAAAGAAACACCATCCTGTGAAAGGTCACAGTGTATTATGTACAAATTAGGGAGACAAAGGACAGCAGACAGAATAGGCTTCAGTGAACTTTGTGCTGTCGCTCTGTGACAAAGTGCAAAACCCTGTCGTTTTAAAAAGGTACAGATAATAGTTTATCCATGATGGGAAATTTGAAAGACTGCATTAGGAGAGCTCCAGGTGCAAAGCTAGTACGAACAGGACTTGCATGGGCTGTTCTTCCATGTATGCCAGAATACTTTCAACACAGCAATTCTCCTGTTGAAAGCAGTTGAAATGGATAAAACACCGCTAAAAAAATATTTTAATGCAGCTAAAAAGCTGCAGGTTGCCTCCACTATGTATTTAAAAACAAACAGACAAAAAAATTAAGATGTTTATTTTAGATTGGGAAAATGGCCACTGGATATGAAACCTTAAATATCAGGAAACAGTAATCTATTAAAACATAAGGGAGAGATCAGAACTGAGCAGAAAGACAAAGGCTTTATTTCAGTTGTTAGTTTTAAGCCATGGTGACATGAAACCAACACAAATAAAATTCAAACAATTCCAGCGGTGTTTCTTTTCATTTCTTAGGGAATTATAAAGTCATTTTAGTATGAATTTGATAAAATCCATTGATTTACTGATATAGCTTTTACCTTTTTACAATACATTCATTTGAATCTTGAGAGTGCTGACACCCCATTGAGGAATTTGTTATCTGGAAAACCTCAAAAAGAATTCATTCCCTTCATACTGAGCTAGGAAAACAATGTTAAATATCAGAAAATATTTATGCCATGGGATGTTTTTTTCTTACTACCATGCTGAAATATTATCAGTGTTGATACTTCTGATAGTAAAAGGGAAACTGCTTCCACCCCATGGCATACACGAAGTGTTTGTCACACTACTACACGTACTCCATGTATTTCTGAAGACGTAACTTATGGGTCTTGCAAAGACTCGGGGAGATTAGGGGACTATGAAAACAACATGGAACCATCTATGAGGCTGAACTGTCGGTTTTCTTTTGATACACAATCTCCCAACTGTGGTAATAGCTCATATGACAACTTCTGCAGAACCATTTCTATACTTTTTTAATTTGTGCAATTTTTGTACAGCTTCTTTGCTGCATTCCAAGGGTTTGTTATATCTTATTTTATCTTTCACTTTGTGAGAGTTCATTCTGTAACATCAACACCACCAAGGAGGTAACTGTAGAGCAAGAGTGAAGTCTGTATTTGGCCAAGCTTCAATTGCTTGAGCATATACAACTCAAAACCCAAAAGATTTAATTTTCTCCTTATCTGCTTATTCTTAGCTTTCTTTCTAAGCAAAGTAAAAAATAATGCAAAACTATTCCGCATGTAACACGAGATCATTTTCAGTGGGAACTTAGCATTTAAACAAGGAATAGACTTTCCTGAATTTTTGTGGAAAAAGAGCCGATCTGCAATCTGTGGTATTTGGTGATAAAGTTGCATTGGTCTTTAAAAATACATGGGATTTTGGTGTCTTCAGACATTGATCTATGCTCCACATTACTTTCCTAAGTTCTTTCTTACCATATGGGTACACTAGAGTGCACATAGATATGCCAGAGAGTGCTCATAGTTAACTGATACGTATGTTGCAACCAATTCATTCCTAATACATTTTCAGCAGTCCAAAACAATACCTGCATAGGTATTATTCATTTACTCTTTATTTTCCTTCCCATGGTAAAAGGTTATTTACTACATAGCTACTACTTTTGTGTATTTCAAGGCTAAACACGTTAGAACAGGCTCTGTACTACTACACGGAAGCACCTCAGAAGTTGTGCACCATATTGCACACTGCACTACAAGCTGAGCCTCTTGAGCAATCAGCAGCACAGGCCTGCTGCACTATGCGTATTTCCCCTATAACAATAGGTACAATTAAGCCAAAGCAAACCCGATTAACTCCGCTCCAGGCTAACCCCCGCATGCTCTCTGGCTCCCCTGATTAACAGTGCGGGACTGACAGACAGGAAGGTGTCAGGAAACCCCTTCTGAATTTGGAAGTCTGCAAGGAGACTCCGCAGGAGGGAGAAGGTGCAAGAAAGAAAGAGCAGAAGGTGGTAGTTTAAAACACTTATTAAAGGAGTTAACAAAATAAAAGGATGTAATTTAAATCACTAAATGACAGAATCCCATTGTGATGAGACAGTACAGAGTCTCAAAGTGGATACTCCCTGTAAAGATCATGCATGTACCTGCACAATAGCATTAGATGAGGATGGAATTAAAAATCTCAGTGACAATGGATTTTGTGGGTTCAGTCTCCTTGCAATAATTAGAATAGGTTTTGTATTGGTAGTTGTAATCATAAGCAATATAAAGTATTTATTAGTGCCCACCTGCTGCTGATACTTTAGTGCCCCTTACACAAAAGCCAACAATAACATCAATCAGCAACTCATTAAAATGACTCTCAAAATCATGCCAGTGAAACCCTGAAATGTATCTGAAATACATTCTACTAGCTTTCCAGCATTCACTAAGGTATGAGCCAATATACAGAAGCTCAGATGTTGTTGTACATTTAGCATAGGGTAATGCTAATTACAGCATGTCAAGATATTTAAAAATTAAATTAATATAAGGAGTCTTGAATTTATTTTTTGGAGCGTACCAGCTAGAATTCCTATTTCTGTTCATCTGTTTGGAATTCTACAGTATTGTAGCTTGTGTGGAAAGAGTGCCCTCCCCCTCCAATGGCAGGAGGCTGACAAGAGATTGTTCAGAGATAAAAATATGTACCATGAAGTCCCTGAAATGTCATGATAAACGAACTCAAATGTCACTATTAAAATATTTCCTTTCATCAGTTTCACAGCACAGATCTCTCATCACAATGCCAGAACTGACTCAACTTTGCTAATACTTCTGTGGGAATACTGAATGGCTTTTTGAAGTTTGAATTTAAGACAAAGGCAGTGCGTGTGGCATCTAAGTGAGATAGCCACCTGTAAAGAAGCTTAAAGGTACCCCCTGGAGAAAATCTCTTCTGCGTGACCCTCTTACAGTGGAAAAAAATGAGGTTGAGTTCATCACAAGCAGACCCCTAAAACAATTCTCGCCAGGCATCTTTGAATGTGAAAGGTATCATTTTGCTTTCAACTGATTCTGATAACAGCCTTTGAGAAAGATAAAAAAGTAACACGGCATAAGAGAGAGCTGTTATGAAGGAAAACAGAGGACTAAGTGAGAAATTCAAGGGTACCAGGTTTCTTTCCTCTTAGCCGCTGTTATTAAGTGCCATGTTCCCAGACAGCAAGGAAAAAAAAAAGAAAGTATTTCTTTAATGCAGTATCAAAATCCATACAACCGTGAAAATTTTGTTAGTCTATTATGGGGAGTTTCTGTAACATTTCATGCTCTTCTCCCTCATGTCTAACTATTTTCTATGCAAATATCCAGGTGATGCGTAGGAACTTTTAGGATGATAGGAAGGGAAGACTAACTAACAATGCACGTTTATAATGAGAGCCCAACTGCTATCTGCCGAGAATAATACAGGATGATCTCTCTTTGGAGAAAGGGAAAAAAACCAACAACGTAAATGGAACACTGTCAAATTTATAAGCAGCAATGTAGACAGAAAATATGTTGCTCGGGTTTCAGCAGTCTTAAACACTGTGAGCAGCTTAACCTTATCTCCCAGTGCCACTGCCTTCCTGGAGTAATTGATGCTTGGAGTCCCCCAATTTCACATAAACCAGGCCACTATGTTATTGTATACAGCAATCTAACTGCTAGCAGAGACAGGAAACGGCACTGAACCCAGATCAATAGACATGTCAACAGTAAGCTGCTTAATCTAATTCTGCCTATCTCATCTTGGAGCACAGAGTTTGCAATTTTACTGCTAGGTCCCCCTGGCAGGAAATGGTTTGGAAAGTTTAGTCTTAAGAAGTTTAAGCGATACGCTTATCCTTCAGGCCCTTGAATGTTTATTCAGCAGAATGGCTGCTTTAAATGTTTTATAAACGGCAGCAATGTAAACAAGGCACTCCTGAATTCCTTTGCATCTGAAAGCCATAATGGTGATTTCCTCACCCTGGACAGGGAGCTTAACACTACAGCCAATTACGCTCAGAGGTAAATTGCATTTGTACAGATGTACCAAACTCAAACAAAGCAGGAAGATCAGAATAATTTTCCCAACCTCCCCTCTCTGGCTTTGATGCTATTCCCACATGGAAACACTTATTTTTTGGCAATTGCATTGTTTTGTCCTCTCTTTTTATTTTTTCACACACACAAAAATTACACATTTCTTTGCAAGTAATATCCAGCAGTAAATTGAGTAGGAAACTCTGGCACAGGCTCTCCTTCAGAAAGCAAGCAGGAAGAAACCAAACTGATGACATTTTTCTTCTTATCTTCCCCTACAGCCCCAACAGCACAACTACGTTCCCTTATGATTGAAAAAAGTTCACAAATACAGGGCTTTTCCCCAGATGTTAGAGCTACCCATGGAAAGCCTCAGAGAAGCACTTGGGCAGACGGCAGTACTGTTGTCACAGCTGTAACATGGGGCATCAAGTCCTCCCATGAGACCCCTCCAGCCATACGCCTGTCACAGCGTTATCAGTGATTTCACAGCAAAAATGCAGACATATATATAACTTGCAGCTCAGTGGTGCCTGTCCCGTATCCCAAGATGCTCAAGGTTTTCAATTTCATCTGAACTATGACAAAATCATGCTGTGTCCCTCAGGGTGTTATGGTACCACACAATTCAAAGGGTAGTGGCCACTGTCAACAAGAGAGGAAATTTAAGCTCCTGGCTAACTCTGCAATCACTGTTGATGGTTTCCAACCATGACAGACCTTTAAACTTCTTTGACAGTCTATTTGTCACTGGTAAACAAGTGCAAGCTTATTTAGAGAGGAAAGATGGTTTTTTCTTCAAGATACTGGGCTGGGAATTAGACAAAGCAAGCTCTTCTCTCAACCCGGCTGTAAGGTGCTGGTGAACTGGTGCCATTTTTAAGTGCTTTAACTCCCCCTCCATAACAGAATACTTCCCTAACTGCACAGAAGTACTGAGATGTCGATGCATTGGTGTCCATGTGGTACTCAGACACAAAAGTTCTGAGCCTCACAGAAGACTCAATAAATGAACTCCATAAATGTTACAAAAACCCATTTCAAATCTCAGCTTGAAATCATGCAACTGCTCCCATGAGTTAGTATCTTGGAAATAAATTTAGCAAAGATGCCAGAAAAAACACAGCTGAGACTAAGATTAAGAAATAGTAAAGACAATTACAATTCAAATACTTGTATATTACTTAACAAACACATTGCATACTACTGAAAGTCTTGCAATACATTGCATACTTCACATGAGGAAATTTTGGAAAAAAGTATCCAAAGATATTCCAAGGGATAAAATTTAAAAACTCAGTTGATACCTATGAGCTTATTTGTTGGTTTAATGTGAACAAAACTCTCTTGGATTAAGATTCAAATGGGACAAGTCTCTTTCAGCTTCCCCTCTTTCCATTCAGGAAAGTTTCACTCCTTTGCCCTAAAAGCTGAAACTATAGAACATTATTCTAAAGATTAACAGCATACCATGAATAATCAAAGCCAGAGGTGAAGCGATTCTTTTGTCAACAATTCACGGACTCAGCTACAGTCATTTCTAATAAGGAGTAATTTAGTAAAAATAATACAAATCAGAGGAGACAGACGATCCATGAATACCAAAAGCACTAATTGAGTTCAATTAGTTCACTTCAAATAGAAACTTATGGCGTACAAGTCTATTTTGGTTTCAGACTTGTCCCACCCTGGTCCACATTTTCAAAGACGTAGTATGTTCCAAATGCTAATTAACTGCCATTCCTTTTAAACTCAAGTACATCCCTACAAATCTGACACTGTGGGGGTTTTACATGGATGTAAGACTAAGAAGTTACATTCTCATTAAAATGCAAACAAATCAGAAAGGCCTCAGTTTAATCCCTCATAAACCAATATTAGAACAAGCATACTTCTCTATCTAAGCAAAATACTTCTACCAAAGAGCAGCTAAGCATACGAACACATTTTCTAAGACAGATGAAATCCAGTGACCCACTCAGAGATCTTCATTTGAGGAGGTCTCAGTGCTTGTAATTTTATTTTCGTTTTAATGCAATCTGCCCATTCTCTGGATTAAACTGTGATTTTTCTACCCTTGCTTTTCATTTAACTTATCAGAGAAAGAACTCTGGTATACTGGTATACTGCTAAACAGTAATTAGCCAATCAACAATGCCACAAGCTGGAAGTAATCAATTTCACCAGCATGTATCTTAAAAAAACCCCACAAGTTTACAGTTATCAGATTGTGCAACACTGAAAACAATCTAATCATCACAGATGTGCTCCTTACAATTTGTCACAATTTCATGATACTTCTCAATATAAATGAAGAAGTAATCTCTTTGGAGGAGGGCTCTGTATCCACATGTGTTTGTTTTATACCTGCAGCAAGCAGAATTGCTGGTCATTTCTGCAGTGCAAGTAAGTGATTATTCACTCTGATCTGGAACAAAATAAAGTTTACTGGGAACTGGAAAACCTTCCAAATCTAAATGAGCAAAATTAAAACATGTATGGAATCTGTGTGTAAATGGTAACAGTACTACTTAAAAAAAGGGCTTGATTTTCAGTTTTGAGTGGAGTAATTCATACTCTAAAGATTTAAATATTGACTGTTTAAAAGAAGAATTGTCCATAAGATATTCAAATGTGTATTTAAGGTTTGCTGTATAAAATTTTTAGAGAACTTAATAATTGACAAAATATTATTTTGATTATTATGATGTACGTGGCATATGCATACATACTCCATAGCCCATGCTATAATCTACGTATTTTAGCCTCTGAATATTAAAGCGTTAAATCATTTTTTTTTTAATTAAATTAGATCATTGTAGATTTCAAAGTTTGGTTTACCTGTTTCAGATCTCAGTCACTCCATTCCTTTACTTTCAGCTTAAGTTTCAACAGTCAGTGTTGTACCTGCTACCTAATACTCTCAGGACCATCAGGTCTTCATAACTCCTGGTATTATGACAACATTTTAAATACACATAGCTCACTTAGAGCAAAATTTAAAATGAGCACGTTCAAAATATGAAAGAACAACTGTTTAGCTATGATCCATGAATACAAATGTCACATGAATTTTTATGATGCCCTGATCCTTCCAAGCAAACAAAAGAAAACCCAGATTCCTCTTTTAAAACCTCCACACCATCACCTTGAAGATGGCTCTTTTTGTATCATCTCAGTTTATAGGAGCCCAGATACAGATTCAGACCCTTTAAACTAGTAGATAAAAAAGCTGAACACAGATACTTACCCGTTTTTTGTATATTGTTTTTACTTTTTTGTTTGTTTGTGGTTGTTTTGTCTTTTTTGTTTATTTGTTTGTTCGTTTGAACTGTGAGAGCCTTTGAGTTACTACCTAATTTCCACTGAGATCATTAACATCTAAACATCTAACCTGTTTAAGCACTTCTGAAAACCCTACTGCATGCTTAAAATCTTGCACTGGTTAGTCTGAAATATTGATAACACAGCTACAATGGCCATTACTTTATGACTTTCCAGGAGAAACCGCAGGCAGCCCTGCCAAGAGGTCTAAGTCAAAGTGATGGGTAGTTGTCTTCTTGACCCTTTTGTTTAACAAATGCATCAGCTGCTTTTGAATCTGGACTTAGATAAATGAGTTACAAATTAAAAGAAACATTTTTATGATTCACTGCAGTAGCTTGCTTTTTGTGCTTTTCTCTTTTCTGAATCAAGGTTAAAAGTGACTGGTAAACCTTTTAAGGTTATTGAAACTAAATTATTAACGCTGTGTTTCACCTTCCTTTTGTCCTCTTCACGGCATTCTCCCTGATTGCTTACTGCTACTCCACTCCTACAAGTAGTAAATCAAATGAAAAATCTTTAAAGTACAAAACCATCTGATTAAAATTTTCATCCACAAGGGAACCACAGATATGACAAGAAGCCACATTATGCAGTTTTTACATTTAAAACATCTAACAGTCTTTTCTTTTTCTTTTTTCTTTTTTTTTTTTTCTCTGTGTGTGTGAAAATTGAGCACTTTCATCTTTGGAAGCAACAAAAAGGATGATTCTCACTCATAAAACCCATTTGAAATCTTCAAAACATCTTTGATATTTCCCTCCATTGCATGACTGCATTTGGTGCATTATATGCAGATGTAATGTGTTGTAACACACAGCTAGTCTGTACAAATCTGAACTTCTCCCAGTCTGTACAGCTCACAAGTTTGCTGAGATTATTCATCAAACTCAGCACCAGATCCCTCACCAGACAGCAGGGCGGTTGAGAACATAAATGGAAGATGTGGCAAGCCATGATCCAGGGTCTAATAAAAACCTGTACTGAATAATGAGGGAAGAGAGACATCTTTAAGGAATGAACTCTACCTTGATGGAAGCCAAACAGTAATTTACATTTTTGTGAGCTTATAGATGCAATGTTTATCTTATCTAAGACATGGATTTATTTGTCAGTATGTTTCTGAAAAGTTGGCCAACAACACCCTTCTTAATGCTGCTTTTCAGTGGCAGAGTATAGGATGATCCATCACCAAGTTTTCAAGATCTGAGCTCCTGATACTCCAAAACAGTAAACCAAGCACACTGCAGCATTTCAGTTTTCACTGAATTTCCTAGCTGCTGCACATTCACGGTCTGCTAGGTTGGCACAAAGTTACTGCACATATGCCAGAGCAGTAGTGGAATTTGTGAATTAGAGTTAAAACATCAGCTTGAATTATGTGTAGGCCCTGAAGGAAGCCTATGGTGCTAATATTGTAGTATTTAGCATCTGATAGCCTATTAATGTCTGATAACACATTCATTATTGAGATGACAAAGCTACAGAGAAGCACTGATCTCTCATTAAAAAGCAGCACTGTCTATTGGGCTGATATATCCCATTGATATATTATTCAAGTCCAACAGTGTTAGCATGGTTTCTGGTAAGTTGATTGTCACAGTCCTAAACTGAGTACTAGGGATACTAAATACAGGGCAAAGGCACAGTAATTGCTACTTCCCCAACACACAACATGTAGCGTGCACAGTACTTCTATCAGGAATAAGGTCAGTCACAGAGTATGGAGAAAAAGCTGAGCAGAAAAACATTCGTGCACAGCAAGCATCAGGGAGGCATCCCAAGAGCTCATAGGGAATGACTGAAGTGACCACAGAAGAGATCACACCTAGGTCAACAGTGCTAATGAAGAGAGACTTCTTCATTATAAGAAGGTCATGAAACTAATGTTTGATTTTCTTTTCCCTTCCTTCGGGTTCAAGGTAGCATTTTATGTTTCCTAAAGAGGAAAAGCATCTCCTCAGCAGGACCAGCAAATGCACGTGTCTTTGTGATGGACAGACAGAACTGACTCACAAGCAGTGAAAAAAGCAATCGGGACAATCAAAGCTCTGAGCCAGAAGACAGCAATATGTCAGCATTTGTGCCATACTCAATCTAACACTCTCATTTTCCTCTGGTGCTTTAAAATACATACTGCCATTTCATACTGAAAAGTGATGTGGCAACGTTTTCCTCTAGAAACCTGAGCAAGGAGCATAGGGAATGAGGAGGCTGTGAAGCTTGTATTTATTGAACAATTTGTTTTCTCAGATCTCAGTTTGTCTTCCTTTTCCCCCACCTTTACTTCCTGCCTTTGTTTTGGTGTTCAGGCACTCAGTCTCTCACAATCAATCAGAGAAAAGTAGCTCCCATAAACCTGCTTAGAAGAAAACATTTTCCTCTTCAGCCCTCCAACCCATTCCCTAGAAAGCAGCTGTTTCTGTAAATATACAAGGCAGCAGCAGCTGAAAAAAAAAAAAAAAAGAATATGACATTGCACGACAGGAGAAATCATTTCAGTTCTGCCACCCAGTTGCTTTGTAGAATCAGAACATATCTAATAAAAGGTACAGTATGAATGATTTTGGAGCTCTGTTGGTACGCGTTTAGAGTCACTGGACAGAATACAGAAAGGAAAGAAAGGAAATAAATATCCAGGACTCCTCAGCAAGGTACCCTAAACCCATAAACTTCAAGGGAAGATTCAGTGTCTCTTTCGCTGGCCCAGGCAATTTTTTGCTGTATGGTGGCACATAGTGATAAAAGCAGAAACGTGGCCCAAATCCTCCTGCCAGCTGCAGACTGCCCATTAGAGCACCTCCTGCAAAGTGGCCTCTCCAAAGCCACACCAAGGTAAGAAGTGAATTCCTGCCTTTCATTTGCTATAGAGCACTTTCCTCATTGTGGTGTGAGATGAGCAGGTTGGCTCCTCCCTGCGCTGACAGCCACCAGCACTGAGGGGCATCCAGCTGAGTCACTGCAGGGATCCCACAGACAGGAGAAGGCAGGGAAATGGCAGGCTGATGGGATTAGCACAGCTTTGGTCATGCATTGAAGCAAAGCTCAAGGCACCAGAAGAATCCTAAATTAAACAGGAAGCATCCTCCCCAGTTTAGACACCTTGGGATTTTGGGGTTTAGGCAGCAGTGAAGCAAAGCTCTTGGGTAATGCCTTCAGGTTAAGGAGCTTCGAAGCCAAAAGGTCGTCTTGTAAATTTAAGTGATTTCATGAGACTACATCCTAGTAGTAAAGGGATCTTATCCTGGCAGCGAGGTAAAACCATCACATTAAAACTGAGTACAATGCTTTAAGTTTTTCCATCACTTGGAACACATAGATGGAGTTACTTTGTGCTGTTACTCTTGTCAGTCCCCTCGAGGGAAAAGCCATCTTCCCCATCAACTCATTCTCTATACAGAATTTATTTTGTCTCACCTATTTCAATAATTGGGCATTTTTATTCCCTGTTTAGCTCTAGCACAATTGGCAAAAGCTGCATTTCGAATCTCTGAGAGCAAGCTGGCAAGTGGCGTCAATGTGTTCTCGCATTAAAAAAACAACATTTGCAGCAGTCCGCAAAACACTGACGAATGTTACTCAGCTTGAGCGGATGCACAGTTCTGAAATCTCATACAAATGTCTGCATGCTATTCCACCGCTTCTCTTTGAACACTATGGTTTTGGTTGAAGGCTATTTTCAGTTCAAACTTTTTTCCTTCAGCATTTTCTCCCAGCTTCTCAATCCACTCTAACATCCATTACTGGCTCAGTCTCTCCAGTAAATGACTCATTTCATCACCTTTCTTTCCATTTTCTTTCTACTAATTTCTATCCTATCCTGGGCTTCTCCCTGATTCAAGGTGAGAAGCTGGTCCTGGTCAGTCTCTGCACACCATTTAAAGGACTATTCTGAAGCAGGTATGGGTGAGAATTTGACAATGCCACCTTCTGAAAAGAACTATAGCAACAGTCTTTTTGCATTATACTTGTGTATATCAGCACCAAACCACAGATCAACTACAAAAAGTAGGTTTCTTGATGAGGTATTTAAAAATAAAAATAAAAATCTACCCTCAGTTCTTTTCCTGCAAATGTTATTTTTCCAATTAATTATAAGGGTCACTTTATTCATTAAAAGTGCCATTGTATTTAAAGCCCTCAAACAAAAGAGAGCAAAAAGGACAACAAAGCCATGCAACATTTAAGTGTTTTTTTCTTCTTCCTACTACTCCCAACCCAGACCTTCAGAACCACATTACTCCTTACATAACTTCCACTGGGAGAGGATGCAACAACAGTTCTTCTTAAGAGAGCTTCTCTTAACAGCGCTTCATTGTTCTCTTGCCTTGGATAGTTTTAGCTTTAGGTCTTTATTTTACTCAAAGATCTCTTACTTACCAATGCCCTGACCTTGGCATCTGTGCTACTCCTACTAAAGCTAATGTGATCTGCTCACACAAAGCAGACTATTGCCAAGGAGCATAAGCAGCCCTAGTGATGTCACTGAACTCATTAAAGATATAGTTGACTTCTTGGCCCTAGAAAACCTAATTATTAAATGTAACCTTAGCTGAAAACAGTAGTGCTTGTTGATAAGCAAAGCAAAACAATAGGTGTTTTGTTCAGACATAAAAATAGTACTTGACCAATAAACAGGAGCTCCTACTTTATAACTGTGGCAAACTGTAGTTAACTGTGGAATTCCTGAGATAACTGTTATAAAAAAAGAATGGGGTATTTTGAAGTACAATCACATGCATACTTTGAAAACCTAACCCCTAATGCAAATCACAGCATTAACATCAGGTCTAGAAAACTTCGTGGTTCATTTTAGTGAAGGGCAAATGCAGCACACTCGTTCTGAGGACTTATTAGAAAGCTAATCCCAGTGCAAAACTCTTGTAATCTATCTTCTGAGAATTATTTTAAAATGTACCTTTTACAGCAAATGAAAAACACAATAACTGTGTTGTAAATGTGACTGCTATATTTATTTGTTGCTATAGCTATGGATTGCAAATTTAGAAAGGAAAAACACTCCACGTATTACCACTGACAACAAGAGCCTTATGCTTCCACACACTATTAAACATGCCACCTCCCACTGGTGACATATAAATCACAGTGCTGTTGAGTCAATTTCTTTCTTTTAATACATTTGCTTTTTGAAATTTCTCAGATTTGACGTATTTATTTTATGATTGCACATAAGAAAAAAAAAACAACTTTCCCAAGGTTTTGTGTCACTGCAGTCCATTAACGAAATTTACACAGACACCTAAATTCAGAGACACCACATGTTCTTGAAGTACAAGTAGCTAACAAAACACTTTTAAAATAGAGATTTTAAGTGAGTGTTCTTCAGGGTCAAGATGCTGTCTTCAGGTTGCTCAGAATGTGCCTACAATATTTATGGATGTCTTTCCCTCTCTTTCTGTTTCTATAAAGTAAGTTGAACACAACAATCCCCAAATAGTAAAAGGCCAAACTGAAGAGAATTTAAAGGCCTAAACTCTGAATCCCCCAAATAATTTTACCTTGCTTGGTGCAGCTTCGCAGATATTTTCTCAAGCTTATAAAATGTGCTTCTGAAGCACACTGACCTTCAGCAAAAAATCAGGTGGCTCACCTGCATTTTAATATCAAATATTTCCTAGGATGAGAATGGACATTCCATTATTTGAGGCAATTAAATTTGGGTTGGTGAAGTTGCCCTGATGATTATGCCACAGAGAACAATCCTGTAGAGACAACACTGACCCTGTCAGAGAAGCCAATGCATAGTTTTTCAAAGCCTTACACATTTTTTTTTTCTTTAGATATTGTAGCCTAATTTGCACAATACCTTTCTCTCCTCCTTGCTGCATTCCTTCAGGTTTTGATAAGAAATATTTCCATAAGATGTGATCAACTCCAATCTAAAAGCTAGCAGACAATTTCTCAGAAAACATCACTGAAGGTTGTCTGCAATGCATTAAAAACCAAAATTGTTCAGAAAGAAAAGAATATGAATATAGGCATTATCAATTCAGAAAATGACACTAAAATAGATATGAATGACTAAAAAATCCAGCAGTTAAAAACAAATAGTACAACAGGGAAAGGTAATTTTAAGGGAAGTTAAATCACACAAATCTGAGTTTCAAACTGATTTTTTTTTTTTTAAATGAGAAAAATGGACATATCTGACAGATGCCAAGGTCAAATCACCCAACCTTTGCAGCTAACACAGGCTCTAGAACAGCACTCTACATGCACATGCCACAAAAAATGTGTGTGGTTTTAAATCTCAGCCGCAGATTACAGACCAGCTTCCTGTGACTTTTTTAAACAGATGGTCAGAAGCGAGGATGAAAGAAAGCATTTCTTGTGATCCTTTGCTCATATGAGAATGTTATCTTTGTTTTGCTTAAGTGTCACAGCTTGCAGAATAGAAGAAAGAGTTAAGCTTTCAAGTGAGCAGATTCAGGAAAGGACACAGTAACATCTGACTGCCTTACAAGTTGGTAAACACCCTGCATACCTGAAGGCCTTAATGCTTAAGGTCTTTAAAAAAAAAAAGCATATATCTCAAAGCAATAATTTTAACGTCAGAATTGGTATCACTGCTGTATAATTATCTAATGCCTAATGTGTCCTTGCAAGGAATAAAATGCATCACATAATCATACCCCATAATTACAAAATACATATAATCCCTATTAATATATGTACATATTTCAGTACAAAATATGCTATTATAATATTCTGTTAAGTGATTTTTTCTAAAAAATGTAACACTGGTGTTTTTTTTTTTGCCTCTCTCTTTTCTGGCTCCGCTCCTGCATCTGCTTGTCTGCATCCATTGGCAGCATCTGCACTGTAACTATATGCAGCACGGGGTCGAGACGAGTTGTTTGCTGTACAGTTACACTCAGCACAGTGGGGCCTGAACTACACGATGCTTCTCCAATATGCATGTTAAATCAAAGATCAAACAGTGCTAACAGTCTCAGCAAAAGCATGAAAAAGAAAAGGCTAATTCAGCTCTCACTGGGCATTCCCTGAACACAGACAAGTTTGAGCAGTAGGATGTGCTATTCAAGGAGCAATATGGTGCATATAGCGCTCCATTTCACAGCATTTTTTTCTCTTTGAAAGCTCTTGGTATGTTTTGACAAACTTACTGTCTGCCATGAGATGCCCCTTGACTCACAGTTTTAGCTAATACACTATACCTCACCTTTGAAAGACATTGGCATTGCATTCATGGCTGTGATGAAGCATGCCATATCCCCCATTTTGGTCACTATGATCCAAAAAATGTATTTTATGCTCACTTTTAACAGCATCATTTCAAGACAGAACAAAAATTAATTGGAATAGAAATTTTTATGAGAAATTATTATAGTTTTAAAAAAACTGTTATTTATAAAGTTGATCAAAATCCCATAACTACAAAATTAAAGAGTAACGTGAAAAAGATGAAGAGTTACTTAAATACTCTCTCCAGTCAATGCCTTCTTCTATTTATGCAAGGAATGTGCTTAATTGCTTCAGCCACTAGAGATGAAAAACAAATATGTCTAATCCTGCAAAATAGTAAAGACTCTGACCACTGAATTCTTGCCAGGTAGCTTAATACGATTGCTTTCAAATTAAAAAGGGAATTTGAGTTATCACTTCTCAGCTCTGAACAGTGCATAAAAGACTAAAGGACATCAAACAATAACAGTTTAAAAAAAAAAAAAAAAAAAAAGGCAACTACATTCACTTAGTATTTTTGAGTGCATCTACACCCTTGGCACCCTTGGCACTGCCTGTCCTGAGCAAAAGCCAGCTGAGGAACCAAAATTACCTGCTCTGCCACACCAGCTCAGGTCGGAAGCCTGAAAGCATCCCTTTGTATCTTCTCCCATTGAAGTCATTACCATTGCTGGGGCTGTCTTTCTTGGTCTGGAGTATCAAGCAAATTCCCATTTTTTTTTTTTTTACAGCTTTCTTCTAGTTATTCTGTCAAAATTGATCCTCACATTTTCATTTTACCGTTGTAACTTGTACCCTTACAGCTTGTACCATGTACTCTTACAATATCCAAAGATTTTGATTAGTTACTGCATTGTTTCTTCCAGCATCATCTTTATTTTCACATTGCAGGTCATCCACTTTCACAAATGCTAAGCACACCTAAGGTTGCTTCATAGGAAAAACACAGCCCATGCCTCTTACTGTTAGTGCAGCAATATCTGCATGCCATGTGATCAGTATTTTCTAATGCCAGTATTTTTTAATGTTGAGACCTCTTGGGCACCAAAATCAAGTTGGGTTAACACACACAAACACAGAATTGCAGGGGTTGGAAGGAACAATAGCCATCAAGTCCAGCCTGCCTGCTAAGGCAGGTACCCTACAACAGGTCACACAGGCAGGCATCCAAACAGGTCTTGAATATCTTCATAGAAGGAGACTCCACAGCCTTTCTAGGCAACCTGTTCCAGTGCTTTGTCACCCTTACAATAAGTTCTTCCACAAATTAGTACAGAAATTCCTATGGTCATTAGTCCTTGCCCTATCACTGCACACCACCAAGAAGAGACTGGCCTCATCCATTTGCCTCCCACCTCTCTTTAAGTATTTATAAACATTTATCAAATCTCCATTCAGTCTTCTTTTCCCCAGGTTGAACAGACCCAGGCTACTCAGTCTTTCCTCATATGGGAGATATTCCAGGATTTTTATCATCTTTGTGGCCCTCTGGTGGACTCAAATTTGCTGAGGGTGGACTCTGTCCCTTCATCCAGATATAAAGTCGTGTTTCAAAACCATTGATAGTATGTCATTGAAAACAAGTCTTACTACGAATGGCAAAAGAAAAGCAAGTACCTAAATCGGAAAATATTGCCTTCAGTGTGGACTACTTAAATTGAAATGCTGAAGTAAGCCTTACAGAATGGCTAGTTTTTCTATTACAGTAATGATAGAGAATTAAAATCTAATCTAAATGCTATAAAACTCATAGTATAAGAGAAACTTAAAGGGTTTGAAGCAGCATTACCTTGTATTTTACTTAATAGCGAGCTATTAACATAACAAAAAAAAAAAAAAAAGCAACTATCATGGAAATACAACTGAAAGAAGTAAGGTCTGATTCTCTTCTCCAAAGCTCTGCTGGGAGAAGATGGGAATGGTACAGCATGATATGAATGCACCTTAGACTGCCAGGTCACCAAAAAGGGTGATGGAATTAAAAGTGTTCAGAACTACCCAGTTATTCCCCTTCAGGGCCTCTCCCACATCTCCATGCTCACAACCTAATAGCACACTCAACTAATGTCAGCTCTAGTAATTACCAGAATTTTCATGAGACTAGCAAAGCTACTAGCTCAGGAGAAAACTAACTTTGCTGGAAAATCTTCTGTACAGTGAGTGGATCTTGCTCAGTGAACGGCACTGGGAGAAAGCCAGATCATCAGAAATGGAGGAAGCTTCATTGCAGAGCAATGAAACATTCTTGGTTTCCAGTGGCTGCAAAATACAACACCAGCTCAATTCTTTATAGAACCAGAGCACTAGAGCAAATGGAAATGGGAACCAGTTCAGTAGAGAAAAATTAACAGTGGCAACGTACGTAGGTTTCCTTTCAGCCTGACACCAACATCTTTGACTATGAAGTGATTCCAGGGAGCTGGAAAAACTGCAACTGCAAGGGAACTTCCCAAGTCCCTGCAGTCAAGAAGTTTCATAGGATAATGAGCTTTTTCAGTAAAGTTTCTGAAATTCTGAATTAAATAATTTGTTAAAGTTTTGTTTGTGAAAGGGATGCCACTAGATAAATGGAATAACAGAAAAATGCTCAGACATGCAGCAACTGATTTCTAGGATACTACAGAAGCCCACATTCATTTTATTGGGAGGACTTTATACTAGTAAGCTAGTTATGGCTCAATTCAAGTTAAATGCATTAATGAGCAGATTAAGAATTTTGATTACAAAAAATCTGCATATCTAGATGAAGTACAAATAATCAAAATTCAATTTAAAGCAAAATGGACCTTCACGTCAGAAGGAAAAGTAATGAGAGAATTATGCTAACAACAATAAACACGCTAAGCTAACACCTACGTAGCTATCTATATATTAAAATAAATATATATTCATCTTTCCATGGTGATTTCCCTCTGCTCCTCCAAAATCAATGGAACTCTTCTCCAACTGGATACAATTTTTCTCACGTTTTGAAGCATCTGTCTTTCCTGCTTTCTAATCAAAGTTCACGATAACTAGCTTTGGCAACAGATTGTAGCTTCCCAGTTGAGTGGGCAAACAAATAATTTCTTTTTTTCTTTTTTATTTTTTTTAACTTTCCCACAGAACTCAAAGTACATTTGCTGTCTTAAGAAGGAATTGATGAGTTTCATAATCTGGTCAACACCTCAAATAAATTTAATGAAGGGACATCAGAGGTCTACAGTATTTGTATACTTCAAAATGTGGACAGCTATGCGACAAAGATAAATGCCTAAAAATGGACCATAATAATTTAAAAGAGTAGAAAATGAGACACCTTTAGACAACAGTTGATTTAATTTGACTGATAAAGCAGCATATGAAGAAAAAATAAATTGACACATCATAAAAAATCTCCACTTGGGTTTATTCTAAAGCATTCCTTAAGTGGGGAAAAAATGCTCATCACAATAACAACATTCACCGAAAGATGATATTGATTTAGGAGGCAGAGCCTGAGGGATGTCAAACCAGAAAAAATCACTATAATCAAGTACAGAGGAAATTCATCACAGCAAAAAGGAAGTGGGTGGATGCGCAAAGCTCATGAAAGAAAAACAACACTGCCTGCTGTTAGATGCATTATTAAAAAAAAAAAAAAGTGAATGCTCAAATGATTCCTAAGCAGTAAATAAATATGAGAAATCTAATTGATACCGAGATAATTAGGCCATACATTATTGAACACACATCACACAGTTCTATAAGCAAATGTATCTTGTAACTGTGTTCTACAAATGAATTTTAGTTTTGAGAAAAAAAAATCAGAACACTTGAGAAAATAACACGTTTTTCAGAGACTGCATAGAAAGAGAGAAATTATATGCTAAATCCACAATTCTAATTTACTTTTCTGTAGTGAGACAGAAGAGTACTGAATAAGTCCAGCAGGAGCCAGGCTGTTGATAATTAAGAAAGCAGACAACTTCAAACATACTAGGACAAGAAATATTAAGTTTAATACGTCTCAAATGTGTGGGTTAAAAGTAATTCCATTCAACATTTGTTCTCAGTCTCGAACAGAGAAGGAGGAAGAGATTAAATAACAGGTGAATTGAATGTTTCTTTTGGTGATAATAAAATTTAGAGCATTGATGGAATCTACTTTAATCTAAACCTGCAAAAACCACTTACATTCTTCTACAAAATACGCATGTACACAAGGCCTGATCTCTCCGTGCAATCTGGAAGCAGGAGTTGCACCACACCCTACTCAAAGCTGTACTTTGCACGTGAAGAGATGTACACAGCTAGGTTCCTACTGCAATAACTCATTGCAACATACTGACAGGCAATTCAGGAAAAAAATAATCAGATATGTCTGATATTTTTGAATGCGATGCTTGTCATATGTCTGACACAAGAACATTTCTCAGATACAAAATTCCACAGTAGCCAAGGGGTGCAAGCAGTTGAAAATCAAGCTAGAGAAGTTTACTACTACAATGCAAACAAAAAAACTCTAACGTACTATACTAAGGCAGACAGCTTTAATATACAAGTTGTGTAATTCCTTTCCCCTCCTTTAATATAGAAGTTGCATAATTCCTTTACTCTCCACAGCCCTGAAGAGTATATAGTAGGTGAAGTACTAAAAAATAACAGACAGACAATGAATGGTGGCAGCTTTCACTCTGGCTGCTGGAAGTCCTTTCCTCAGAGCATGTCTTTATCACCCACCATTTGGCTTCATTTGTGATGGAACCATTAAAACAGTAACAAAACCTTACCACCACCCCAAAAAAATTTGAATAATAACATATAGCTTTAGGGCACTTCAATTCTTTCAGTGAAGGGCCCATTGTCACAAAGAAAAAAGAACATTTCTTATATACATTATCATACATGGAGCCAGACAAAGAGCTGGATTCACCTAATGAAATAAAAGCATATATTCAAGTTATTCATCTTTGTCAATTAACATAAATTAAGATGGCTAGGACATATTTAGCTGACCTACTCAGACATTTGCTTTAGGATGAGGGAAATCACACCATAGATCTCTTTGATTGCAGTAATTAGATTTTTTTTATATATAAAAAAAGCAGGTGACTCAGTTTTGCTTATGTTTACATCTAATTTCATGAATTTTATTTGCTTTGCAATTTGCCTGCAGGTAGGATTCAAGAAGCCAGTAAGCTATGCATGCAATTAAGTTCACTAAACAACATTCTTCTTATGCATTTTTCTTTGTTCTAACTTAATTTTTCCATCTTAAAAGAAACAAAACCAGCTGGACTGGAACACAGAAAAGGTCCAACTATTCATCAGTGAACAGCAGCAAATATCCAGAGAAGCATATAAAAAAAACCTCTTTTATACACACTTCCAGTCAACGTTTTTATGTTTGCATTACAGACTTCTTTAGCTGGGCTGATATTTTGTATTTAAGCAGAGATAACAACTTGTCCTAGCAGAGTTTCAATAACAATTGTCCAATGCTTCAGAGCTGTAAAGCACTTTACAAGTGCCAAGAATCTCTATTCAATATATTTCACTTGTATTAGAGATTTGATGATGAAATGCTCAAATTTAATACAGCTATTACTTGTATGAGTACAAAATAATTCATTGAAAGCTTGAAGTCTATTAGCTGCCAACTAGTCTAACAATTTACATGATTTTCTGATTAAAAGCACCCTGAAGACTACTGCAGTAATAATGAGGTGTTTCTTAAAGAATCCAAAGCAATATACTTATTTAAAAATATTTATTATAGCAGCAGTTTAAACATAGTGGTTTTTTGGAGACAAGAAAAAATATATATTTGTTTCTCTGGTAAAATTACTTCTTTATAAATTTTCAGAGCATTAGCTCTGAAGTTGCAACTTTCTGTAAAATACAGAGTGTATGGTAAGGGGAAGATGATATACTCCATTTTGAACTATTTAGGACAAAGAATCTTTGCAATGAGGTGCTATCACCTCTAACAGTTCTCTTTTTCTTTCCTCACAGCCTAAACAAAAATTGTCTGTAACATATTTGCCCACTAAGTTTTAATGACACACACACAGGAAAAATGATTTTACTGGGACAAATATGACTGAAAAATCACCTAACCCTGCTTGAGTAGCAGCAAAATAACGCTATGTTTGCTGAAAAACACAAAAGTCAAATCAGCAACTTTCCATCTGACAATCTACACAACACTACATAATAACCAACAAGAAAATGCTAAATGAGTTGTGATTGATTTCCTGATGCACAGCAGATCTGGATAGGACCTAAAGTCTCCGTAGTCTGAGAACTACCAATCCTTGGTTACATTAGCCACACTCAATCATAAACATTTCTGATTCTGAAGAAATCCACCACCTCAACATGCAATGTGCTTCTAGTACTTCATTCATGTCGTTGCTAGACATCTTTTCCACATGTCTTTTTTTTACTTGCAGCATAACTTATTGCTTCTGACCAATGCAGAAGTAATAGGAAGAATAGGTTATTCTCGTATTTTGAGAAACCTGTTACATCATATCACAGTAGCTTTCAGAGTTTGATAGCAGGGAAGAAGAGTTCTTGGGAAAAAAAAAAAAAAAGTGCATCTTTTTGGATATAATTTATGAACCAATTTTCTATAAATAGTTATGGCACATGAAGTAAAATAAAGTCTATTTGTATCTGTCTAATGTTAAGTCCTTTACTATGATGGCATTACCAACATAAAACATTTAAAATGTGTTACTTATAGAGCCAGTTATAATTAACAAGTGAGAGAAATTACATGATCAATCTTATAATAATCTCTCTTTGCATTTTAAGGGATCAGCTGCATTGTGCCATGAATTGTATTGCAATACTGCAATTGCTGAGATATTAGAATATTTCTATGCTGTTTCAAATTATTGTTTGAATGATGTCTCCCCCAAACTATCATATATTATATTGTCAATATAAAACCAAAATTTTTATGGTCTTATAGATCCTTGAAATACTTGATAAAATAGACTCTCATCTTGCTTGAGTAAATGAGTAGTTTTGACAGAACTTGTAAGAGTAAAGGAATGAGTACAATTTCTGTTTTGCCCTTGAAAGGCAAATTTGTCTCCAGATGATTTTCAGAGGTCTGACCACAGAATAGGGTTACCACAAACAAATGAAACTGCTGAGGAAATCTGTAAACAACATTCAGTTTTTCGAACTCAAGTTGGAGTAGGTAGTAATTGCACAGCAGAGTTTACTCAAAAGCTGCCAAGAGACACTATTCTACAATTAAGGTGTTATTTTCACAGAAGCATGTCAACTTTTACAGTACAATATGAAGACAGTATCGTCTTTCTTAAAACAAAAATCACTTAATTTGGTAACCAGTTCTATGCTTCATGATTTTTAAAAAGCCATCAAAAATAAACAGTTGTTTAAAATATTACAGATATATATTTAAGTCATCTTAAACAAAAAAATAAGCTCTGTCTTTGGTGAGATAAGTAGCATTTCATTAATATTTTCTGAGTCTCAGGAAGACCACAAGCTCAGACACATTCTAAAACCAGCCAAAATCAACAAGCTGAATCTTTCCTGCTTTTTGAATTTATTCCTGCCGCTAACAGCTGCTTACGAAAGCAGTCATGGAATTCCCTTTCCAAATACTGGAAAGAAATTGAAAAATGCAGAGAGTGAGGCAAATGCAAGGTCTAAATACTTGATAATTAAAACCCAATTCATGAAATCTGGCATGTAGGCATTTGATATTTAAACGTAGTTAAATGCTGTAATGTTTAAATTCATTTGAGTATTTAAGAGATCCATCCAGATATTGTCACAGTCGGACATACTTTACCTTCTTAGACACTGGATGGAGCATGAAAAATGAAAGGAGAGGAACTTGCAGAAGCTTCAATCCTGGTCTTGCATGTAGAAGAATCAGGAATAACTGTCCACTGCAAACCTGTGGAACTGTAGCTCTCACCCTCGTGCGCTGCAGCATCACAGAGGCCTAAACAAGGGTAAACTAAAGACTTATTTCCACAGGGGTGGAAAATAGAAAGAGGACTATCAGCAGTCCCACATCTGTCTTGATTGGTGCTAGAGGCTAGGTAGTCTAGGAGAGGAAGGACATCCAGAGTTGCTCTAGACATTCACATTTAAGCATTATGTTTGTCTTTCAGCAGATATTCACACGTATAATTTTCAGTGCATACATGATGAAAACCAGACTTCCTGCAGAGGTATAAAAGAAGAGCATGTTCCTTGAGTGCTTTGGCTTACCCTGTGGAGACATCATCTATATCTGTGGATATATATGGACTTTATACAGTCTTCTCTCTTCTAATATATACTATATATACTATATATACTATATATACAATATATACATATGAACATCCTCCTTGGTGCCTCCATTTTATGAGAATCAAAACACTTCCACATCTCATTCTGATATGGCAAAGCTAGATGCAAAAGAGACATTCATCCACTATGACATCAGGGGTACACAATAGCCAAAGATCAAAATAAAATCTCTGGAGAGCTATGGATGGACAAGTCTTTCTGAATGGACATCCATTTGCACCATGCACAGAGAAGCTTTGTTGACTTTGGACTTAATGAGCTCATATCAACTTCATAACTAAATAACCTCAGGGCAAGATTAATATGTATGGGGAGGGAGCATTTACAACTCTGCCTAGAGCTATCTCACTTGGATGCTCTGAATTGCCCTCCTGAGGATAACAGTTCTCTCTCTCCTTTGACTTTATAGATAGGATTGGCTTTCTGATTTAGGCATGAAAAAGCACCTTTTTAAAGCTTTGAATTATTTTTCATAGGATCTCAGTGGCTTTGGCTAGGACAGATACTAACAGACTTAGGTCCAATGGAATCACATTAAATCACAGTATTTCAGAGATATCCATTCACCCCCCGAGGAGCTAAGATAAGAATTTAGAAAGACAAATTTTGGATCTAAACGAGTCACTGACGTTTGCTAGCTTTTTTTTTTTTTTTTTTTTTTTTTTGTTAAAGTTCTCTCTACATTTCACTAGGTTTTCTCCCTTACTCAGTGAAATTTTCTAATTTGACAGTTAGATCCATAAGCCGTCACGACCATCTTAATGCTATCAACAGTCTAACTGCAGTATCAAAGTTCAGTTCATTGAACCATCAAATAATATTCTCATTGGGGCACTCTCCCTTGATGAGCACAAGTAAGACCTAGTTACGTTAATCATCATCTATATATTGAGAAGCAAATGTAACGCACTGAACATTCAGCCTGTCAAAATGTATCAATTATTCAGTCAGAAAGGTCTGACTGCATGAATCATTTCACGTTCAGTGTGCAGCAGGTTTGGAAAAAGGGTTTGATGGAAATAACTGAATAGGATTCTAAGAAATTATTATTCTTAACTACAGCTTGAGGTACAAGGGGGAAAGCGTACGTAAGAATAAGTCAAGCTTTGTACTGCTTACGAAGCACTCCTTTTTCTGTCTTCCCCGCACTTTAGATAATTCTACTACAGGTTTCTCTCAGGAAATAAATTTCTTAGCTGGATGTCACCTGGGGACATCCAAATGAACAACCTATGATTTTTGTAGCCTTTTTTCCTTCTAATTCTCTCTTCCACTTTAACATTTCACTGCAAGGCCATTATAGGATTCATCCTGATTTCACTATAAATTCTATAAAGTATTGTACCACACTGAATGGCATTATATAAACAAAAATAAGATAGCAGCATTGCTTGAAGATTTGTTTATGACCTGCAAGTCCTCTTTTGCAGGGCAGTCTTCTGGGGGTAAACAGAAGCTTTGGGCAAAGAGGAGACTGGAAGATGATTTGATTTCTTCTGCTTTCTCCTGTTTTGTGGGAGATTCTTGTCTTCCTTCCCTTCCCGACCCCTAATGCTGGGAGGATTGATGCTGTCTAGAAGGGGATAATTACAGGAGAGATTTTGCATGACAGAGTTTGCTGCTAGGCTATTAAAGAGGTCTCTTCCTTACCCAGTGTGTATGCAGAGGAATGTATTAAACAGAAGTCCTTTAAGGTACATTAAGTCTGACAGTCTTCATCCCTCCATTGTGAGTTCAGTTGCTGTTGGCACACACGACTGTTGCGAGACAATGATTTGAGATGCAGCTTGCTCTCAATTTGACGCCAGCTCAATCCTGACATTCCGCAGCATCTAGTGATTTCGCAGTGAGATATTTGAAGGAAGTTTTTTTTTCCCTCACTTTTTCAAATGAACTTAATATAGCGTACTGTGAGAGTTTATGATCCCAGTGAGAGATACAGCATATGCAGACCAGCATAGCACAAAAAGCATAGGAATAGGTTTCCCAGTACCTTCAGGTTCCCCAACTCTGTGCCAAAGGGACTATTTACTAATCTACAGCCCTCACATTTTTCATTCTTTCCTACTCTTTTGATAACAGAAGGGAGAGACAAACACTCTGCTGTTCATGCAAGCCCTTTCACAAAATGCCTCCCATAGGCTGCTTTCCAGCAAACCTGCTATTTCATTTAAAGCAGTCAGTCCTGAAGGATCAACTTAGGCAATTAGACAAGGGATTTGGGCTCTGAGGGATAATTGGATGACTTGCATGCAATAAACTTTCACGCTCTTTTCACTTTTTTCTTTTGTTCTCTTTGTTCATCCCTTTGTTTCTCATCATTAATTTTTTTAATCAAGTTTGCAACACTCTTGCAGATACAGCAAGATAATAACGTGGCCAAGCAGCAAGAATCTAAACACCTACACTGTGGAGCCTGCTGTTTCATGCCTCTTTAAATCGTTCCAGTGTGATTCCAAAGGGAAGAACAGCTGAATTTAGATGATGGGATGTAGTCAAAGCTTCACTTGTGTATCTGCAGCACTCCTGAAGTTGCAGGGCAGGAACAAACAGAGCTCAGATATCTCAGGTGAATCCTGTGTAAGGAAAGCTTACACAGGAAAAGTGCTACAGCACAATTCTATTGGTTGCATTCTGGTGAACGCTGTGGGAATTAGATCACAGCCAAGAAGCTTACTAAGACTAAAGACTGCTGAAATATAATTGCCTTCCCCTACCCCCCCGAGAACTATGTTCTGCTCCACTCCTAATTCTTTTTCTCCACTCCTCATTCTTCACTCCTCATCACCTCCGTGTTCCAGACTAAGAGCTCTTTTTGCCTTGGACACACCACCTCATTTTCACTCCGTATTCCTCAGCCTGATGCTTCTAACTTCCATTTTCTCCTATTTTGACACGTTCCTTTCACATCAACCATTTCCCTAATGTCATCGCTCCTAATATCTTATTTATTCACTATATAAAATTGCCATCCTCACGTGAATTGAAAATTGCTCACTGATTTTAAACTTCTCTTAGCTACTTTTATTTCCCGTATGCCAGCACAATTTGTCAGCCTGTGTACACAGCAAAGTTCTAAATTACATGCAAGATTCAACTTCTTCCTCTAATATAGCAATATACATCTCCTTTATAGTAAATGTCAGTGAGATATTTATGATCACTATAATATCAACTGTAAAAATAATAGCAACAAAAAATAAAAAACAAATCGTCAACTTCCTTATGTAGGGATTGTGCAATCAACTGCTGAATATGTGGAAGTCTTCTTCAGTGCCCCTCTGTGTGGAATACAAATACGAGAGTCATAGTTACTGACACTTAGTTCAACTTTAGAAAGCAGAGTTTTAGCTCTTAATGTCCACGCTGAGTCTCATATGAGCCAGCAGACACATCCTGTACACCCCCATTGATGAGAAGTTCCTCCACCCTTCTCATATGTTCAAAACGGAGCATTACATTTGCCTTCAAACAGAGGAGGAAATGAAGGTGGCAAAGATAAGAATCTTCTGTGCTATGATGATGCCTAAGCACACTAAGGAAGGTTTCAGCAGCAGTAGGTCTGCCATGCTTTGTGACTGAATAGCACACAGCAAAAGCAGTATTTTCTTTCTCCTTAGGATCTCAGTGGACACGCTCAGATAGGTACTGGGAATTTCAGACACTTTTATGTCTTTCTGTCCTAGACCCTAATAAATTCAAGAGAACACGGAGGTGATAAGATAGAAATTTAGGTTAGATGCCAAGCACTTGTCTTCTCAACCAAGATCTATAAAAGAAAAAGAGTAGTCTATCTGTCTACATAAAGCTGACGGACAAATCTCATTTCAAAGTGAGTTAAGGTGCACCACGCAACTGATAGAATATAGCACAGTAGGAACAAACTCAGTGTCAGAAGGGAGTCAGACCCAGTGACTAACAAGGTCTTTTCTATAATTCAGTAGAAAATGGCTTCTGGAAGAACACCACCAGGCACTTCTCACAAGCATACAGGTGTTAACCTCGGTGCCCTGGCCCTGTTCCAGCTCAGGTAATTACCTTTAAAACTTACATTCTCCTTCCAGACTCTCCTGGCTTGTCTCCACTCCCTGGCCCTGATTTATACGCAATTAAACAGCAGCAGTGTTTTACTGTGCAGGTGGCAGCTTGTCAGTGAAGGGATCAGGGAGGGGATGAGCCACAGCGCAAAATGGTCTCTATATTGACTACAAGTCTCCACTAAAGGTTATGAAGTTCTTTAAACCCCTGCAAGTGCACCATATAGATGAAAGACAATACTGCACAGATCATCTTCTCCCTCATCTACATACATAAAGAGGGTGATTATTATTTTTTTTTTTTTTTGGAGAGTGAGAGGATGGTTGGCTCCCTTTGTCATAGCATGCTCAGCAGGCAGCTTCCATTCCTATCCCGCAGTGCTCCTGATCTCCACAGGAGCCTTCCTTTGCTTATTCCCCTCCATCACCTCCGGTGCAGTCCTTCTGCTCCGTAGGAGGCTGCCTGTCTCCTGGGCTCGGTTCCTGCAATGCCACAGCACTCACCAGCTGCACTCTGCATCTCACAAGTAAACAGTTTTCAGGATTGTATGGAAACCTTTGTTTCACAATCCCTTGCCAAAACACAAGCATTTCTCTGGGACCCATGATCTATTTTTGACCAGAAAACTGTACAGGTGAGCTGCTGAACCTCAGTGTGGAAAAAAAAAGAAATACTGAAAGTACTTTTGTAGGAAAACAGAGGCTGTCACAGCACCTCCAGGTCCAGCATGGCAGCAGCCCTGCCCAAGGAGGGGAGCAATACAAATATCCTCTGCAGAATGACACTGAAAAGCAAGAGCTAAGCACACATGCAGGCCAACAGAATGCACAGTTTTTGAGAAGTATTTTCAGAGGTGTTGGTTTTGGTGGACTTGAATATTGTACCCACAATATAAAAGCGGAAATAAAGGACAAAAGGCAGCCTCCTATGGGAAATGTAAGAGTTATGACTTGTCCTCAAGGGTTTCATTCACACTAAGAATAGTGTAGTGGAGAAAAAGGCAATAGTTGTATTCAAAATAAGAAAAAAGACACATGCCTTAGCGTAACTCTGAAATATGGGAATATAATTGGCAATTAAAGAATAAGAACTCCAGTGATCATTCAGAAAAGTTCAATTAGTATTAGTTTTCTTAAGGTAATCCTTACTGTCTCTCAAATTTTTCTTGGTGCTTCAAAATTTTCAATCGGTTGTTTCAATATTCCTGATCTTACAGAAAGTGATTTATATATTTTCTTTCACATATGCTCTCCAGACATCTCAGAGTTGCAATAGGATGAGAGGCTACAGACACAAACTAGAGCATGGGAAATTCTGATATTAGAATGCTTTTTTTAGATAAGATGAAGCTGGTCAAACACTGGGGCAGGCATTACAGAGCTGGTGAAATCACCACTGTCAGAGATACACAGGATATGACTCCAGAGTAACCTGACCAAACCTGTTTTGAGCCAAAGTTTGGACCAGGTGTGCTCTGGAAGTCACCTCCTCTGGAGTGAAGTAATTTTTAGAAAACATTTTTTTATACATACACGAATATTCTTAAATTTGTACATTAAAAATCTGTCAAAGAAACACCGCCGTGTGTGTTAACCTCAGTGCCCTGGCCCTGTTCCAACTGTGTGTGCATCTGCACAAGTATATGTGCTCTACTGAATATGGATTGGCACTCACTGATAACATACTGCATAGATGATGGAGGTATCAACTTGAGAAGGAATACTAAAAAAAGGTAAGCTTGAGGCCCAATAAAGTAGGATTATTCCTAACACTGAATGCTGTCTCAGTTTTACCTATTCCCTTGTTAAATTCCAATGTCTTAAGCTGTAGCAAATTTTACCTACACCAAAAACAGTGGAGCCCCTATCTACATCAAAAATAGTGGAACTAATGAAAACTTATAAAATTCAGTCTATATGAACTTTAGAAGAGAAACGACAATGTAACTCTGACCATCTATGCAAGACCTAAAGGTCATTTTTTTGAAATTCTAATCAGACCAGGCTGAGGCAGACCATGAAGAACACGAGAAGAAAAGATGTCCTGGCTCCTAGCTACAAGGGGAGCCCTGTTTGGAGGCTGAGCGCATCCACCAAGTAGGACAAGCTTCTCACCAGTGGGAGATGAGTGAAGAAAACTGAGGACTGTGAACTTTTTCCAAGTACCAACAGGAATGGTGCAGAGTATACTCCACAGCAGTGAATTTGTTTCAACCCGCTACATAATAATTTCTTGTTTTAACACAGTTTCTGATAAGGGTTTCCTAGATACTGCCCTACAGGGAGACCTTCCAAGAAGAAGCAGGATATGCAGTTGAAATAGTAATAGAAATGCATTCTGGGACTAAATAAATAAATAAATAAATAAATTCTAGAGTATGGCAATGTAGACAAAACTTAGAGAAACAGCCCTACTGAAGTAAAAAGAATAATTTCTTTTAACTGTACTTCCTTTCACAAAATGCTTTGTATAAATTCCCAGGATTGCTTTTCTTCATGATCCCTCAAACATTTAGGTATAATACATTACTTCCAGTGCTGTTTAAATTCCAAGTTTGCTTTAGATTAACTATAAAGGTCTAACTCAGTGACTCCAAAATCTTACTGGCTATAGAAACTCTTCACATTTATCTCTATCATCTATGAAATATTTTGGCCTCACTTGTCACATTAGATATAATGAATAGCTGACATGCAGATCAGGACAAATTTGTAATCAGTAGAACCTAGCACAGCCCTGGATGCAGTACTGGGTTGCAGATGTCATGGGTACAGAGACATTCCTGTATCATCTCTAGCCTTTACCTTAGAAGCCTTTTGAAAGTATTCTAAAATATAAGTTGACCATACTGATACAAGGACAACTAAGTAAATGAAACCACACCTGCTCTCAATTTTTGGTATGTCTGTCTGAAAATTTATGTTTTATCGCATAGAAAGACTGAAAGAAGCATTAGTAAAAGCAAATGCATGGAGAATTGCTTCCACAGAAAAGAAGACCCTGTCTTAAGTACAGTTTAAAAAAAAAAGATGGATCAATTAGCAATCTGTGAATGTTAGAAACATCTTAACAATGTCTCAAAGATGAAAGAGCCTATCACAGAATGAGGAAAGGGGGAAAAATTAAATTACGTCTGTAGTCATAATGAATCGAAGCCCAGAAGGTGGTCTCCGAATCAGCAGGTTTTGATGAAATATTAAGGAAAGTGATTATTGATGAAAAATGAATAAGCTCTTTTTGATTTTAGCAACCTTTAAATCACACTTTGCTAATTAAAATAGCTTCAACGCATCCCTCCATTCCTTGATGGGCATTTAGCAATCCTTAGAAACATGTTGGTTAATTTGAAAACATTTTAGCAAATATGCGCAAAGTTTATCTTAAGCAAGCAGACACAGTACAGTTTAACGTGTTGTGAAAAATAACGCATAGAATAACCTTCCCTTTTTCTTTTTTTCTTCTTTACACTGTATCTGTTAATGGCAGGTAGCTTCTGCTTGTTCCCTCTGCAGCACAAAATACCCTATGATATATATCGCAACTATTAACACGCCATAAAATATGTTTCAGAAAACAAAGGCCAATGTTACTACTTTCTGTCTCCTTTGTTTGCCAGGTCAGAGAGTGTTTAGTGCCCAGGAAGCCAGGTTCTGCGGTACTGTGGTCTTCTGCAAATAAATTCCCTTTCCAAAGATAACTGGAAATTAGAAGTGAGACATCGCTTTTCATATCCCTCCAAGTGGTATGGATTCTAATGGCTTTTTAAAATGTTTGTAGTAGTAATACTGCCTTCTCTTTTCATCCTAGTTTGTACTTTGCATCCTTTTAAAGGGAAACCTGGGACTGAAGGAAGAAAGGCTGTAATCAAGGCTGAATTGCTGCACACAGAAGACATGCCATTATAGAATGTGAAGGAACTCAGGCATGCCACGCATTTTTGTCACAAAACTATACACATGAATTGAAATGAAACAAAATCTGCACTTTTGCTTTCATAAATTAAATCTTATATGTTATATCACCATCTAAACTCAGGGCAGATGAAACTCCCTATCCCTTACAGATATGTGATCTATTTACTATAATAGCATTTCGTATTTCCATCACATAAGAAAGATTTCTATGAATGCATCAGACTGAAAAGCTTTTAAATGTCATGAGTATTTTACGAAATGAAAAAAAAATGTCTATGGCAAGTAAATAAATCTGATGGTAGAGCAACATTTTTCAGAAATACATAATCATATAAAATAAGTCATGCAAGAAACTTTCAACTTTTCATATCATAGTATCTGAGCCTTACAGAACAAAACTTCAAACACCTTATAAACCACATGCTACAAAGTGTAATACTTGAGTAAAAAATATTGTTTGCTGAGTGAGGAGTTGAAAAGCATTAGTTTTCAGCTTTCCACCTAATAACACAATGAAATGAGATCTTCAAGCAGTTTCTCAGTTTCCAGGATTGTCTCTGTGATACGTTATGTAAACATTCAATGAGTTTATAAGATATCAGAAGGCATGAATACATATGCACTTGCTAACCTACACGTAGTGATGTTATTCTCTTTCCTGACATTTACTACAGAGGATTCCTTCCCACAACTGGATTCCACCACTTCCTCCACTGACAAACTACTTCGACCATACTCAGGATGCTTATTTAGTCACATAAACAAATGAGACTGGCTATAAAGATAAACAATTGGGCTAAATATAGTTTGTCTCATCTGTGAAATAGATGCCATTCTTAAAAAAGTAACCACAAAAACCTCCACTAATCTGTATATCTAGTCTGATTAGAAGAACTTGCATAAAAATTAACTCATACTTTACTTCTAAACCATCAATTGACGTTAATTTAAAGAGCTAACTTCAATTTTTATATTTTGTGGAGGCTTTGGATTCTGTGAATGCACTATATGCTCCCCATAGTCAGTCTGTAGAGTCCAGTAATGAGACAACTGAAAATACAAAGCTTTTTAAGTGATTGGAAAGCAGAAGTCTGAGTCTTTCACCGAAGTGGAACAGATGGGTTAACTGGAGGTACATAAAAGACAGAAGCTCCATAATTTTGTACTCCTTCTAAAAAGTGCCACATTCAACAGCAGCAACAAATTTAATTGATTAAATTATAATGCTCAAGTGCTGCATAACATCAGTTTGCAATACAAATTATGGTTAACAGGACTAACAAAGAACAGATTTAAAAGTTTAGACAGGATCAAAGCACTTAATTTAAGGAACTGGTGAGCTTTTGCTTTTTCAGTGTTGCATCCACAGATATTCCCCCAAATTTCTTTATTCTGAACAACTCCACATTTCATTAATGGTATTAGTGGGAAACAAAGCTGTGCACGTTAGCCTTGTTTTAGGATTACAGTTTCAAGCCACAATTAAAGGCTTGAGACACTGACTTTTCTAGGTTTTACAACACACTTTATTTTAGACAGAGATATAACATTTTTTCTTCTTTTTAATTAAATGCTGTCTCCTCCCATTTGAAGGCTGTTCTCTTTTTTGTACAAGCAACAAAATATCTAATTGAAAATCAGAAAACCAAACAGATACCACCAGAGGAAAGAATGCTGGCTGGCTGCCTCTCAGAATAAGGGCAGTGAGGACTGTCAGCCTTTGGTGGGCCCCACTGCACCTCTTTGTTTTGTAACCTGGAGTGGAAAGTTCATTTCCCTCTTATCTTTCTGTGCATTTTCCCAGTGCAGCCATTTGTAGAGGTACCAACGTCTGCTGCTTTTGTAAAAACAAACAAACAGTTCTAATGCTTTAGATTACACGGCAAGTCAACTTGAGGAGAGAGGAAGCAAAAACACCAGAGTTTAAGTGAGGTTGTGGTAAATGGAAAAAAACATGTTTCTCACAACAGTATCAGTGTTGGGTATCTATTTAAAAAAAAAAAAAAAAAAAAGAAAGAAAGAATACAGGACATTCAGAGTCCTGAACCTGAATAGAGTTCGCCCTAAGTCTGCCTCTTACTCCACCGAAATGGTAACTCAAACAAGGGAGTGAAGTTGCATACTTTCACAACAGGGAGTCTTCAGAAATAAATCCTCATGAATTTATATTAAAACTTGTCTTATATTCTATCAAGATGGAAGAACAAAAGAAAACAACCACCTAAGATAATAAAATGCGAATGCTAATATTGTCTATTGGGTTCTAAATGCATGGGTGTATGACAGATGCAGCTAATTTTTAGGAAGTTCTGGGGGTAAGGATTACTAGCTGATAGCATGAAGGGTAGAGGAACAAAATACCAACGTGTTAGTGCTGAAGTGAAATTAAACCCCATGAAAAGTCTCACAGAGGCTCTAACTAATCCTTCTCCAGGTTATCAGGGAGGAAGAAAATACCACACTGACTTCCAAGTATCATTTTCTATTTTACATATGAGAGAACTGCAAATAGTTTGTTAACCCACTGCTCTCCAAAGGATTGTCTTGGAAAGTCTGTTTGATGATCCCTCAATGGCACACGCACCATTTTCTAGGCTGAAAAAGTCTTTCCAGAAGCCTGATTCTCACAGGAATGAAGCTTTGTTATGCTGCAGAAGGGTGACACTCTCTGGAAGATAAGGATTTAAACCCTATTGCTGTTAATTTCTGAAGTTGTTTCGGGAGCTTGCATAACAAACAGGGGCTTAGGAAAACACACATCAATGAACAGAAGTAAACACAAGTAGGACAGAAGAGCTTCCCCATTATCTCGGTCAACCTACGCTGCATGTCTTTTGAACAGCTCTGAAGGTTTTAAGTGTCCTTGCTTAGCCAGTTTACAGCTTTTGCAGTGCTCCTCTAGCCAACTTCAAAACTGTCTAAAAATCTCTTTATTTCAGAAAAAAGAAACAGCCTAACACTTACGGGATGCATCATTCTGAGTAATAACGCATATCTTCATCTATTGTGGGACTGGCAACAAGCTCAGATTTCTATGCATAAGTGATTCCACAGACTTTAGGCACTCTCCTATGACTGACACTGCTAATAAAGAAGTTTAATATAGCTGTACAAGTGCCTGCTTTTTTTAACAAATATTTATCCAGGCATTGCAATATTGTACTTCATAGTTTTCACAACCCGTTTTTGCTGTTGCTAAAATCACTGTATATACACTAGAAAAATGAGGTCTGCTTATTACACTTCTTACATATTATGTTATATTAGAATGCTTCTTTCCAGCATCCAGGGTTCATTACTTTTGTGCCAATTTAAGCAAAACCATAACACCAAGTAAATAAAAGTTAACAAGTAAATAAAATCTTCTCCTCTTCTTTTTGGGCAAGTAGTAAGCAAAGTGTGCAGCCTGACCTTAACAATAGCATTTTTGCCTCTTAGCACTGAACAGATGACAGTTAAAGCAACTGGGGTGATTTTCAGTTCCCTTATATTCCTTTGACGTAACTTGATTCCACTTCTGATACAAAAGAAACCAGTTCATAAAGGTCTCTCATTCTAAAATGAACATTTATTTTTTCTTTTTAATGGTAAAATGCATGCAAAAAGCTTATGATTATGGTATTTATGTTTCCATTAAAATGTCCTCAGCAAGCCGTGGGAGTCTAGCCTACTATTTTCAAGCTATTTAGATTTATGGCATCACAGTGCCTTTTTATTTCAATTATATTTCAGGACAATGCACTCTTGGTGGGAAATTACACAGTGACAACCAGTAAATGTCCATTAGGAGTTGTCTATCTACATACTGCTCAACTATGGATGTCAGGTGATCACTATAAAACCCCATTGTATAGCATCATTGTCATCTACATGAAAAACATTATTGATCAGTAGCACAGCTTCTCTTCTGTATGATGCAAAACATACTTAGAAACATTTCTCAAATAAACTAAAAGCTTTATTGACAAGAACACAATTCTCAAGATACTTCTTCCCAGTACTGTAAAATATACATAGATTATACATTCCACCTAGATTTTGCTCCATTAACTGTAATATAAAAAGTTGGAAAGTGAAAAAAAATGCTTAGCAGCTTGTCTCTGTAAGTTATTGATACGTAGGATGGAGCTAATGTAGCCAGGGCAGCTGATGGATATGCAGCTACACTGATGACTAATCACCCCCATAATATTTTATTTATTTATTGCTAGGATTTCATTTCCACTGAGTGGTAAACTGCTCTGCTGTTAGGAAAAGACTGCTTTAATTCTTTAGGAACAAGACCGGGAAAACACTTTCTTAGCTACTGCAAAGAGTTGCTATGACTATGTAACTGGGATTATGTAAATGTGTTTCAAGATTCACAGGAACTACACTTACATATGGATTTCATAAAAAGCTCAAAATAAAGAACTTTCCATACTTAATTATGTATTCAACAGATAATGACTATCACTGGGGAAAAAAAAAAAAAAAAAAAAAAAACCACGACAAAAACACATTAAAGAAAAGAAAGCCACCAAAATCCATCCATGATTTCTTTAATTCTAATGCAACATAAGTCTGCACTGAAACAATTCTAAAACAGTTCCAATTCCTAAAAGCAACTTCCAGAATTTACCATTTACAGGCTTTTTTATTTATAGTCATAGGTAGTAAGATAGGTGAAGCAATGTTACTTCCACACATACACTGATCTGCAAGTCTGTATTGAGTGAATGGCATTATACAGTCCTTTTTCATTTAGGGAAATGAATGGACTAAATGATTAGTGAATAACCATTTTCTTCATCTTTTTATTGTCTTGTACTACCTGTCAATTACTGTGTTTGGGATATGGCCAAATATTAAATACATTCAAGAAAGAGATAAAAGGAACAAGCATGCTTTTAATCCAGCTTTCAAATCACATTATAAAATGACTTGGGGATCTCTGCCTGATCAGTTGGTGGTACCATCACTGGGTGAAACACTACAGTAGTTGTCCTCATAGTAGCGCATCAAACTTGCAAAAAAATCCATTGTCATCCATTGTTCTTATACAGCACCTCACATACTTGTCCTCCACATTACTATCATCCATATGCCGCGACACGGTTAAATTTGCATCAGTATGTGGCATGTGCTGATGAAAATAAGAGAAATTTAAGGAATATTAAAGAAAAACAAACCCTGACAAGGCCTCACATAGATGCAGTAATTCTCTTGCAAGTTAAAGAAAAATCTGTTATCTGTTCAACAGGGTATGCAAACTATTATGAGACATTTTGTTCTAGGTCTCTCTGTAAGTGACTTTTAAATAACCTTTTGGACATATTTAAATGTCAAATTTTGTTTGGCACTTAGCACCAAACTGTAATAGAAATAACATTTCCCATATAAACAATGCTGCTTTTAATATGTACGTGCTAAAGATTTGAGCCAGCCTGGCCGTTACCAGCTCAGTGAGCAGCAACGTGCTGCCAGAGATTCCTCTTCCCATCCACAAAGGCTTGAAGGGACTGTTTAGGTAACTTCTGAAACACAGAGGAAAAGAAGGAGTGGAAGGGCAAAGGGGTAAAACAGAGGGAAAAGAACACTTACTGCAGATGAATGCTAACACAGACAGTATTTTAAAGATGCAGAGCTGTAACCAATGATTTTCCCTCAAATTTCTTGAGGAAATTTCTTCCTGCACAGACAGGAGCTCCCTTGAAAAGAATCTCATGAAGAGGCACTTGCATGACTGCTATGGCAAGGGACATCATGAGATGTCATGGGAAGGTTTCACTGCTGGAAAGCGACAGTAAGGAACATGTGGCAAAAGAGCCTCTGGGGTGAAAAGCCAGGCATCCTACAGACAAGGTAACATCTTAACTAAAAAGCGTATCACACACAGCCAGAAGTATTTCTGAAGATAATATTCAGATCTTTAATACTTCTAAGATGAAGTTATGAAAGACAGAACAGCCTTGGGAAGATTGCTCAGCCATGAGCTCACGCCTCAGTCCCCCAGACATACTTCAGAGGACACTGGTAGTGGTAGTAAATAATCTTTTTCCACGTGAACAATTTCTTTCCAGGTGATTATTGTCAAGCATCTCATACTGTCCCTTTATCACTAAACAACTAAGAGGTTGCCTTTCTTGCTCTCCTCTCAACTTGCATCTCCTGCCTCTCTCCAGCCAGGCCAGGCCTTCAGTCCCAGTTTGACAGAGCTGTGTGCGATGGGGCCCTCAGTGCTGCTGGGCTCTGGCAGGGCAGCCTGAATGCACAGAATTGTCATGCTGCTCTTCTATCCCACCCTTATCATTAACATCAGGTTCCCTCAGCACACCGTTATCTTCGGTTTTACTCACTCTCTCCTGGCTCTTTTATCAGCAATCACACAGAGTTAGCTGGGTCACACAGGTCTTATATTTCACCGTACCAGGTTTGCATCAAAGAACTTTTTTTTTTATTGGTGTGACATTGATGCCATTCAACTCAGGCATGAAACACTGCCTTTGGTCTAACAAAAACAGCAGCAAGAGGCACCACGTGGCAGCCATATCCAACCAAGCTATCTTGATTTCCAAAATAACAGAAGTCCTGAAATGTCAGGCACTGGAGCATAGTAGTGCCTATCAATGTAAGGCTATGGAATGCAAGATTTCAAGAGCACAGATGAAGCCGTCTGCTTTTGAAATTATTTTGCTTTCTTCACTGAAATAAAATACTCATCCACAATATATAAACTAGATTTGTTTAACACAAGAAGTAGACACAGTGCAATACAGAATAATGTATGAGTGAAAAAATAAAAAAGCAGTTGTGATACTGAATGTTAATAGAAAGGTATGAAACTGAAAGGTCCTTAACTGTCAAGTTAGTCAATGTATTTTTTTTGCAATATCATGTAAAGGAACTTTTAAAAAATAGATCTAGGATCACTCAGTCTTCATTTAAAACCTTTTAGACAATCAGTTTAACTCTCCGTGATGGCTGCTTTCCTTATAGATCTCAGTAAACACAGTAAACAAAGATATTGTTCTGCTCATTTAAGTGAAAGTTCATTATTTTCTTCCGGGAAGAACTGGGAAGAAAACAAAATGACAAGTGGTTTTACTGTGAGCAAAACTAATGCTCTCTGAATGAGTTAGCACCTCCCATAGTAGGATTTCAATGTTCATTTTTATATGACTGAAAAAATGCAGAACTTCAACATCATAGACGACAGCCAAGGAAACAGACGTATTTTCATTGTTGAAGTACAAAAAAAGCTGTGAATGTTGCCTTTGATTATTTCTACTTTACATTAGTTTGCATGCCTGTTTTAGCTTTTCAAAATTCCACCAACAGAAACCAGAAATTTTCCTGATTTCAGGATAAGGCCAAGAGTGACAAAGTTTAGATAATGTAACCCCAGGAAAAGCATAAGTCATAAGTTACAACCCTAAAACAGAATATAATTCCTGAAAAGAGCTTGGAGTTTGGTCTATATTTTATCAAGAAGTTCCACCTGTTAGACTGAAGTTCAGAACCACAGAACTATGCAGATAACCATTAACCTATTTTTGCTTAAATAGTAAGGGCTTTACAGAAATATTATAACTGCTTTCAATAGGTAGAAAACGTTGCATTCCACAGCCATATTAGTTAAAGTTCTGATAAATAAGCCTGGTGATATCACAAATCTGAATTTTAAATGAATTATCCCAAATGTCTTGAACTCAAAACCATTTGAAGAATGAGAAAAAAAAAAATCTGAGTTTACACAAAAAAAACTTCACATTCCACTCTGTTACCATTTGATTTATGGGAGCTCAATACTTTTCTACATAAAGGCTTTTAAAAAGCCATTAATAAAAAATGGAGTTCTGATTTCCCAATTGATGCGCTGTAATCTCCCATGACACAAGCATTACAAGGGGGGGATGTGGTAAAAGCATAGTGGTTGCTGTCTAGTGCCTACCTGTCTACAGGTGAAGACTTAGAATTCCATGGTTTCTTCACTTGGGCGTACAAGGCTTCAACTGTCTGTCCTTCCCTCGGGCTCTGCGGTCTGCTGGTCAGAGTTATTGTGCCACTATTTGAAGATGAGTCATAGGAAGAGATTCCAGCATACATTGGGTCTGCATCGCAGCCAAAAGTCCGGTTAAAATCCTGTATCTCAGCATAGTCACGTTCACGAGCTTGTCTCTCTCGAAATTCCCGAGTTTTTGCTTGAATTCTGAAAAATTAAAAGAAGGCTGAAACTAATTTCTCCCCCCTTCATTTGAAAGCAGTAGCTAAGAGACACTTTGGACAGCCCATCTTAGTGATGACTATTGATGTGTTTCCAGTTTCAGTTTGTCAGGGAGTCTCACTTGTACACTGGATACTGAAGTCTAGATCTTAAAAAAAATGCCACAAAAAACAGTGAGCTTTAAAGAAGGCGGCTAAGGCTGATTATCTATTTTATTCTTTTATTAAAAAGTAAAAAAAAAAAATTAGCCATAGTTGTCAGTTTATCTGTTGTTTTATGCATCTTATGAACTTTACACCATTCTGATGTCTGCCTGAGAATGGCCAGACATGATTCATATCGCATAGTGCTCCAACAAAATCTGACAGATATAGAGCTTCTAACACCTGCCTTCAGGGATGAATCTTAATGTACTTTCTCGGCCCAACGCTATAAAACTTACAGTTCCAAACCTTAAAAATGTAATAAGATTAAAACACACACACGCATATATACTTAAGGATGTATGCATGCAGTAAACAGTGGAAGTTGTTCCTTGTATAAATTGTTCAGAATGTGTGCATGTTTTATTTAAAATATAAACAAACTGAATCTGTCACCTCCTAGAACTAGGCAGTTTCTTCACAGAAAGTACTAACATTTGTCTTACGTAAAAATTAAAAGTGAAAGGTGATGCTCTATTGGGATTTGGTAGCTAAGTGCATTTGTTTAGCTGTATGACCAAAAGTGACAAATAAAAACAGATGGCATTTAGGAATCTGACAAATATAAACCGAGCACAGGTCAAATTTTCAAAAGCACATAAACCTATTACTAAAATTTGATCTGGGCTTCAAAGTTTCATTGGTATTTTAGAAAATTTGATGTATCCCACACATGCTCAGTGAACTGAAGAAAACCACAAGCACCCCCAATACTGTCTCCCCAGACTGATTTAATGCTCTGTCATCATCACAAAATGAAACACTCAGCTGTCTCCTCCCTTCCATTAGGGAAATGTGTACCTTTTTCATCTAATAGATCAAGCCACACAGTGTGACAATATCTATCCATTCAGACCACAGCTCTGGGCACCCCCCCGCTTGCTGACCAATTAACTGGAACAGCCTGCTCCAAGCCTTTAAATCCTTTGAAAGCAAGCCTTGCCTCTTCTGAAAATAGGAAAACCTAAGAGTTAGGTTACCACAACATTTTTTTGAAATTTTTATCTTCGCCACATCATGTTCGAGATGAGCCTTTGCAAAAAAAAAAAAAAAAAAAAAAAAAAAAAAGACACACAAGGGATGGGATTCTGGTTACAGTTGGACATCACACTTCAGACAAGCTCCATCACTGTCAGCAGACTTACAAGAGTTACAACTCTTCCGTAGCAGTCAATGTGTCCTAGCATGTGACCTACAGTGCTGTGTAAGTCTCATGTGGGATCTTGGCATGCCAGTCTTGATTGAGCTGCTCAAGCACAGGCAGCTTTAGGCACCTGACAGCCCTCAGACACCCTGCCAGACCCCTAGCTGCCAGACAGGAGGGCTCTTGTAGGCCCTTGTCACATCTGCCAGCCCTATGCTGACATCTCATAGACACTGAGATAAGTCAAATGACAAAAGACAACTGTGTGCACGAGAATCCCACTCTGAGCTTTCTATGGAGAAGTCTAAATCAAAACGTCTTCACCAAACTGAGCCCCAAGCAAATTGTGCTTTCTATGCTAACAGAGATCCTGTTAACAAAAGAACGGAATAAAAGGGTAACACGGACAGGCAGATCTATTTTCTTCAAAAAACCCACAAGTACAGACCAAGGGTACTGTTTGGGGAGTCAAACTGATCCAATGAACTCTCTTCAACAGCCAGTAACAGCTGCACCAGTAGTTCACTGATTCACGTAAAGGCCTGAATTGTACCTCAGCTTCACTCTTTTTTTTATGACTAGTACTACTGATTTGTACACCACAACTCTCGCCTGCATTCAGTCCAGTGGAAAGGAAAACAAGCATACAATCAAAAAGAAAATGCAAATAGGAGCAATCTGTGAAAAAGTAACAGTTTTTTAAATAAGCAAACAAGTTTTGCTTTTTTTTTTTTTTTTTTTTTTTTTTTTTTTACTGATTGCTTTTTACTTTAAGAGGGGAAAAATGGACAAGAAAACTGCAACGCTATTCAGGTGAAGATATGCTCCTCTACAATTTCCCAGTTTCATCAACATCCAACAGGATTTTTTTTTTTTTTAATTTATATTGACAAAGGATTCAGCCTTAAACACCAAACCTATTTCAAATTTAAACTTTGTTTTTGCACACGCGCTTCTAAAATACAAAAATATATGCTACATTGTTCTGTATTCCAGAGGAAAAGCAGGTCTGAAGGAGACCTGTGGTAGCTGACTTGATCTCTCTGCAGATAGCAAATCCAATTTGTACTTCTGTTTTAATTGCCCTGTAGCAGAAAATATACCCTCTAGTATTTGTCTTCTGAATGGAAAAAGCAAAGGAAATGCACAATTTTCAAGATATTACTAAACTCTAGCACTTCATTTTAAATTTCAGTGGTCAGTGTTGCCAAATATCTGAACAATGGCTGACACCAATTTGAGGGAAAAAATGCTTTAGACAAGTAAAATATTAATGCACGAAATCTGACAGTATAGCAAAGACATAACCTGATGAGCTCATAAAACTGAATTACCTGGTGACAACCGGGGACGCTGGCCTTCCTCTTACTGACTGCTATGATGTGTGCTGGTGAACTTATCTAGGTTTGGACCATGAACATTACTTCACTCCCCACAAGTGCAGACTTCAGTGCCCCCAGTTTCATTGTTAACAAAATATTCTCATGTATCTGTTTATTGGCTATTTAATGCGCTTGAACTCATAAATAACATCATTTGCATCCTAACATTAAGATTCTCCCATGCATGGTTCAATGAAGAATACTTACTCCTATTCAAGTGGAAGTGAACTGATTGTTGAAGTGTTATCCAAATAATTACATTCACATCTACCAGGAATTTTTTTAGAATTATTTCCTACAATTGCTTATAAATTGTGTTAATACACAGTATTAAAAATCAGAGTCTAACGTGTTATACATTTTCCTGCTAATTATAACCAAAATATTCAGTAACCCTCTAATAGCATTTACAAGGGGTGACTCAAAGGTGAGACTTACAAGATTTCTATCTGTACTGACATCCAAAACGTGCTCATTCTTCTTCTCTGAATTTGCTGTGTCAAGTCTAAACCAGTATTCTTTCAATATAACAAAAATATAGGTATTCCAATTAATTTTTAAGTATTGTTTAAAGTACAGCTCAGCTTTTGTTCTTCAAGACATAATATACTTAACTCAAAGAAACAAACCACCAAAAAATTACGTAGATACATTCTTGAAAGGAACACAGCTAGTAGCTGAATATTACTCTATTCCTTGTTCAATTGTAATAGCTTTTATATAAAAACATATTTTGAGACTTAAGTTGAATTTAATGCCGTATTATTTTTTATGTAGAGTCCCCTCCTTGCCTGCACCCGTATGCATGGCGTGCCTTAAGTTATCCATTAGCATGCACCAAATTAAGTGCACACTCGGGACGTGTCCATGCAGACTACGGTAGGAAAAACTGAAGTGATTATGTGAACACACTGAAGCACAGACAACAACCTGGAATTTGCTCTGTACTTCAGCCTTAATCAGCAGTGCTCCTGCTATTGAAGTCCACTATCTGGAGAAGTGTTCAACCAGAGTGCTTCAGGCTTGCAATGTGGATATCTATATTAAACTGTCTTCACCAAACAGTATTCCATGACACAATAAAAATGCATATGTCTGAAGTTTCAGATCAGCTAATTTTGAGGATTTCTTTGAACGTAATATGGGCTTAACAACGATAACAATGCTTAGTGTTTATATAACTCTCTCCATCTTGAAAGAGTTTTGCAAAAATTGCTGATCAATTTTGCAGTGTTTAAATGAAATGGAACTTTCAAAAAAATACAGAAGCTATCCCAAGAAGTTTCTTAAACCCCTCTTGCTGAAGTGTTAATACTGAATGCCATCAACGTGATGCCGTTCTTTTGATACTCAAATTATAATGTTCAGTGAAGTATAAACTATCCTCACGCATTTGTGTGGCATTCAATTCAAAAGCTAATGATAACTGCTTCAAATGACAATATTATTAGTTGCAGAACTTCCTATAATTGTTCAACAAGCTTTTCATTGCAAGCTAATCCAGTAATGACAGACATACCCATTGTATAGCAATTCCTATGCATTTGAGATTGTGGTCACAGAAGTAGAAAGCTTTTGCTCAGCTGTCCCCAGCAGACATCCCTTTTTCAAAACCTGTGAGTGGGATTCAGCTTTCAGATGAGGGGAACTGGCATTTTAGACACCCACATATAGTTGTCAGCATGTTTTGTTCTCCGGGTAGACCTGGCCTACATTCCATCAGCAGGCCACTGCCTGGGGAGCCTACAGGGCTGTTCAGCCAGCAGGGAAATGTGCCTGCATTCACAAACACCAAATCCTTCAACTCTAACAAAGGCATCAAGTGCACACCCTCTGCTGTAAAGGGTAGTTAGCCAGATAGCTCATATCAACTGTATTACTCTGCAAGACAAATCTTTTGAGCCAAATGCTCACATCAGTTCTGTGGAAACAAAACTTCTTCCAGCACTGGAAAACTCACATCAGTGATGATAGCAGAGGTGTTGCAGGATTTGTCATATGATTTGTTTAGATCCTTTGAAATTTGGCTACTCTTAACTGACAAGCACAGTATGGGAGGGGTATTCACAGGTAGTACGTTACAGTTGTTGCACTGGCAGCAATGTCCTCCCCTAAGAGCTGAAACAAAGTTGGCTGCAGCCTCTGGTGTGCAATTGCTTGGTCAATTCAATTAATCATCCTGCTGCTGCCAGGACTCGGTGATTGCCCAAGTGATTATCCACAACATAGTCTTTTCCACTGAGGCTCGCTGATTTACAAAATCAGTATTGAACGCTCGCAATTCCACATATGTGGGGCGGCTGACAATGCTTATTAAGGATAGAAACAGCATTGTGTAAGAACAGAAGCTAAATGACAAGCCATCCACCACTGACAGTTCTCAGTTGTTTTGCCATCAGACTGGCATTCCTCTCTATGATGGATTAAGAACCAAGAAAAACAACGCATTTATAATGCCAGTCAGCTTGTTCAAGTTAGTCGGATGGGATGACAGCATTTGGTCCAGTTTTTGCCAGATATTGTTTCTAATAAAGAGGTCAGAAGGTGCATTGGCCAGTAGCCAGATCTTGTCAGACATGTCCCTTCCTCCTCTGCTAGAGAAAAATACCTCGTGGGCACAGCATGCCAGCAATAAGCCAGGTCTCACTGCTCCTCCTCCCTCTCCCCCCAGATGCCTTCAGGGCTTAACGGTCCTTTTCCTAATTTTTGACAATCAAGTCAATATGGGAGCTTGTTCTGTTCTATAATTTTCCATTGACCTTTGTCTGGATCCAAGCAAAATTTTTCTGACAACTGCTCTTCTAATGGGTACCTTGATTATAGGCATTATTTTGATTTCCCTCTGAACCTGCTTATGACACTTAGCTTTTCTTACCATTATTAGAGCTAGTCAGTTATCCCACTTGTAACAATCTCTCAGCAAAAACATCTGGATTCTTAGGGAAATCATTCTCAAAGAACACTGTGGGCAATGAGTGATCACAGGCAACAACAAGCTACCCAATTGTGGGTAATATGCAAACAAGAAAGACATTTCTTCTTCCTCCTGTGCCCTCCCACTTTATTCAGAACTTGAATACAAAGAAAGTAAAAAAACCTGATAATTAAGTATTTTAAAATAGGAAAGCTTAAGAACAACCCTTTTCAAATTAATAAATAAACACCTCAACCATATCTCCTGTACATACATGTGTATCCAGTTGGCTAAGATATGGATGCCATCCATGAACACAGAGGAACACACACAAATGTGGTCAGCTTGCTATGGACTATCACAAAAAAAATACAAGGACAAAAATCAGAAAGGCCAAAGCATAATGTGAAATAGAAGTAGCAGGGAGCTTAAAAGATACAAGTTATTGTGTAATTGTATTAGCAAGTGATGGAAGAGGAAGGAAAAGGTTTCTTCCCTGCTCAGTACTGAGGGAATGAAATTAACAAATGATGCTGAGGCTTGAGGCTTGATTTGTTAGTTTTTCCCTTCATATGTCTTCACTAAATGGTTCATTGCAACCAGGTGGCTGGTTAAGCTAGTTGAACTTCATCCTGCACACACCACTGTCTTAGGTAGTCTCAGACATTTTTCAGTAATCGTGAGAAACTGTTGAGGACAGCTGAAGTACTGCAAGACCAGAAAAAGTCAAACATCCCCTGGAGGAGCAAAAGAATTATTGACTCATCAGTTTAACGTCAGCCCACTGAGAAACTTTGAATCAAACTATTGGTAAGCACTGAGGAGATAATGGGACAAGCAATAGCCACCACAAATTTATCAAGAACAGATGTGGTCAAGCCAATCTGATTTCCTTCAGTAAAAGGCCTTGTGAATAGGGGAGAAACAGTAGTAGATATCAGGCTATGAAAAACAGCAACAGAAAGATGCATTAAGTTGAACAGGTCAGTTCCTATAGAGCATCTAGAGAGGAGTAGCTCTTAGCAGGAGGATGGATTGAGACATCTTCTGCATAGATCCCTCTCTGAGTTTACTCAGTATTTTCATTATTAATTAGGACCCTTCTGAATCCACACAAAATCCAAATGAAGGAAAAACAGAGGAAAAGATTGAAACTTCAAATGCTCTTGAAGGACAGAGCAAAATTCAAAATGCAAATTTATTTTAATAACAGGAAATAGAAAGTAATTTACACAGAATAATTAAGTATATAAAAAGAAAGGTAAAAACCTGGGAGCTGTTTTGTAAGAATGGATCTGAAAATTTTAGTGAGTGACAGATACTCCTGAATCAGCAGTGTCAAACTGCTGTGGAAGAGGCAGCAGAGACATAACAGCACTCTCCTAATACATAAGGGAGAAAACAATATCGTGTTTTCTATATGTAATGCAAATATTATGTATTTAAGTTGCAGCAAGAATGACAAAGACTAGATGCTGTGGGCTGGGGAATATCCTAATTAAAAAGATAGTAGAACAGATTGCCACAGGAAGTTTTCAAGTATGTCATCATAAACTAAAGGGGAAAAAAAAACCAACAACATTCCCCCCTCCCCGCCCCCAAACCTAAAATCCTAGATGAAATAGACATCTTGCAGGAAATGCATACATTGGAGATCCTACCTTGCATGAAAGCAACATGAGCTCTCCTCCAGCTACCAAGGGCTGCTCTGAAAGTAACGCCTCCTATTTTATTATGATGGCCCTTAAAGTGAGAGGTGAATATTGATGGTGTGGCAGTAGAGGTTGAGCCTTCCCACTGATATTCCATTCCATTTTGTCACTGTGCAAGAAATGGCAGCAGAGAGGCAGTCTAACACAATAGCATCTAATACGTGCCCACTTACATTCATGAAAAACATGCTGAAAGATTATGAAAATCAAACAGTGGATGTGCACAGTGAGGCAGTGGATAGTGCATTTCAGCTGCAGCCACAGCAGGTCACCTCTAACGTTACAGATTTTTATGAGCACATGATACTGTTGGTCACTACTGGTAAAAATGCATAGCTAATGGTAGTGACTAAGTTGAAAAAAAAATAATATTTTGTAACTGAGAATTTACTCTATGAACTAGTGCTACCGTGCTCTTCATATCTATTGTAGTTTCCAGATAAATAAACAGGAGGCATTATTTCAGGAACAACCTATGTATAATTCTGCACTTGTATAACATGAGGGAAAGCACAATCGCAACAGCAGAACAGCAAAGTCCTAGGTTACAGCAAATGAGAATTTGCCCAAATAGAACAGCTGTAGGCACAGAAATACAGGAAAGAAGCTGCTTACCTTACCATGAGAATACCTCAAGTAAACAGAGATCACAAGTGAGATACCCTTACTTCCACAGCCAACCCTTAAATGAGGGTGGAAGGGGTGGATCCTGGCTGCAACCTTTCCGGTCACTCAGGTGTACTGCATACAGCTGATCTCCCTTGGGCTAGCACTGCCTTCCCACCAGGTGCTCAATCACTGCTTCAAGCCATGACTTCGTAATTCTGCTACAACTTTTACAGAAATTTTATACACATACATTTTCCATGTAGTGTTTGTACAAGAACAGAGAAATATAACATGGACTAGATTAAAAAAAAAAAAATCCACCAACTTTGAAATTAAAAAAAATACATCAGAAATACACAAAATCAGACTGTCTTAATTTTCTTTCTCCTCCAACAATCACAGCTTATCTGCCAGTTAGAAAATGTGATAGTAACAAGTGTCTCCCTGCAGTTCCCCCCTTCCTCAAATTCCACATGCAGAAGAGACCCCTGAGAATTTCAAAAACCTTTAATGAGCTACAACTCAGGAGGGCTGTAGTAGGGAGAAAAAATAAAAGTGATTATTATAAGTGCTCTAATAAATTGAGAAAAGCATGCTCATTTTTATAAGGACTCATATTTAAGAAGGCTGATACAAATGAAGATGTAAAGAAGTAAAAAAATGCAAGAGATAAAGTAAATATTATATTAATAAGCAGATGAAATGCAAACAGACATTGGAAACCAAGTGACACTGATGAAAATAAAGGTGTCACTAGAATCTTTTTTTCTAACCTGGTGGAGTCTCCTATGTACCTCACCTCTACCTGTCCTTATCTTGATTCCTCCCTTGTCTTTTCAAAGAGAAGACCCCACCCTGCAGAATGCATCAAGCCTGCTTCCTTGGATCTTAGAGTAAGTAAGCAAAAATCCTGGCTTTTTTTTGATGCACATACACACACAAAATCTGTAAATTACCCCTTCCATGGAGCTTTAGACTACATAGCTGATAGTCTGCAGCACTTTGGGGTGGAGAGTATACCTGCTGTGTTTTTTGTTCCACCAGAACCAAATGTATCAGGTACATAGGCAGGATTGCAGGTCCTCCCATCCCCAAATCAAACACTACAAAGACTACAATTTTCTGCCATAATTTTCATGTCTGATCCTGGGGTCAGCAGCCCCAGCAATGGAGGATCACTCAGATGAGCAAACAGAGCTGTTATCCTGCTGGGAAGCAGGTTGCATCAAATAACATCATTGCTGCCTGTAAGAAAAGCAAATTTCTTTTGGTTTCCAAAACTGGGCAGATGAACTGATATGAGACAGATCCCCAGTCATTAGATTAATGTAGCTCTAATCTTCTATCAGCCCTTTTGGTGGACTTAAGTACTACTGAAGGAGATAAAAAGATTCAACAATTGCTAAAACACCTGAGAGAGTTCATGCTTCAAACTGTCCTCACTCTAAGAGCACTGTCTTCCTTTCTTATAGGGGCTTTGTTGGGCCGTTACTTTCCCTGCAGCATTTTTCCAACTGGAGAACTAATCAGCAAACAGCACTGCTGGCTAGCATCTGAATTCTGTAGTTGGATGTGTAAGGAACAGCTGTTCTCATATGTGCAAAACACTAATGGAAACAACATACTGTATATAAATGCTACCATATATCATAGCACATATCAAATCAGTCATTCACAGATACTGCAGGCAGTAACTAGAGGTCTGGTTACAATACTGTCATCAGTCAGTTTTGCTGAACCTATCTAGCATCATCCTCCTCCAGCTGGCACAGTAACATAAGCGACTATGAAATTCTGCCATTAGCTCAATTACAGGTCCATTATTCTGTGTTCCTGGTGCTATGTATGAAACAACCAAATTTTAAAGTTGGAAAATGAAACAGTGGGAAGTGACAAAAAATCACAATGAAAAACCTTACAACAAAGTAAGAGATTTATGAATCTCATACACTGAAGTTGAAAGAAAAAATAACGAAACAACCACCAATAGAGAATATAACTTGTAGATGCTCAGGACCAAAAATTAACACCCACAACACCTCTCAGAGTTTGTTTCTAAAACCCTGCTGGCTTGCAGTACTGACTGACAGCATACGTCTACAGCACGGCCGGACACCGAACCAGGTTTGCTATAACCCATTAAGAGGAGCAAACTAGTAACTGGTTACAAAAGACAGGGTCCAGCTGTGGTGTGCAGGCGGGACCTGTCTGCCTGTTGTGAATACACCATTGGTGTCTTTCTGATTAGTCAAATAATTGCTGCTTTATCTAAAAATTAGAACAAAGAGAGCTTTTAGTGCAGCTTACTGTTAGACTCCTGCAGTGCCATTGGGAAAATCTGATGGGTTTTCAGTTCTGTTCCACTCAGCACTAACAGGAGCAGCCATATTCAGTAAGTTTGTAATTATGCTACTACAATTTTCATTCTCAAATAAGTATTCGCTACAGCCGCTCTAGTGCTAACAGTGTGATTTATGGAACATCAGAGGACAGGCTGTTGCCCTGTCCTGAAATCTTGGCATGGAGAAGTAGAACACTGCAAATTAGTGCTCTTATTAAAACTGCTATTTCTAACAGAGTGCTGAACCTGTATCTGCAGGACACCTTCACCGAATTTGTAACTCAAGAACATTATAGAGACCAAGAAAATATGGCAAGGGACTTGGCCAGTTCTTGTCAGTACAGCGCCTGAATTTCTGTGGAAGAATAACAGAGAAAATACAGTTGTAGTGTGATGTCTTATAATCTTAATTCATATATTTACAAAATGCAGTTAAAGAATGAGAGGAGTTTTGTTTAAAAAACACCTCAGCAACTATTATTCCACTCAAACTTCAATTTACATATCTCCAGAAGTCCACATTTTTATGAAGCGCAACTGATGGCAAATATTTTTCCTAAGTTCAGTATTCTCACGCTTTACTTCTGTGTTCTTTTACAAAAAAAGAAAAAAAAAAGAAAAAAAAAAATTGCTATTCATTTGTTTTCATATCCTGCACCTCATCCCTTATGTAAAAAACAACTGCCAAAAAATGCTACAAATCTCAGTGAAATTGGAATATCCCTTGACAGGCAGACCCCATCTCAAAATAAGTGAGAATGAGAAACACATTGCTCTTATTTTCTGATTCACAGAGGGATTGTTTTCTCTCCTCTCTTATGGGCTGGGCAGGGGGTGGAAGTTTTATCAGAAAAGATTTTAAGCTAGTCACTTTAGAAAATATTTATATTCTGAATGTTTGCAGTAATTATGGATTTAGAGGGAATATTTCTTGAGAGAGCTGTTAAGTGGCAGCAAAATACAGCAGCAGCAAGTCTAAAGCTGAACCTTCACTTTATTTTAAAGACAGATAACACTTGGGTTATATATAAAGCAAAAATTATCTCCATATCACAGTATGTTGTCTTTTTTTTTTTTTTCTTTTCCCCTAGAAGTAAAATGAAACAGCTTCATGAAAATATTTTGCTTAAAGCGAGAAAGTTGGGGTTTTCCAACAAAAATATTATGGTCTCTCTGGGAAATCTGGAAAGACACCAAGAGTGTCCTGCTGCTCAGCCCCCCACTCCATCTGATACTTTAACAGTTCCAGATGGCCTTTACTACAGGATGACCTCTTCTCTATTCTTTTATGATGACCTCTGGGTCACAAATTATCTATAGGATGCTGCTGTCATTCTGTAAGACACCATTATATTCTTTCATCTAGAGAATAAAGATGCTTAACATTAAAACTCATCTTTGTTAGGCTGACCTTCCAATGATGATCAAAACAGACAGTTATTCCAATCAATGTCACTGCAGGAAAAAATATGCTTCATTTTTTGTGACACTGACATTACGAAATAAAGGCATTGTTTTAAATCAGATCACTTTCGTAATTGTACTTGGCTGGAGAGTATAGCACAGCATATTATGTTCATTTAAAATATCAAAAATATGGCTGTAATGGTTTTGATGAGCTATGCTGATGAAAGGGATGTGGTGTGTCATTTTCTTTTTCAAGTTAACGATGTGACTTATAGGATGTAACAAAACTTTTTACACAGCATCTATTAATTATTTGTCTTTCTCTATCATCATAAATGGAGCACACTGACCTTGCATAGGAAAATATAATAAATAGTCCCAATGTACTAAATAAAGTAATAAGGTTAATTTCTTTCCCGCTGTCAGTAAATTCATGTTAGCAGTCTCTCGTCAGCTTGACATCAATTAATGATTTTAATTCCAGACTCTTGTCACAGTACTCACCACCCTTTCGTCTAATTAAAATGGATGATGCATGATGAAGGGAAAACACAAGACTTCTGTTCTTGTTGTAACATTTCTATTCATTAGTATATTTTTACAACAAAAGGCTTGTGGCTTTAATGGCACTAGAGAAAGATGAAGAGAAGTTTATTATATGTTGGAGATAAAGACTCTAACACCCTTAGGAAACATATAATACAGGAAACATTTTATGAAATGACCAAAGCCTTCAGGAAAAAATATCGGTGTTATATTAGTTGCTAATGAACATACAGAATGTTTCACTCCAAGTTTAGGAAAAATCATTACATGAAAAACACACATCAGAATCATACTTTTGTTTATGTTAGCACCAAAATATGTTGTAAACCTAATCACTGATCTATAAAAGTAACAGTAAAAGTGCCATTGCGTAGACAAACGCCTAACCCACCTCTCCAAACAGCATCTCTGAGAGACACAGATCCTTAGACATTCTTCCCACATTTTTACCATATTCTCCTGAAACTGTAAGAGCACCACATCCTACTTCCAACTATTATAATCTTCTCCCCAGTTCCTGTTCTAAAATAGTTTTCACGTTTGATTGCAAGGCATTAAGATACACTTTGCCATACAAAAGCCTGTTGAGGTTCCCAGCCAGAAGTATCATTAGGGAGCCTGCTCCTGGTTCCTCAGCTCTGGGCACCCTGGCATGTCTCATCAGGAGCTCCCCTCCTGGCTCTGCAGCTGCAGCCAGCAGGTGGGACTCCCACGGCACCACTGATGTCAGCGGTGATGACATTTGCACAGAACAACGAGAAAAATAACAGCAGAATTATGTAAATGTAGTTCCCTTCATAACCTACAGGAACAAAAGGTTATGTTTCCCAAAACGTAAAGGGGAAAACTACAAAGAAATGGTTTTATTTTGCAGATGGTAACTACAACTACATGTGAATGCATGAAACATAGTGCTGCTTTGCTCTGTGTTAATCTTCCTCCAACAAGGCTAGCAAAGACTGGAAGTTTACAGTCTCTGTTTTAGTGAGAAGGAAGATACACCCTGTGACTCACTGGCACTGACTGCTCTGTCATCCTCTCAGCATTTCTGAAGCTTCTGTCAGTGCTTCCAGCAAATAGAGCTATTTAATTCTCTTCCAAAATGTTTCTCCTTATCGCCTCACTACTGATCCTCACAAAACAGGTGTTTAAACACCAGATTTTGCATCAATTTCTGTGGAAGCAGAGGAAGAATACAAAACTAGGATTAAAATACCTATGTATGGTAACAGAGATTTATAGAACATGAGTAAAGCTCTTAAGTCAGTGTATTAACCAAACAGAAAATATCCTATAGGCTGTTCTTACCAGAGGAAGAATTGACTCTAGAGGCAGATTAAAGAATCAGCACTATTCACCCATAGCTGGGATCACATACTCCGAACCATAAGATTACACTAGAATTGCTGCTTTCACTTTTTAAGTGGTGAACCATGCTGGATACAGCTGAACGTGTGGAAAACTTCACAAAGAAGCACATTTATTTTGTTCTTCTGCTATCCTCTACCTGACTACAAAAAGTAAAATTGGGCTGGAGAGTGTTTCTGTTGCTAGAAAACGCCCAGGGCTGACGACAGGCGCAGGAGGCATGGGCTGTGCCATGCGGGCAACCAGAACAGCACATGTCAGAGTTCAGGAGAGGCAGGACTGGCAAAGGTTTTTGATCTGCTAAAGATTTTTGTTGCACTGAAGATAGAGAAGAAAACATATGCAAAGCAAAATCCAAGGGTGAAAGAAGTATCAGAACCTGCTGTTCGAAAGATGTCTCACCAGCATGAGTCACCAACCAAAACAAGACAAAACTGAGTAGTGGGTTTCTGAACACTTCTGTCTTCCAATCTCCTAAGAAAGAAACTGTATTGTCTTGAAGGAGTCAGAAAACATTCCTGGGCAATCTGTGGAATATCCCATGGTCACATTGGTTAGTGAGAAAACCCTGACCCTGGAGGTTCTCAAAGATCAGAGTTTATACAGTGAAAAAGTCTGTGGGTTTCCAAGGGCTTAGATCCCTTGGACAATCTATATGGTGAAAAGAAGGTGACAATCCATATGAAAACTAATTGGGTTGTAACTCTAATGCTGGTTGGTCATTGACAAAAGTTTCAGAACCTGATTTTAAGTCTCCCTATACAGAAATGGCTGTGTGAGACTACAAGTAGAATGAAGTATCTATGAAAACTCAAGATACTTCATGCGTCTCCAGACTGTAAAATTCAAGACATTACTCTGAGGAGGACAGGCCAGCCACAGATTCATCAGGAAACCAGAAGTGGCAGACCACCTCCTGTAATAAAAGCATCCAGGGCTGTTCTCCCAGTCTTACCAATCCAATATAGCATCTCAATCATATTCAGTTTTAGCAGTCCAGAGGTGCAGCACGACAAAGAGGGGCTCCTACTTAGCATTTATATAAAATGGCTATGATTTGGCACAAGAATAGAGGTAACTGAATTCATAGCTTATCCAAATTCCTCAAGACTCTGCAGTTCATTGTTTTTTAGGAACCACAAAGCCAAGTTCAGAAAATCTATTACTTCATTTTTATTTTTATTTTTTGTTGGTGTCCATGCTGGACAGAAGAAATCCTTTCCAAGAGCACATCAACTGAATCTGCAGAACAGTGCTTGGCAGATATTCAAGCATTATGGAAGTAGACTTCCTTTTCTAGAGTAAATCTGTGTTAAAGAATAGTGATACACGGACAACCTCCAACACTTTTCAATGAACCAGTAGTATGAACTTCTAAGATTTTACAAGTAGCAAGCATCTTAGAGCAAATTTGGAAAGCCTAGTGAGTGTTCTTCACAGATGTCACTTCTCATTTTTCCAGTATTCTATTTTATTGAAAGCTGTCTCTGTTTTTATCTAGATAATTTCCTTCTCTCTTTAAAATTCTCTCTTTTTTTAAATTGTCAGTAAATACATACCATACATAGAAGAGATTTGCTCCTTAAGACATTATTACTAATAATATATTTACACAAGGCAATTTTACTAATTTTAATCACAGTAAATTGAAGAACATTAATTTGCTTATTTTTCTCATAATCAATATGAACACGTTTTTATGACTAAAGAAGACACTACTGCAAGCACAGTACTATTAAAATTATCAAGTCAAAGCATAATAATTTTATAAAATTGTGGGCATGATTGATTTTTTAATTGACCATTCACTTGTTCTCTGACCCTCTAAGGATTTTTCTTCCAAGCCTCTCAAACACAGTAAATTCATTAAATCCAGTCTATTTCCCCAAAGTATTGCATCATTATAGAGGTATATAGCATCAAATACCAAGTAAAACAGAGCAACTGAATTACACCACTAAAAACACGGAGGGAGAAAAACCCACAGAAAACAAAGTTAAAATAGCAGCCATTACGAACCAACACTTGTTTAGACAGTAATATTTCACTGTCTAATCATAAGCATTTTGAGGGATTGTTCAGTTAATTTGCGAGAGTATTATCCATGAATAGCTTGTGTTTAACAGCATTTTTTTTACAGGATCAGAAGGAAACTCTCTGCAATCTAACTGCACAAATATTTAAGGTCTCTATGGATCAAATCAACATCTGAATTTTTCAGAAACATAAGGAAGAACCTCACACATTTGGTTGCTATTTTATTATCTTTTATTAGTTGTACATGCTACTATCCCCAAAGAACTTGCATTCCCTTATAGACATAACACAAAGGAGAGCAAATACACAGTTAGGGAAGGAAAATAACAGGAGGAGGACCTATGTTATGATAACATCAAGCTGTTATGAAGTTCTGGCACATGCATTTTCTGCAGGTTCAGTGAAGACATAAAATTGCTTTAAAACAAACAAGGTGTGAGATTTCAGGAAAGATTCAAAATGGTTAGCAGAACTCAATGGACAGGGATTAGGAATTTGCTCCATGCATGGGGAACTATACAAATAATTTCATAATTCTACCTTGTTACCCAGCGTGACTATTGCAACCTCTCTTATATCATCACATGGACAGTCTATACTCTCACCATTCTTACTGAGAGAGACAGAGAGACACAGAGAGACAGAGAAAGAAGAATGAAGAGAGAAAAAAACATTACTAATTCAAAATAACTAGCTCACTCTTCCTTCTTTGCATAAATGTACGTGGCTGATTAGCTGGGGACCTACTGCTGCTAACAAGCCCCAAGTGCTTGGCAATCTTAGGTTCAGCAGAGTGCATTAAACCAGAGATCAGCACTATGAACAGCAGTATGAACTATATGGATATCCCTTCTCTAGCCCTGAGCTGCCTGGAGCTATTGAGGCAGCTTTCAGTGTCTCTGCACTCTCGATATAAGCTTATGCAGAAATTAAGTAGTCTGTCCGTGGGTTAAGAAAAGTTGATTGCACAAACACACTTATCTCCAAAGTCAATTATTTCCTTCATTTCCAGTATTTCCCTTTACAATTTAAGCTGAAAGCCTATTACTCTAAAAAACAGGTTTTGTGACCTGTTTCATTTTTTGATAAAAGAGCGAAAATAAAAAAACAATCTGACAAGTAAAAAACAACCAAATACTGTGATCCAGCCACCCTCTACTGTCAAAATGGATGGAGAAAGACATGAATAACTTTCTACATACATTTATACGAGTATATTTGTTAAAGAGCAAAAAAAATTCCCATAATGGAATCCAAACAGATGGTCACACATGATAACAAGTCTACAGTTTAACAAATTGATCTTCAGTAACTTGTAGCGTACAGCCTGTCTTAACTGCAATGCAAATCCCTCAGCCCTTAAAACAACTGAAAGCTAACTGTTATACACTGAACTGAGGAAACTACACAAGAGATACTATAATGATGATACCATCATCTGCACATTTCTGTTCTTACCTACTGAAGACAAAGTTGCAAAGAGATGATGGTAGAAGGGACTATTATGACTAACTAGTTACACTTCCCGTACAAGGACAACAACAACTTTATTTCATACTTCCTGCTATGGCAGAGTGATTTTTAGATAAATCATCTCAACTCATTGTTCACTTTCACTGCTAAACATGCCTGAATCCAGACAGCATTCAAGCTCTGTAGTCCTTTAATGTTTGTCTCCTCATTGACGAGCTTTCTTTTCAAAGAGGACTTCTCTCCTCCAAACACATCCCTCAATACTAGTTAAAGATCCCCAAGATTTTAGCTAAATTTATACGAGATATTAGCCTAGGCCCACACATAACTTGGGCTACAAGAGACAGGATGAAAAGTAGACTAGAAATATTGAGAAGAGCATATAAGCATATATTAAATAGGTTTTAATGTTAAGGGAAGCTGACAAGGAAAAATAGAGGTACTCACCACTCATTTTTACAATTAGCAGTTTAATATACATATCATTCCATAAACAGACTGCATGACATAAATAGACTGAACTCCAGTGACCAATACACCGATAATTATAACTCTTAGGTGTTTCTAAATATATTAGTGAAAAACCTAGATATGCAAGACTTTGATGAAAAATACAAAACATACTTCACTTTATATAAATATTTGCTTTCTGAAAAATCAGTTTTCAATAAAATCAATTATAGAAAGTATAAAGAAACCATTTCATATTATTAATTGAGTCTCCTCAATATAGAAAGGAGCTCTGGACCTACAAAAAGACGCTTATTGCAGCCAATGTCCGAAATACTAAATGCCAAAATAAATCCAGCTTTGTCTTGTTATTTAAAGTATATAAACATATCAACATTTGGGAATTTCATCAGCGAAAATTGAACTTCACTTATTTAGTTTAAAAAACAAACTCTCTCTATCAAGGTTTAAGCAAATACTGAAGTCTACCTCTCCTGTTCTTGCTTCATTCGTATTCTCTCCTCTTCTGAAGTAAGAGCTTCCTGCACTTTTATTTTACCAGTTTTCTCACTCTTGTCATCTTTGCGATGTTTGCCAAACCTGTTAATAACACACAAAAAAAGAATCTAACTTGTGAAATGAACACAACTGTATTTTCCTTTTCCTATGACAAAAAGAATCCTTGCTGCTTGAAAACCAGCAAGGGATAATGCAAAGACCTCAGAATCACAATATGTAATACTTTCAGGCTGTTTTTGTTGGTGAGCTTTTTTTGTTGTTTGTTCTGGTTTTTCTTGTGTTTGTGTTTTTTGTGTAGGTTGTTCTGCTTTTTTTTTTTTTTTCTTCACTCCTCTTAGAAGCTTATAGAATTCCTCCCTAAAGAACACAACAAAATAAGAAAGGGATAGCGTCTCATTCCTTGTTTCTGACAGGGCTGCTGTTCTCGAATACATGGTCAAGCAATGTTTCAGAAATTACTCAACACTCTCACTGCCAAAGAATGCAAATAAAGTTTACATTAAGTGGAGGCTTTCACAAATGAACCGCAAAAGACAGACAGCCGTTATGTCCAACAACTGCCCAATAAGCAGCACCACCGCCCACAACCTCCCCACAAAAGCAGTTTCAGCACGTAGTGGACAACATCCAAAATAGAAATTTATTCTTTTCCACCACTAGGGGTTTAAAGGTTTTTTAGACATTGTTCTCCCCGAAGAGTGTTCCGTGCAATGAGCGAGAGCAGAGGGCTGGCGCTGGCCTGGCTGTCCCAGAGGGAAGATGTTGCCAGCTCAGTGTTGGCCCTCCTCACATCTCTTACCCCTCTACAGGCTACATTTCAAGTAGTTTAGGTTTCTTCCATATTTGAACATTCCATTGCGTTTTTTTAGACTTTCAGGCAGAGCACGGTCTGACATTCGAGATATTTAGCTATTATTAAGACAAAATTTTGTGTATTTGTTAGGCATTCCAGATCAAGTTTGAAAGGAGTGATTTTTGTACAAAGAAATCCAGAGTCTAAACATAGCTTTAGACTAGATGACCATTTTCTGTCTCTTAAAGGCTGGAAGGATAACACATATCTGTTACACGGTATCTTCTTATAATACTTACCTATTAAACATGGCATCATTTATCACACTAAACGCAGCAAGAATTTTACTTCGTGAACTGACAGTTGTGGCACTTTACAGACAAAAGCCCACAGCAAAAGACAAAAGCAAACACTGAAATATGCAATGTCCAGCAACGGTGCAGACACCTAGATTGCTCACAATCAGTGAAACAAAACACAGAGTTTTAAAACTTTCTTCTGGCCCCTGAAAATACACTGTTTATAATATTTAGAACGCACCAGGCATTTATAGCATTTTCCTTCTTGTTCCTGTTCATACCAGTACAAAACCATTGTGTAGGCTGAAGACATACTGTACAGTGAGGGAATCCGCAGAAAGATTCATTTCTGATCACCCAGTGAAGAGAGAGCATTATACTGAGTAACCACGTATGTGGATCTTAGAACAGCTGCTAAAACAACAACAACAAAAACAACCAACAAATGTGCAGTGCAGGAGCATGTACACAAACTGTAAAGTGCATGGCTGTTTTCCACAGTTCCAGACTGCTCGCTTCCAAAGTAATTCAGGAATATGAAAACTAAAATTGTTCATTAATAATTACCAGAAAAATGAAAGGCAGAGGACATGATAGGGTTAAGAAACATAAAATACCACAAAAAGTAAAATCTCTGGTTTTATGATGTGTTATACATAAAACTGTCATACTTAAATTCAGTGACTAGAAATACCACCACGTATCTTTAAAACACCTATCTATTTATTAAAGGGTAGTCAAAGCTATTATACAAAACAGTTACAGATATGACAAAAGAGATTCCAGTCAACTTCTGGATGTCTTACACTATACAAAAAAGAATAGTTAATTTAAAATAGCCTTAAATCTTGTAGCCAAGAGAGGAGTAAAACCTTGGCAGAAAAACTGCGGAACAGAGCCGTTTTACCCTGATGCACAAGGAGTGCTGGGGTGGTTGGGCTTTGAGTGACAGAAGATGCGGGGCTGTGGGAGATGCACAACATATGTAGTGTTGTGGCACAGCATCTCTGGGATGATCGTGTTTGCTTCTCCCTGCTGCCCTTCCTTGCTTCATTCAAATGTCAGGTAAACTAAAAGAACCAACTTCTGGAATAGCCAGTGCATTTTTGAAAATGAGCTAGTGGTTTAAAAAAAAAAAAAAAAGTGAAATCGGATCTCTGTTACTATCTATCAGATTTGGGCAGCAAAACAGCATTTCTATCACCAAAAATTCAAGTAATTGTATGAGCAGAAATTTATTGAAATCAATATCCTATAAAAAAAATAAAGTACACAAGATATTTCTAATAATCCTTGAAAGCAGTGATTGTGGGCCAAGCACTTCTCACATTAACACATAATGCAAACCTAGCAAGAATTGATGGTTTGAGTTTCCAGATGCAACTGTCCAGGTCCAGAACAAGCCACACGCATGCTGTGCTTCAACAGAGGCAGAGGGTTCAGTTTGCTTTCGCTTGTGAGCAAGCTGTGGCAACATCCCTTCTTCTCTTTCAGGACACGTTCTGATCATCTTTTGCTCTTGGGGACATTCCCAATAGAGCTTCAAGAAAACGTTGCTGGTTGTTTTCCAGGTATTTCAAAGGGTGGCCATATTTCATCACTCTGGCAGGAGACTTTCCAGTGCCAATCTCTGACAAGCTCTGTGGTCATCCCAGCAGTGGACAGCCTGGCAGAATATGAACCGCAGTGGTCTTGGAAAGTTGCCTTCTCTGGACTTTGTCACCCGCAGAAGTGATATATCTGCCATAATCACCACTGCCTGTAATAAGTTCAGCAACATTAACTGCACTGTCCCTACCCTTGGACCCGGAGCAATCAATGCCATCCTCCCCCCTCCCTGATTGTGGCTCCATTTCTTTAACATCATCACCTGCACAGGTTGTTCTCCATCACACTCAGAGCTGCAGAATGGTTTTGGAAGCACGCTGCCCTAAGCAATTCTGACTCTAAGCATATCTGCAGACTTTTAGCAAGACCTCTGTGCAAAAATATTTTACCAAGTTTAAAATTTTTCTTTTCCACTGAGATCGCATGTCTCACATCTCTGTTAAGCTTCAGCTTACAAAAGAAGTAACAGACAAACAAACAAAACAATTTCCCAGGCTCCAGCAACACTTCAGAAAGGTGTTTAAAAGAACTGTGAAGATACATACATACACATATACATGTACCCAGCTCCAACCTTTTATTTCTGTAAACAGTCCCTGCTCCCATTGACACTCAGAGCTTTTGCTAAGATTGCTCTTACTAACAGTAAGTGTGCTTGATATTTACTTCTACTAAAAGTGTTTTCTCCATGAAGTACAATGTATATCCATAATGAAGCCCACAGCCCAAATCAGCATCCTTCTTCACCAAATTTATAACAGATGACATTTATAAATTATTTACCATCCACGCTTGAGCCAAGTTCTTAACTACAGAAAAGCAACATACAGAAATGCTAAGGCACACAATTAAAGCAAGCTGCTTAGCACTGCTAAGCACTGAAATGTACAGCATTCAGTGTACTCTGGTGATTAGAATGGTGTGATGCTATTCAAAATCACCAGTTCTTTCAGTTTCCTCATGTTTTCTACTCCGATTTATAAATATCAGACAAAGCAGGACACTTAGAAGCCAGAATAATTTAGATGTCTGAAATGCAAGCAATCTATGCAATATCCTTTCAAGCACACAAATGCATATCTTACAGTCACCCTATGTCCTCACAGCCCATAATGAAACCCTGCCCTTCTGCTCTGCTCTGGCACTCGTGTAGCTCTGTGAATCAAACAAAGAAAAGCGTGGGCCAGCTCCCCAGATTTACTCCTGGCATTTAAACACCTCAATTTGAATGCACTGGCCCAGGGAAAAGATCTGGTTTACCTATGTAAAAGTTTCACCTTATTCAGTGTGAAAGTGGCATATGCTGTGACTTGTCCTATGAAACATTAATGTGAGTGACACATTCCCTGCAACCCACCAGTTCTTGCTTCATTGGAAAGCAAGGCCATTTCCTTATGGCTTATGTACTCAAAATGAAGGGAAAATGAAATTGGGATGAACACCCCGTATATGATCCAGGGAAACTTAGGAATTTTACTGCTTCCAGTAGTATTTCTTCTGTAATATGTATCTTGAATGTCCTGGCACACCTGTATAACAACTTCCCCATGAAGCAACTGCTCACTTCACGATAACAACCAGAGTCTGGAAACTCACAGACTGCGGTTGCTAACAATATCTCCATTGTAAAACAGCAAACACACCCATTTGTCCTGTGTCAGGGAGACGTCAGACTTCTGCAAGAACATGGCCTCTCTATGCACACAGCTGGGTAGTACGTGCCTGAGCACCTGGCAGTGTTCAGGCGCTTGTCTGAACCTGTGTTGCTCTCATTCTCATTGCTGTAAGGCTGGCTGCTATGATTCTTGCAGCAGTTCTTATATATGCAACTGAAATGACTTTTTCTTTTAGTGAACAGCAGGACTGCGCTGCTCAGGACCAGTGCAGAAACAATGCTTCATGCATTAGTGAAAAGGAGGACAGCATTTAAAAAAAAAAAAGGCATGAACTGCTGTCAGAATTAATCAAACAAAACAGTTCAAAAAAAAAAGGAGCATCTGTGACACTGATATACAGACAATCCTGAGAACCAAATTTCAAGTTCCTGTCATTTTCTGCCAAAAACTATAGAGAAATACAGAAGCCCTTCCTTAAATCAGTGCACAGGATACCCAGGCACAGACACAAGTCATCCCATGGTGCACATGCTACTGTTTCACATATCTGTGACAAAAGAAGTCCTGATGCTGAAGCTTGAGCTACACCAAAATGTGGAGCACCTGCTGACACAGCAGCATAGCACTCACCTGCAGCCACCACTTCCCGCAGTCTGAATTCTTGGAAGCAGAGCATAGAACATTATTACTTATTGTGGAAAATAAAGATCAGAATGAAAATGTACTTCAAGCTCCAATTAATTTTTAAAATTATCTATTGATAAATACATTATTTGATAGACATGGCTTAATATATCCTTCAGGGCACAAATGTGTGTGGTTAAGTAATAGTCTTCTTATAATAGTCACAATAATTATAAATATAGTAACAACATATCACTTATTAACTGATTTATTCAGTTCTCTCTTCTAAACCTTGCTTACAGCACAGCTAAACAAAGATTAGCTGTAAAAAATAATAACTAAAACATAGTTTAATTTTATTCCGTAACTGAATAAGCAAGAAGTTCCAGAAAAATCTTCTACGACTAATTGAAATACAGGCCGTAAATTAAAAATACCCTGTCTATCCAAGAGTGTGAGAAATTGATGAAAGAGAGCAGCTGAAATCTTGTTCACTCTAATTGCCAAGATACTCCAGGGTTCTACTTAATTTATAGCTTCTTAATTCTCCTTTTACATTAAGGGTTAGAGAAAGTTTCAAGATAAGTGTAAATGCTCAAAGTCATATTCCAGATCCACAGACTTTTTAATCCTCAAATTCAGCCAACAATAGCAATGATAATAAGTGAAGAAATTAGAAATAAGAGAGGGCCATTTTTAAAAAGTATGATCTCTAGAATATAATAGTCAAGTCATATTAGAGGAGAGGTCTATCCTCAGGCCCTGTGACACCAGCCTGTTGTATCATTGATAATAAAAAGACGAGAACACAGACCTAAATGCTCGAAGCTTGACCCTAGAATAGGAAATCCCATGAACTTTGTGGATAATCTAGTCAAATCCAAAAGCATACCCAGACCTCTCCGTCAGGCCCTAGCTGCCTTAATTTCAAGCTTGCTTGCTGCAATGACTGTCACCAGTGACGATGTGGCCTCACCCAACTCCTACTGCACTCAGCAGAAAGACTTTGATGAGCAAGTGCCTCCAGTGGCTTTGGGTCAATGCATCAGAGTGACTGAACATTGCAAAGCTACCCAGAGCAGGAAGCTGCTTGTGGTGCAGCAGAACATGTAATGAACAAGCTCAAGCTACATCAAGATGCCACATATAAAAAATATTTTCAATATATATAAAGTATACACATGGATAATATACTTGTAAACAATTATTCCTAAATAAATACATAGATTGAAGAAATGAAGGAAGGAGGATGTATAGATGGTAGCAACAGAAATTCCACATATACAACTTTTCGCACAAATAGCTTCAGTTTATAAGAATATATACCATCATCCTGCATGTAACAAAAAATAATGTGCATAAAATCTGCTAAATGGATTTTACTCCGATGCGTTACTGATGAGATCATTGCCGTCTGCCAAATCATCCACGTATTTCATTAGAATACAGAGCTATAGAAGAGACATGCATTAGTTGATTAATGAGAAAAACACAAAAAATTACTGAGACAGAAGTTCAGCAGCATTATGTTCTGCAATAGAAAAAAAAAACTACCATTAAAAATTAACAAATGGTGAGCGTCTTCAGCTAGTCTATCAGTTCTGTCTTCAGCGCATGTTCTTTTCCCCACTGTATTCACACACACACACAACCTAACACTACTCACAGGATTTTGCAATGACTTCTGTAATCTTTTTCACCATTCTGCGTCAGCCAAATCATAAGATTTATATTGCAAAAGATTATTGTGACACACATACACATTCTGTTGCTAAAATAGAATTTAATAAGCATAAACAGTTCAACATAACACACAAACAAAAATCTCCCTGACTAGTGATGACTTGAGTTTTTACGAGCCTTACTCCAGAAGCTAAATTGTGCAAACGCTATTTCAAAAATAGCCTTTTAAGTGCAAATGTTTACATATTCACAGTTTATTTCTATAAATAGCCAGTTTTCTCAGCTAATCGAAGCAGTGGATAAAAGCACACATGTTAGGAGGGAGGACAGAAGATGCTGGAATGACACAGCAGCATCACTGTCCCAAGAGGATACAGACACGCTGATGTAAGGAGTGAGGAATCTGGATAAAAGAGCTAGTGAGCATAGTTGAAGTGAACCTTTAATTCTCCACAGGTTTCCTTGCTGATGTTAAACCTCATCAAAGAGCAGTTCTCCTGGTGCAACAGTCAGCAGAAACTCCCTGCCAGAAGAGTTCCTGCACAACTCAGGTTCCAGTATCAGGAAAGGGCATTACAAAACTCATGGAAGGGGAGAAACCTCTGGAGAGAGATACTCATATTTTTTTTCTGAGCCTTAAGTCTTGCCTTCAAGCTCATGCACTCAATCATGAGCACAGATACAAACCAGGAGAACCAAAGTGGTCAGCGCTCCAAACCACCAGCTCTCTCTGCAGCTTCCACCCTGTGCACATGTACTATCAAAGCACATGAAGCTCTTCTGTGATCATAGTCACACGTTTTCTCCTAGTGTCCTCTGCCTCACTTTTCAAACACCAAAAACAGGTTTCAGTGCTGTTCAGGTAGGGATTCCAGCAGAGCTGAACAAACAAAGGCTACTGAGAAACCAACAGCCAGGAGTGCACACACATCGCAACACTTCCCGTGCAGCATTACCAGCCACTGAGACAACAACATCCCCGCAATGGAAACAACATATGGGGTTGGTGACTATTTCCAACCACTGCGGAATAATCTGCCTTTGTGAGTCAGTATCCCAACTTCATAGAAAATGGGGATAATGCCAAACCAAGAGACATGTCATGAGGTTTCGCTCAATTATTTTCATAAACAGTTTTGATAACATTTCCTGAAAGGCATGACACAACAGGCAGAATATTATTCACACCAAGGCTCTCTCTTTTCACAACTTACGCATTTGTAATATTTACTTCCAGCATAAAATGGTGGAACTTTTAAAAACAGATTTCTTTTAGGAGAGACCATCTGCTTGCCAATTTCTAAACAGAAGATAATCTTGCATTGCTTCTCATGGTTGCCTAAAGCTAGCAGGAGCCACTGACAGGTGTAATAAAATTATTATTAATAAGAATAACTAATGTAAGTATTATTAGTCACAAGAAATAAGAACAAAAAAAAAAAAAAAAAGAAACCAAACAATGAATTTAAACAAATGTAGTTTAAAAACAGGATGAGAAGGTCAAAGGAAGTGGGGATTGTTTTACAATAATAATATTTTAAAAACATCAGCAAATCAGCAAACAAAAAAGAGATTTGTCCATTTTATGTCTGAAACAAAACTCAATAAGCAATAACACAGTGCACTGAAACTGACTACGGGTAACTCGTTTCCTTAGTAGTGAGCCAAAACCTGTTAAAACGTGGGTTGTGGCATCCCGGAAGGGATGAAGAATGAAAGAGACAACCTCTGTTTAGACACAATTATGCAAACAATCATTAGTGGCAGCACCCACAGAAACAAGACATGGGATTTGAAAGGAAGTTGGTTATTTTAAAGTTTGCTTTTGTGATAAAAACTCCATTCAAAAATTCAAAAATGAGAGTAGTTACTGACCACAAAGTTCCTTCCTGAGAGATTAGATTTCACACACAAAGTGTTCACTATGGTCACTGAAGAAAGTATCTGATGCACTACACAGAATACATAAAAAATTGTGGAGCTAGTTAGGTATTAATAATACTGTATTGCATTTTTCCAATTACCAGTGTCCACTAGGAATGCTGAGAGAGTGTTTAAATCACGGCCACCCTTTAGTGCCTTCTTGTGACAACTATACTTCTAATTCCTGCTCTGTTCATTTTAATGCATTATTGTTTCAAAATACAATGCTGCAAAATTGCAAATTACATCTGGCTCAAGGGCTGATTATGAGAAATACTAGCACTTCTGCCTCTGCGTGAATAACTCTGATAATAATGAGAGATTGATTGAGCTCCAAGAAGTCCAAATGATGAGAAGGGTCAATTTGAACATTTCTATTAGCTTCTTTTGTTAAATCTAACACTTTGCCAGGCCAGAGACAAATACTGCATCTGGTTACCATGATTTTTTTCAGCCCTACAGAAGTACAATTTAGAAAATGGGTACTGGTCTGAAGGCAGACCTTGTAAGAAATGCTAATAAAGCACAAAAAACCATCCATTTCACTGGCACTCAAGAGAAGGCAACAGAAAAAGGAAAAGTTGCAAGGGAAATTTGCCTCGACTCCTTTTCTGAAAAGGAAAAAAAAAAAAAAACACCAAAAAAACAAAACAAAACAAACCCTCAGCAACATGAAAAGTCTTCATTACTCCATTTTGCAAGTGGAACAGTTGCTTGCACGTACATGAGCATGGCATATCTTACGTAAAAGTCAGCTGCAAAAAGCAAATTGCTAAAGATGTGCACATGCAAAAGGCAGAGAAATGAAGACACAAATGCAGTATACTGGCTATCTAGACCAGGAAATGGCAGAACACTATTCCAACAACTGAGTTGTGCAGCCTTGCAATTACACTGTATAAAATCAGCAAAGGTTAACGTAGATACACAAAAAGTTAATCAAACTACTGACAGTTCATCCGGAACCTTCCAAAGATTAAAACTTCCCTACAGATCTCATTATCTAGAAATGTTAATATATAAGTCAGCACTTTTTCTGTCAATTACTGAAAACCGTGGTTGATAGGAATCTCATGGAAAATAACCTCTGTAGGGTAAATTAAGCAATATAGGATGTCTATCTTCAGTCTCATTCACACATTTATGTTTTATAGGTGATAGGAAAGGCACAAATGTTTTCCAGCAGAGAACAGGCAATGCAGTAGGATCTGTGGGACACATCTAAGCACGATATCCCCAAAGCCTGGGTGAGCCCACAGCTGCCGTTCTCTTCCCCAAGGATGCCTGTGGCAGAGAAAGGCAGTTTCCCTTGTTGATCTGCAGTACCAGAGCACAGGTGGCTGTAGGCTACAGTTGAGGGTTTCCTGCAGTGTCATTTAAGTCTCTTCAGAGATGAAAAAGAAAAAATTACTTACAACTTATTAAAAAGCAATGCCAGCAGGACATTTATGCAAGTGCTCTAGAATATAACTTAATTAAGTTGCATTGAATGCTCCTGAATAGTCATAAAAACAAAGGACAAAAAACAACAGCTATACTATTTTGCAAGTTTGTTAGGAAGGGAGGACTGAGCCACAGGAGCTCACTGGAGGCAGGCTTCTTTTGAGCAAGCATTAGCATGCCACTGCTGGCTTAAATCCTTCTGCCTATTATATTCACTGCTATTCTGCCCCGCAGCATGAAAATTTAGTTTATACACGCTGTATCTTCTGGGTAGAAAATGAAGAGAGAGACTTTGCATAGCAGCAGCACTGGTGGAACAAAACATCTCTGGGGCACAGGCAGCACGGCACGAGCGGATCCTTGCTGGGGAGGCAGTATGGCAGCAAGTCCCCACAGCAGCTGGCACAGGGCTGGCCCAGAGCTGCCTCCCAGGGACACCTCGCATCCCAGAGCTGCCAGCAGCCAGAGCAGGGCTGTCTTCATGGTACTGTGCTTGAAATAACTCTATCAGTTGCAATTTCAATTGTTGATTATTTCAAGGCCAGTCTGGGAGCAAAGGTTTATTTCAGATGGAAAACGTGCACGAAGGACTTGCAGAGACGTGTGGTGATGAGGCTTGATTTCTGGTTCCAGCTTCTGTGTAAATAAGCTCCTAGCACAGAAGATCTGAGCCTGGCACCAGCCCCATGCACACTGGTGTTTTTTTGTTCTCATTTGTACAAGTTCAGACACTATAAGAAATGAGTGACTGGGCATATGTTTGTTTAGAAAATGAGACAGATGATATTTAAAATAAACCCAGTCCTGACATCAAAGATATTCGGCTCCTGAGATGTTCTTCCTGAGATGAGATCAGCTCTGCTTGTGCTCAGTGCTGCACACGGCATGCAGCAATCATTACTGCCATTTTCATATTTCTTCGCAATACAAAAATGAAAAACAAAAAACCACATTTTTTTTTACTATAGGCTAAAAAAAAGAATTAGCAAAGTATTTCAGGTTCCACAGATGATATCAGAATCCCATTAGCTACCAATGATAGTAACGTTGGTATCATCACGTGCTCAGCAAGATCAGAGGAAAGACACGCTTTGTCTGTTACACTGCACATGAAACTGATGCTTGTAGAAGCATGTTGTGTTCTGAGTTTCAGGATTTTAGCGCTACAGGTTAAAGACAAAGATAGCATCTGAAATAATATTGTGAAATATTTCAGATTTATTTGTGGTATGCTGCTGTTGAAATGTGTAATAGCAATTCAGTTTGCATTTCAAATACTGCTGCCACACCTGGCATTGAATATGTTAGAAGCACTTGCAATTGGTATCAAAATGTACCACATTCATCATTGTGGTATTTAAAAATGATGATACAGCTAAGATTTTAGATGCATTTTTTGCTACTAAATCCTATTTTTGCAGAATTTTGTAGAGCTAATCCGTAAACTTTGTTTCTGATTAGTTTTCAGTTTTCCTCTATGTACTACCTGCAACTATGTAACAGAAAGAAATGAAATCTACAAATATTTGCAATTGTCCAAAAATCACAGTCACCTTGCAAACTAAACTCAATACCGGTGTCTAGAAGCCATGTGTAGTGTATGCTAAAAGCATATAAATATTTTGTATTTCTACACTGCAGGAAACACCACAGGGCATCAAAGCTCCTGAAAACTCTATCATGGACTAGGTACTATCCCATTTTAACAATGAGAAACAGTTCTTCCTCGAACCTTAAATGACTATCAGCCTCTTTTTGCAGCCTCCAATGTTTGTATCTCTCTAACAAGACTGGATCTATACAGTTCATGCATCTGCTGAACTAAATATTTCTAACAATTTTCCTACCGGTACAACATTACTAACATATTTTCAACATGTATTTTAAATCCTTTAAAATAGACATATCAGTGGAATGCAATTGCATTTCTTGCAAATCATTAGACCATTAAGTAGCTCCACAAAAATATACTATATTCTTCTTTCTTTTATGAGTAGGAGCTACAAGACTGGCATTAAAAAAAGAGAATTTGTAGAGACTGTGAATTTATCTTCTGCTAAAGCAAACACTTCAAGATTTACTGCTAGCCACATCATCAGCTAGCCCAAACATACACCATAAAAATGAATCTATCTCTGCAGGGTCTATTTTATAAACAACTATAGCCTTTTCTTACCCTCTTGCTTATTGTAAGCCTGCACAGAAGCAGTAAAAGTTAATATGCACTACATTAACTACTGAAATGTTACTGCGCATCAATAAGGTTTACTGGTATACTTTGCAAACATACCTACCTGAAAGCCATAAAACACTAACATATCATGAGTCAGATCTACTGCAGTGCATTGCAATCAAGTTCTTGCTCTCATCATTTAAAAGTTTCTTGATACAAAAGTTGTTCTACGTGATCTTCAAAAGAAGATTTTGTATATGATACAGCAGATATTTTTAGCACTTGGGAATCAGGTAACCATATAACAAATACTGGCAACAGGATAGATTGCAAAGAATGGAATACACCCTATGGAATACACCCTATTTTGTACTCAAATGCAAAGGTACCTGTGTCATTGTCTCAAAAAATTCTTGAGCTGCTAATCACTGAAAGCCCAGCAGACAGATCTGAGCCAAACTGGCATACAATTACCTTGTTCTGGCATTCCACCCTGGTCAACTATTGACCATCACTGGAGACCAAGTATTGGAGAGCAGGGTCTTACCAGGGATTATTCAACTTAATATGGCTGCATTCTTATGTTCTTACACAAAGCTCTATAGAAAGTACTGAGCACAAACAGAATTTAAAAACATCTCCTCCTCCTGCAAAAGCAATATAAACCACCTTCTCTGTGACTGAATGGACTACAAATGCTCAGGGTTTTATTTGTTATCTGTTCATTGAGATGAAAGCAAATAATATCAGCATAAATGCAACAGAATTATGATTTTAATTTAGTTTCCAGCATAGCAAGAAATAACAGCAAGGAAGATTTCTGTAGAATTTCTTCCTCAGTTTCAAAGAAAATAATCATCTTTTTTAGTTCAGTGGATCATATCAGGCACTATCAGGTATCACATCAGCCTGTCACGCTTGGTGTACTAATACTTGCCAGTCCAAGATGAGCCAGAGTAAGATGCATGAGAGCTCGGTGAATATAACCTGTTTACAAGTAAATTCTTTCCTAACACCCAAGATACAGTGGTCGGCTCACAGTTACAAACATATGCTTAGCCACATGATTTACTGCATTCTTGATGTTAAAGGAACTGCAGAGCCAATAAGTTCCTCAGGGTAATCATGCATCACAAAAATCCTTTAAAATTTAAACCTTTTAGATGAAAAATTTATTTTGGATTAACATTTGTGCTTCATGAGAAGTAGATGTTAATTGATTCAGATTTTTTGTATCTGATTATTCAGTGAGTCTTGTTCCTATCTCCTCTAACCAAGGACAAATACTTTTCACTTGGAGAGTGGTTAAGCACTGGAACAGGCTGCTGAGAGAGAGTGTCAAATCTCCATCCTTGGAGATATTTGCAGCTCAACTGGGCGTGAGACTCAGTAAGCTGATGAAATGTGGATGCTGGACTGCTGTGAACAGGACTGAAGCAAACAGAGATCCCTTCCTGCCCAAACTGCTCTATCAGTGCATTATTTCAATGCCTGTTCAGTTCCTTTTAATACAGTCCCCCTTTGCTTTTCTCTCAATTTTCTATTTTTTTTTCCTTCAGAAGAACTGATAAAAGGACTCAAAGTGGGGGAAATACTACTTGCACATCTCAGGGGCATTGTGTTTCTTATATCTGCTTTTCTCCTTGTCATTTTACAAAAGTTTTGTTCCTCTCATTTCTCTATGAAACAACTTAAAAGCCTAAATAAGCCCTCTGAATGCCCAATACCCACTGTTTTTACTGCACTCAGGGAAACGCATGGCCTCACAGACTATTTGTATTCCAGTATGTTTGATTCCATAAATCATATTGGCTTATACCTATCCTGCCATTCTCACTGAAATGTTTTACAACACTGTCTCTAATGATTACTTGTCTGCACAACTGTAAGATACATGGAAACCCTAGGAGGCACCACCATTCACATGCACCAGGAATCCACCTTGCTCGTAAGAAGTGAGATACAGCAGTGAGTGAATGCTTCATCTTTTAGAGAAGGATCAGCTCTCCTGCAGCTGCCTACATATGTACTTCAAGTGACTATCACATTATAGCCTGTGACAACTTGTGCTACAGAAGTACGTTAAGTTGCACTACTTTTCTTCTGAGACAACTTTCCTATTCCTGTTTTTAAGAAAGATTAAAAAAAAAAAAACCTGTTTTAAAAACAATCTGCAGACAAATGATCTGTAACCTTTATCGATATAAAGCACTATCAGTAGCAATTTAAAACCTCAAAGAACATTTCCAGCAAATAATGAAACAAATACTGTTAACAGAGCTTTTCATCTAACAGATCCTTCATGTCTCCAGACAGTATTTATTTACCGTACTTTGTTAGGGACTAACATGCTGACTAGTTAGTAGTCTTCAATTATCACATCAGGTGGAGGAAAAAATTCTATTTCTATACGAGCTAAAACTGAAATTGACTTTGAATCTCTGAACTGTCAACAAATTCTTCTACGAAAAGGCTTGCTTTACAGAGATTATAAAGTAGGTGTCATCCTTGACACTTGCTTTCTATATTCATACTCCAGGCCTGGAAGAGAAATGCTGCAGAACGCCAGAAAGGATCTTGGAGGGCTCAGCTGTCACACTGCGTGACTCCCTTCCTTGCTTAGCAGTCAGATACGGTGCTGTAGATGTCAAAGGTTCTCTATTTAAACTCACTGACAAGAAAAGGAAGAATACTGGGAGAATATGTTAGCAGCTACTATGAACTTGTCTCTAGTATCAGGTCATCCTGACACTTAATTCAGGATGCTAGAACAAAAGCTCTGATTCTATTCAAATTAAAAAACACACAACATGCCCCCATCAGATATACAAGTTCAAGACTTACTATGGAAAAATCCAGCATTAGGAGTACATACTACTGAAAGCACTGCTTTCTATCAGAATGACAAACTAGACAGTCATTATGATTACATTAATCTCTCATTTCAGATCTCTCTCTCTCACAACTGCATACCACCGCTCTCTGTGTTTCAAGTAAAAGTCACAGTTTACTAACCACTTAATGAAGCTGCATTCCTCAAATCCCTGACAGATTATGCGAGGTTGTTTGGATTAGAAATAAGAATTTGCCATTCCACTGCCCAGTGCCCCAATTGCATTTTAGTCATAAACATCTATACCATAGGATGTTTGGGGATGAAGGCAATGAAACACAAATCTCCTCAAAGTGTCTGATTACATCAAGCAAAAGAAAACAGGAAAAAGTGTGGAGAGGAATAAAGGAGCATCATTTGTCCTTCTAAAAAGGAAAACTATTTTCAATCAAGCTTCTTCTTTCCATCCCTTATTTACTTTTAATTGGAAAGAAAGGAAGTAAAGAACATGAAAATGCTTTGAAAGACATTTACAAGAGTCCTGGGTAATTGTCTGCATCAAAGATGACAATTTGTTGCATGGCTGATTCCATTTGAAAAGCTCTTCTGACTCCGCATCCCAGGAGCTGGCTGAAACTTTGAAAATAGATCATGATGATGTAGCCCAGAGCAGCAAAGCAAACAAAAGTGTAATTAACAGCATCCAACTTGCAGTCAGGACAAGGATTACGCTACTCCTTTCAAAACTGAAAAGCCAGTGCACTTATACCTTGCGTCTACGATTGTAGTTTGTCACACACACATTTCCTAGCTGGTAGAAGAGGGGAAGCAGATGTGGATTTAATGAAGGTTCTGTCAGCTGGCACATATAGCAATAGCAGGTAAAGAACAGCACAAATGGCCCCAGATTCCATTTACCTGAGCAACGTCCCACCTCAACTTTTTTTGATGAAATTCTTAGAAGTACCATAAGCTGCCTAGAATGTTCTCAGATGACTGTTAGCAAAGCCAGGTGCAATTCAGTGTGCAAGCAATGATCTTGAAGTTTGCAATGATACAACAGACAAGTGTTTAAGCAATAACCTCTTCATGTTCTAAGACTGAAGATTTACGGTGTTTAGTAACATGAGCAGAGCACTAAAAAAACCAAAGAACTCTAACTTCTGAAACTCATTCCCTTGTTTTCAATTAAGTTCATATATCAGAAGGTGTTATTCACCAATATGAGGTCTGTTAGTCACACTTCCAAGGAAAATACCTTTACTGTTGCTTCTTAAGCTACTGAATGATGAAAATCAGTCCACACATTTTATTTTATTGAGTTCAAAGTATTTTCCAGTCCTGTTGATCGGGCTATAATTCAATAGCATTTTACATAACTCAGACACCTTCTTGTCACGAGCCTGCTCAAAAGTCTGAAGGCTATTATTAAATAAAAGAAAAATAAGGTAATTACTAAATAAGTGTTATAAACTTGTTTTAGTTTCAGCTAGGACGGAATTGTTTTCTTCAAAGTGTCTGGTAAGATGCCATATTTTGGTTCTGGGAGAAAAACAATGCTGATAACACACCAATGTTTATAGCTGCTGCTAAGCAGCAAAGTACAGAGCCAAGGCCATTTTCAGCAAAGAGCCCAAGGAGCTGAGAGGGAATAGAATTAGGGCAGTTGACTTAAATTGGCCAAAGGGGCATTCCAGATCACATGACAACATGTGGAAGGAGTTTTGAAAGAAGGGGGAGTTTGTCTTGCTCTCTTCTGCTCACTGGGGGCTAGTCAGTGGGTGGTGAGCAATTGCTTCTGCATTACTTGCTATACACAGTCATATGTATATACTGTGTATATATATAGTATATAAAAAGGACTGCCCTTTTTCTTTTCTCTATCTTAGTAAATAGTTTTATCTCTACCCATGAGTTCTACATTCCACTGAGAAAGGGGGAGTGAGCAAACGACTTTATAGAGCTGAGCCACCTGCCAGGTTAAACCACAACAAACCCTCGCAATTTGCTTTTCATTTTTTTACAGACATTATTGATGATGAGAAACTTGAGAAGACAGCACAAGGAAGTCATGTAAAACGCAACAGTAATCCTTGTAGGTTATTCTCCCATATGTTCAGCCAGAAGTCTCAGATGGCTAACAGGATTGAAAGGTATAATTCAAAGCTACAAATATTAGTGTTATGAAGTGGTACATGTTCATTGTACCTTGGAAGTAGCTGTGTGAAAAAGAAGGGGGAGAAAAGACAACAGTATACCTGCTTTCAGCGAAATGAGGATGGAAACTAAGTTACCTATTTGTTCTCACAGAATTAGGAAAAACAATAGTAGGCTCCCAGTAATCATTTTAAAATATAATTTAGGATTAGGTTTCAATGGTAATATTGGTAAGAATGGTAAGAGTATTACATTTGCATTGGCTACCAGTGCATTGATTTACTTACCTGTATGCTGCAACAATCAAGAGAGGAATTGAAGATTAGTCACCACATATCACAGATTTACATTGCCATCAATATTACAGAACAGATCTTGAAATATACAGTCTCCAGTACTAAGAACATCTATGCATATATCTACTTTTTAGCATAGTGTCTTGTTCCACAAATTTCAACGCCCAGTGCTTTTCTTCCCCAGTGAAAAGCTATGTTTATGTGGGATTGAGGTATTAACCTACAGGAGAAAGGTATCCACTTCTTATAACATACTTAGTTAACCACAGTTGCTTCAAAGTACCTGACATCCATTTCATAAGCAACCTCCAAAACCAATGTAAATATTTTCTTGCTTAAACACAGGATTAAGATACAGTGGTATATTCCCCACAGCAACTTTCATTGTCCTCAGTAGCTCGCCAAAAAACTCAAGCATACCTTTTGTTTTTACAAACTCATTTTTATCTCATTGCATAGATGTCAATTTGTTTCAGATCTATTTGTCATCGTGACTGTCCCTCCAGTATTTTTTCATCAAGATTGGCTAATATTCCTCTTCTTCTTTTTGGAAACCCAAAGTTGTTTTTCTTTCCTCTTTTTTCTCAACATCTTAGTAGATCAGTTTCTTCTAACTATGTTATACTTCAGACACATCCTTTCCTGAGACTGACCACTTGCCAGACATAATTTTTTATAAAACTCTCCAGTGAGAGTTCTCCCATACAAACTCCCCAGTAAGACCATGGTTGTATACTTCCTCACAAACAAAATAAATTCCAAAAAACAGTGACATAATTACAGTGATGCTACTGTATTACAAAATCTTGGCTCAGGTCTATTACAGAGAAAAATACATGCGGAAGCTGGTTAAAGATGTGAAGCTACAATTCTTTCATTTGTGACCCATTACTTCACTGGTCTTAGTGACACAGCTAAAAACTTTATCCTGTCTTGTATTCCAAGTGTCCCTACTTTCATAAGTGAAAATATGCTGTACCTGACAGGAGGAGGGAAAAAGAAAGTGGCACACACAATTTTCTCTCACAGGAGAGGAATGTCAAAGAATCGCACAACAGAGAAGCCCATCAAACTAATGTATCCCTACCAGCACTAATTATAGGTACACTGCTTGAAACCATGAAGCATCTTGCCTAATGCACCACTACAAAGACCTTTTTATCAACGGATTGTTCTTGTCAGGTTCATTTTATCAAGGAACAGAATCTCTACAGAAATAAACAAACTGAGACTCGGAAGTGAGTAAATATATATTTTAGATTGCACTTTGAGGAGAATAAAGATTTTTGTAATCTTCTGATATCAAAACATGCATCCATTCAAGCCTTCTTAGTAGCGAGGCAAAATCTAGCAGAACTTTTTATCAGCTTTCCAAAAACTATTTGCTAAGCTGTCAGTGGCCGTCCAGACAGCCCTTAAATGTCAGCAGTGGAGAAGATAGAACTGCACAGTCTCTCCGTGGTACACAATTAAAGCCAGAGGACATAACACATAATCCTACTGCACGGATAAGAAAGTGAGGGCAATGATGTAACTGCTTGGGTAACAAAGATATGTTCTGGTATAAGATCTGCAGGAGCTCAAAGCAGCACCAAGGCTGGTGTGTCAGCATCTCCTCCAAGAGATCAATATTTCCGTTCAACACTTTTCTGGCTTTATTTACAGTCTATATTTATCTGTGAGCAGAAAGAGGGACCATTAAGCCAAATGTCAAATTTATAAATATTATTCTCTTCTGCTCTGAAATGTCACCGTGAAAAAAGAAATGCACACATACTCAGATAGATTTATTTCACAGAGAGAAGGGTGAAATTTCAGACTGTCCACAGCCCAGTGTGAGTGAAGGTCCTTTGGAAGTGAGGGAAGCTCGGTGTCTCAGAGCACTGCATCTTACAGTTCTCCCTCGTGGTTGCATCAAGCTTCTCTACTCTGGTTGATGAAAGCCATAAAACAATGCAAGTACTTAAAAGGTTTATTTAAGATTTTAACCTGCTATCTCAATCATCAGGAGATCTTGGAAATGATGACTGGATGCTGAAGGATAAATGTAACCTTGGGTCCCCTTGTGGAAATTTCCATCTCATAGTGCAGTTTAAGGAAGATCCCAGTACCAAATACTAAGATTTTAACTGAAGGCAGGTAGCTTGCTTTTATACATTACACAGACTTCACTTTAGAAGCTGTCAGTTTGCATATAGGCAGTAAAAAGCCCCTTGGCTAAATACAGACATTGGTGTGTCAGTTAACAGCAATTTCATCCTGCAAGTGTTCTTGCCCTTACAACTCAATGAAGAAAG